>NW_027460280.1:4201543-4533043 GCF_050947875.1 Dermacentor variabilis
AACGTCGGTTTGCCCTTCCAAATATTCGACGAGGCCTTTGAGCTCCGGGTCTTCCCGTTGCTGTTCAGCGAAGTCTTCCGCGCTTATCATTCCAAGGAATGCGTCGTCATTTTCGTCATCTTGCGGCGGCGGGTCAATGGGGGCGCGTGATAGGCAATCGGCATCGGAGTGTTTTCGTCCGGACTTGTAGGTTACAGTGATGTCGCATTCTTATAGTCTGAGGCTCCACCGCGCCAGTCGTCCTGAAGGATCCTTTATATTCGCTAGCCAACACAACGCGTGATGGTCGCTGACGACTTTGAATGGCCTGCCATATAGAAAGGGCGAAATTTAGCTGTAGCCTAAACGATGGCGAGGCATTCCTTTTCGGTCATAGAATAGTTGCCTTCCGCTTTTGACAGCGACCGGCTAGCATAAGCTATCACCTGTTCGACTCCGTTTCTCCTCCGGACTAGAACTGCACCGAGGCCTGGGCTACTGGCGTCAGTATGGATTTCTGTATCGGCGTACTCGTCGAAGTGCGCAAGTACCGGCGGCGAGAGCATGCATCGTTTGAGTTCTTCAAATGCGTCGGACTGCGGCGTTTCCCACTTGAACTCAACATCACGTTTAGTTAGACGTGTCAATGGCTCAGCGATGCGTGAAAAATCCTTGACAAAGCGCGTATAGTAGGCACACATGCCAAGGAATCTGCGCATTGCCTTCTTGTCGATGGGTTGCGGGAACTGTGCGATGGCAGCTGTCTTTTGCGAGTCTGGGCGGACACCAGATTTGCTGATAACGCGGCCTAGGAACAGAAGCTCATCGTAAGCGAAGCGGCACGTTTCTGGCTTCAGAGTGAGCCCTGATGACTTGAGGGCCTATAGTACTGTCGCAAGCCGCCTCAGGTGATCGTCGAAATTTTCGGCGAAGACGACGACGTCATCCAAGTAAACGAGACAGGTCTGCCACTTCAATCTTGCTATAACCGTGTTCATCACGCACTGGAACGTTGCAGGCGCCGAGCACAGTCTGAACGGCATAACCTTGAACTCGTAGAGGCCGTCTGGGGTGATGAAGGCCGTCTTTTCGCGATCTCTTTCGTCGACTTCTATTTGCCAATAGCCAGACTTGAGGTCCATCGACGAGAAGTATTTAGCGTTGCAGAGCCGATCCAATGCGTCGTCTATCCGTGGGAGCGGGTATACGTCCTTCTTCGTGATCTTGTTCAGACGTCGATAATCGACGCAGAACGGTAGGGTTCCGTCCTTTTTTTTTTCACCAAGACTACAGGAGATGCCCACGGGCTTTTGGATGGCTGGATGATGTCGTCGCGCAGCATTTCGTCGACTTGGTGCCTTATAGCTTCACGTTCTGGCGTCGAAACTCGGTATGGGCTCTGGCGGAGAGGTTGAATGCCCTCTTCGGTTATTATGCGATGCTTTGAGACTAGGGTTCGTCGAATCCTTGATGACGTCGAAAAGCACTCTTTGTATCGTCGAAGTAGACTTCTGAGCTGTTGTTTCTGAAACGTGGGGAGACTTGTATTTATGTCGAAGTCTGGCTCGGGAAATACGGTCGTCGGGGTAGATGCGGCAGAATCCGAGAGCGCAAACGCATTGCTGTTTTCCAGAATTTCCTCGATGTATGCGATCGTCGTGCCCTAGTTGATGTGCTTGAACTCCTGGCTGAAATTTGTCAGCAACACTTTCGTGTTTCCTCCGTGCAGTCGAGCGATCCCTCTTGCTACGCAAATTTCACGGTCGAGGAGTAGACGTTGGTCGCCTTCGATGACGCCTTCTACATCAGCGGGTGTTTCGGTGCCGACCGAAATAACAATGCTCGAGCGAGGCGGCATGCTCACTTGATCTTCGAGCACACTCAAGGCGCGGTGACTAGGAAGGCTCTCCGGCGGTATCGCATGATCTTCCGGCAGCGTTATTGACTTCGACTTCAAGTCGATGGCTGCGCCATCTTCGTTGAGGAAGTCCATGCCGAGAATGACGTCTCGTGAACACTGTTGGAGGATAGAGAAGGTGACAGGGTAAGTCCGGTCGTGAGTGGAAATTCTTGCCGTGCACATTCCAGTCGGCGTTATGAGGTGTCAAACAGCGGTCGTAATTTGAGGGCCTTCCCACGTAGTCTTGACCTTCTTCAACTGGGCGGCGATGTGTCCACTCATGACGGAGTAATCAGCCCCAGTGTCGACTTCTGGACTGCGTGGCCGTCCAGAAGCACCTTGAGGTCGGTGGTTCTTTGTCTGGCGTTGCAGTTAGGTCTTGGCGTCGGATCACGACTGCGTCGCGTTGTCCTATGGCTGGTATGTGACGTCGTCAGGTCGTCTTTCGTCGTCGCATTCTTTAGTTCCAGACTTCGTCGGGACGGCGGCATGTCGTTATGTCGTCGAGGTAGTTTCTTCGGCGTCTTCGTCGGCGGCGGATGATCTTCATCAGTTCGACGAACAGCAACCGCACCTCCATCGGTTGCTGCTTTTAGTTTTCCGGATATGGGCTCGCTGACCGGCCCCGCGCTGGGCCAGTGGATGGTCGGCGATGCGGCGACAGGTAGCGGCCTGGTGATGGAGAACGCGACGGTCGTCGAGAGCTCCACTGAGTAGCGGCGAGGTAGTCAGCCATATCGCGAGGGCGTTCACCTTGCTGCGGGCGCCGAGGGTTGACGGCGAAACCTCGCAGTTCCATCTCTCGGTATGGACATCGTCGGTAGACGTGACCCGCTTCTCCGCAGTGGTAGCAGAGCGGGCGGTGGTCAGGAGCGCGCCAAACGTCTGTCTTCCTCGGGTAGCTGCGCTAGGCGACGGGTGGGCGTGCTGCCGGCGGCGGTGGTGGTCGATGGAATTGCGGCGTTACAGGGCCTTGGCGCGTTCACGGAGGAGGATCTTGACGGCCTGCAACGGCGGCGTAGGTCATCGCTTCTGGCTAGGGTTGCGGTAACTGAGGTTGCACCTCCGGAACTCCAAGCGACCGCTGAACCTCATCTTTGACGATGTCAGCGATGGAGGCCACTTGAGGCTACGACGACGGGAAGATCTTCTGAAGCTCCTCTCGTACGACTGCCCTAATAGCCTCGCGCAGGTCGTCGGAGGCCAGTGATTGAACTCCGGCATAGTTTGTAGAGTTGACGCAGCGGTCGAATTGCCGGTTTCGCATCTAGAGTGTCTTCTCGATGCTGGTGGCCTCACGAAGAAACTCGTCGACGGTCTTCGGTGGGCTTCGTACCATTCCGGCAAAAAGTTCCTCCTTCCCACCACGCGTGAGTAGGCGGACTTTCTTCTCCTCGGGCATTTCAGGGTCGGCGTGGCGGAATAGACGACTCATTTCCTCCGTCAAGAGCGCGGTTGTCTCATTAGGCAGCAGCACCCGGGTTTCTAATGGCGCTTGGGCTCGTTCTCGGCGTATGACGCTTGCGAATGTCTGCAGGAAGGCGCTTCGGAACAGGTCCCAAGTCGTTAGGGCGGCTTCTCGGTTCTCGAACCACGTCCTGGCGGCGTCCTCCAATACAAAATAGACATGTCGCAGCTTGTCGTCGCTTTCCCAGCTGTTAAACGTAGCCACCTTCTCATACGTTTCCAGCCAGCTTTCCGGGTCCTCAAATGTGGAACCGCGGACTGTCGGTGGTTCCCTGGGCCGCTGAAGAATTATTTATGCCGCTGCGGCTGCCATTTTGGATGTCTTCTTGGTCGTTTCTGGACGATCTTCTTGGACTGTCTTCTTGGTCGTATCTGGTAGAAGACCGTGTTCCGGGGGCAACTGCTGTAGCCAGCGGCTTGCTCGGTGTCCTTGGACGACAATGGTGTTGTCTTTGCTGTCCGGGCTTGGATTACGGCTTGTCGGTGGCGTTCGGTACATGAACGTAAAGCACCTCCACCAGATGTCACGTGGTGGTGACGTTGAAGAACACAGTAGCAATACTGTGAACGACAAAACTTTTATTGGGCGAACCTGTGCCCACAAAACAGGCTACACATATAGCACAACGATAGTGGCGAACACGGTCGGCGATCGTCCAAAATCTGATCAGCGGGACAAGCGCGTCGGCTTTTATAGATCGGTCGTCGGATGTTCCAGATTAAGCGCTGGGACCCGCGTGTCTTCCACAAAGTTCTACACTATTCGCGTCGCGCATATATGCAATCATATCACACAAGTTGCGGTGAAAGACAGTGGACGGAACCATCGATAATTTCCAGAAACTTCTTTTACATGCAGGCGCGTCCTGCGCTGTGCGATAACTTTTGTTGGGCGGCGAAACGTGGTCGCCCGATAAAGTTAAGTACACGTGTCAATAGTATTGCTCGCTCGCCATCACCTCAGCGCCGTCGGTTCCCGTCGCCCCAGCCATGACGCTATTTGTCGCCGACCAATTATAGACCCTCCCGTATGGAAAACTAGACCATGCAGCTCCTGGGGGTAGTGCTGTATTATCTTGGTCGTGTCGAAATCCTCCAGTGACGCTCCCAATAAACCACAACTTACTTGATGTTCACGTGGACGGTGTCCCTTTGACGGCATTAATAGATACTGGCGCCCAGGTATCCATAATGAGTTGTAACCTCCGTTATCGACTGAGGAAGGTTCTCACGCCTCCTACTACTCGAGCCGTACTCGTGGCCAATGGCAGCACTGTTGACGTCAGTGGAATGTGTACTTCCCGTATAAGTATCACCGACCGCCACGTTACTGTTCTTTTTAGAGTGCTGACCAATTGTCCCCATGACCTAATCCTCGGACTCGACTTTCTTGCTGCGCATTCGGCTTTGATCCACTGTTCTGCCGGTACCGTTTGCCTCAAACTTCCGCTACTCGCGTATATTCGTGCCGAACTGCCAAACAACTTTAGTACGACCACCTTCGTCCGCCTGCCACCTAAAGCTTTGAGTTTCGAAGTTTTTCTGTCATCTTTTCCTATGCCCGATGGTAATTACGTCTCCACACCTGTTACTGATGTGCTCTTGATGCGCAATATCTCTGGGCCCCACTCCGTCGTCACCATCGCCGATAACCGAACATGCCCCCCATCGTCAATTTTGGCCTGACAGAGGAAGTTCTACCCAAAGGCGTATCGGCTGCAACGCTCCGTGCTATCGGAGATGACCACGTCACGAAGTTTTCTGCCCACGTCTGCTCCGATTCTTCACCATGTCCACAGGATGCTATTTGCCCTGACGCAACATTTCGACGCATGATTGCTGCGGACCTATTGTCTGTACAAGCAGCAGCTCGGTGTCGCCTTTTGGTTTCCTACCAGGATATCTTCGACGTCAGCAATCGCCAAGTGGTGCGAACTTCAATTGTTAAGCACCACATAAATAATGGCGATGCAAGTCCTATTCATTGCCGGCGATATCGAGTTTCTGCTTCAGAGCGTGAGGATAGTCAATATGAAGTGAACAAGATGCTTGCCAAAGGCATTGTTGAACCATTGTCGAGCCCTTGGGCATCGCCCGTGGTGCTTGTTAAAACGAAAGGTGGCCCATGGCGTTTCTGCGTAGATTATCGTCATCTAAACCGCATTGTCAATAAAGACTTCTACCACTTGCCTCTCATTGACGACGCCCTCGTTTGTATCCACGGTGCCAACTACTTTTCATCAATACACCTGCGGTCTGGTTATTGGCAGATTTCTGTGGATGAAAAAGACTAAGGGAAGACCGCGTTCGTCACTCCCGATGGTCTATATCAATTCAAAGTTATGCAATTCGATCTATGCAACGCCCCAGCAACGTTCGAACGTATGATGACTTCTTTGCTTCAAGGGTTCCAATGGTCAGCATGCCCCTGCTACCTAGACCACGTTCTCGTCGTCCTAAACACCTCCGGTCAGCTGTTCTCCAAGAACTTCACGATATACCAAAGGCAGGTCACCTTGGCGTCTTCCGCACCTACTAACGGACTAGCCGAGGCTTCTTTTGGCCAGGCCTTGCCCGCTCCGTCCGCAAATGCGTTGCGGCGTGTGAAAAATGCCAGCGCCAAATAACACCACCGATGCTCCCTGCCGGGTGCCTTCAAGCGCTCGACCTTCCTTCGGAGCCGTTCTTTGACGTTGGCACGGACTTAGGGTTGGCCCTTTCCCTCTGTCACGTCTGGCAACAAGTGGGTCGCTGTGGCGACAGATTACGCGAGGCGTTACGCCATCACCAGAGCGCTTCCAGAAAGCTGCGCCACAGATGTCGCCGATTTTCTTTTACGCGACGTGATTCTGCAGCATGCTGCTTCCCACCAACTGCTCACATATCGTGGTCGGACATTTCTTTCTCAAGTCATCGCCGACATCCTGCTGTCCTGCTCCACCAAGCACAAGCTGACTGCGTCTTACCATCCACGGACTAATGGTCTCACTGAGCATGTGAATTGCACCCTAACAGACATGCTTGCAAAGTACGTCTCGTACGGCCATACTGATAGCGGCCTTGCCCTACCATATGTCACCTTTGCATAATTCATCGCGTCACGACACTGCCGGTTATTCCCTGTTCTTTCTGCCGTTCGGCCGAGAACCCACATTGCCACTGGACGCATCCCTTCGATCCGCCGCAGCAGAGACCAGGGAGTATTCATTTGACGCCATCACCAGGGCAGCCCAAGCACGCGAAATTGCCCGCGCTCGCCTACTGACCTCTTAAGAGAAGCAACGGCGCTTATACTATCGCCAACAGACAGGCGTCCACTTTTCGCCTGGATATCTGGTACTCCTGTGGTCCTCAAATCGCCACGTTGGCCTGTCAGAAAAACTGCTCTCTCAGTACACAGGCCCATATCGAGTGCTGCGGGCCGTGACTCCACTTACCTACGAAATCGCCCCACTCAGTACCAGTGCCTCATCTGGCCCAAATTTCACTGACGTTGTGCATGTCGCACGCCTCAAGCCCACCGCAGGGGCGTCTGCGTCAGCAGGCGTTTGGTGTGTTGCGACACCACGGACCCGAGCACACGAGGGTTGGACCCTCCCGCGTGTAGCCGTGCGTGGCTTAGCCGTGTCCGGGGAAAGGGGGATCCTGGGGGTTGAGCTGATGCCGGGTGTTTGGACCTTTAAGGCCCCCCGGCGGAAGCAATACACCTCTTTCGCCTTTGCTTCACGTAGACGGCACCCCCGGACTGACCCACCCGGGGGAAATCGGCAGTCGCCTTTTCCTATCTTCTGCCTCTAAACGCTTTTTCTTTACCCTCTTCTTTCACACCTGTCCTGTCTTCTTGTATCTTCTGTTCACTTCAATTTTTCGTAGGTGGCAAGGGTTAACCTTGTGTGACTAACCTACCTTGGTTATGTCGTATTAGGTTATAGTTGAGGTGTACAGCTGGCGTAGGCAGGACTTGCTTGCGAGTTCCTGTCCCGTCCCCTCGTTGGGCTCCATGGTGGGCGGCTGGCATCATGACCGAACATTAAACGCACTTTATGGCTCCACCTCTCGCAGAAAATGATCGCACTCCAAAAAGAGTGCGGACCGAGGACATAACTTCCCAATGCTTCCAAAAAACAAACGAACATTTCCCCAGGTATCATGTCATACATAGTGAAGATCCAGATCAACCAGCTCGAAAAATGTCCCCATTCACAGTATCAAAATCTCTGACTCACGCCCTGGGCCTTGGCTACAAGGTGACGAAGCTAGCCAGTGGCGACCTACTTCTCCAAATCCGAGACAAAGCACAATACTCGAAACTCCCAACCTTAGTGTCCTTTGGAGACGTGCGGGTAACCGTAACTACTCACCGCTCACTAAACACAGTCAAAGGAGTAATATCTAAGAACGATTTCCTGAACCTTTCTGAAGAAGAGATGTTGGATGGTCTGAAAGGCCAGAATGTCACCGAAGTCCATCGTATCAAAATCCGAAAAGACAACAAGGAAATGCCTACAAAACACATAATCCTGACCTTTGCCTCCAGCCAACTCCCTGAATCCATAGACGTAGGCTATCTTAGAATAACTGTAAGACCATACATTCCAAATCCGAGACGATGTTTCAAATGTCAAAGATTCGGCCATGGTTCTCAGAGCTGTCGTGGCCGCCAAACATGTGCCAAATGTTCCTCAAATGCTCACGAATCTGTGGACTGTACCGCTGCACCACTGTGCGCGAACTGTGAAGGGGATCACCCCGCGTACTCGAGATGATGTCCGACCTGGAAGAAAGAGAAAGAAATCATAACGATCAAGACCAAGGAAAACATAACTTATCAAGAGGCACGAAAACGACACTCCTCAACATTTCAATTCAAAGCAAAAACAAATTTCGCCGATGTTGTGCGCAAGGGCGCACACCACACCAGGCCTCGGCCACCGCCCAGCCAAAGCCTGAGGCAGGGCCACTCCCGCCCCCGGCAGACGCAGCGAAGGCTGCTCTGCCACCTTTGAACAAAGGCGCGCCGGCCTCTCAGTCGGCCGCCCGCAAGGCTTCCCCCAGTCGAGAGAAGCCCACAAATCGTACACCCGCGGGTTCACCGCGGAAGTCCAGAGCCTCTAGTGAGGCAATGGACATAACACAAAACTCACCTCTGCTGCAGCAGAAGCACAGCTCCCTGGAGCGAAATAGAAAAGAAAAAACCCCAGTATTGGCACCCCGAAAACCAGCATCCTAATTTTTAACTATACTCATCAAACATGGCGTTCCTTATACAGTGGAACTGCCGAGGACTAATAAATAACTACAGTGACATAAAAGAACTGTTAAACACACTGTCCCCGGTGGCTTTATGCTTACAGGAGACCAACTTAGGTCCCAAACAAAAAAACATTTTAAACAAGTACAATGTCTTTCGGTCTGACCGAGAATACGCAAGTAGACTGTCTGGAGGTGTTGCCATTGTAATTAAGACTGGTGTTGCAACCCATGAAATCAAACTTAAAACTAAATACGAAGCTGTTGCTGTCACTGTCATTCATTTTAAGACGATCACAATATGTAATATATATCTTGAACCACACTTAACAGTAACACTTAATGATTTAGAAACCCTTTTAGAACAGCTACCAGAGCCGTACCTGCTAGTTGGTGATTTTAATGCCCACTCCGGTTTTTGGGGAAGTGCACACACTGATGCGAGAGGCCGTATATTAGAAGATTTTATTTTAAGTAATAATGTTTGCCTCCTAAACACCGGCAAAAGTACATACTGCTCTCCGAGCACGGGAAAAATGAGTTCCATAGACTTGTCTTTAAGTTCACCCTCTGTTTTTAGCGATTTTAAATGGGATGTCATCGACAACCCATACGGCAGCGATCACCTGCCTGTATTAATCAGCCTAACCTCCCCACCACAAGTCATCCCAACAAAACCACGACGGTGGAAGTTACACTTAGCCGACTGGGCACTTTTTAAAGAAAGGGCCAGCTTAGATAAAATAGTTTCAGATGATTTAAGCATAGATGAACTGAATGAAGCTATGACCAACTGTATTTTAACCGCTGCACGCCTAGCAATTCCTCTGTCTTCAGGAGTAGTAAAAGAGAATAACAAAATTTGGTACATACAAGAATGCCGAGACGCAAAAAGGAGACAAAACAAAGCCTGGGGAATTTTTCGTAGGTACCGAACGCAGGAAAATTTCATCAAGTTCAAAAAGTTCAGAGCAAAAGCACGGTATATTCGCCGTAATGCAGAAAAAACTTCATGGCAAGGTTACGTGTCCTCAATAAATAGCACAATTACATCAAAACAAATGTCGGAGATGGTAAAAAAGATAAATGGCAGCTACTCCCCTTTCACGGTTCCATTTCTCTCTGACCCAGGTACACAGACAAATATAGAACAGGCAGATATTCTGGGTGAATATTTTTCTGCGGTCTCCAGTTCATCTAACTATTCAGAATCATTCCTGAAATACAAAAACACAGCTGAAAGACAGAGTGCCGACAAGTGGCGGTACAAATGAACCCTATAATAACTTACTTACAGTTCAGGAAATTAATAGAGTACTGTCCGCTGGTAAGCAAACTGCACCTGGCCCAGACGAAATACATTATCATATGTTAGCTCATCTCTCTGAACCAGCTGTGGAAGCACTTTTAAATTTTTTTAACAAAGTTTGGGTATCGGGGAAACTTCCCGAAGCCTGGAAGATGGCCATTATTGTTCCTTTATTAAAACCCGGAAAACCTTTCACCCTTCCTAGCAGCTATAGGCCCATAGCTCTGACTAGCTGTCTAGTAAAGTCCTTTGAAAGTCTATTGAATATCAGATTAACATTTGTGTTAGAAGACCGGTAGCTCCTGGATGTCCATCAATGCGGTTTTAAAAAGGCTTGCTCTACCACCGACCACCTTGTCCGTCTTGAAAACACTGTTCGTGAAGCATTTATACACAGGCAACACTGTCTATCTGTCTTCTTCGATTTAGAGAGGGCATATGATACAACGTGGAGGTTTGGGATCATTCAGGACCTGGCTGAACTGGGCATCCGCGGCAGGATGTTGAACTACCTGAAGGACTTCTTGTCTAACCGTACATTTCATGTCCGCCTTGGCTCAACCCTTTCAAGGAATTTTATCCAGGCAAATGGAGTGCCTCAGGGATGTATTTTGAGCACAACACTCTTCATTGTAAAGATGAATTCTATCAGGAAAATAATTCCAAGATCCGTGATGTATTCTCTCTATGTAGATGATCTCCAGATAGCTTGCACATCCTCAAACATATCAACATGCGAACGACAAATACAGCTAACAATAAACAAACTAGCAACATGGGCAGACAGAAATGGTTTCCGTTTTTCCCCACAGAAATCGGTGGCCATTCTTTTCTCACTTAGACGAGGCATACAAATAGATCCCACCCTACACCTGAACGAAATAGATCTACCCGTAAAAAATGAACATAAATTTCTAGGTGTAACATTTGACAGGAAGCGCACCTTCCTGCCTCACATAAATGCTTTGAAAAAGAAAGCTTCTCAGTCCCTGAACATACTCAAAGTGCTATCGAGAAAACACTGGGGAGCCGATAGGACTGGTCTCTTACAAATTTACCGTTCTGTAGTACGCTCTACCCTGGATTATGGATGTATAGTGTATGGGTCAGCAAGGCCATCGTACCTGAAACGGCTAGATCCAATACATAATTTAGGTTTGCGTCTCTCCACTGGTGCATACAGGACATCACCCATAAACAGTCTCCATGTAGAAACCAATGAACCATCACTTACAGATAGAAGAGCCATGCTCACAAGCTCGTACATTCTAAAAATCCGTTCGCTTCCCAAACACCTATGTTACCCCATAGTCACAAAGTGCCCATCAAGAACACTGTTTAACAACAAACCACAAACTATTAGGCCACTCCTCCGGCGTTTCGAAGAGATGTGCCAAAACCTCGGCATGCTAGACATATTGCCAAACATTGCCCAAAGGCGAGGTCCACTGCCGCCATGGCACAATTTTCCTGAAATCTGTGATTTCACTCTGACACACTTCCGTAAAAAAGAAATTCCGCAACAACACATAATGCAAGAATTCCTCACACTTGAAGAAAAGTACAGCAATTTTGCAGCTTTTTACACAGACGGTTCAAAAACAGATGCTTATGTAGGAAGCGCAGCTGTACAGGGCAATTGGAATAAAATAGTAAGACTTCCACAGTGTGCCTCCGTCTTCACTGCGGAAAGTTATGCCATCTGTGTAGCCATAGAAAAAATAGTAAATGAGAGACTCACCAACAGTGTTATTTACACTGACTCACTGAGTGTGCTCAGGGCCCTTCATTCTGGAAATGCAATGACTCCTCTGCTTGGAGACCTCGTACACAGCATTACAGCAGCCACAGCTCAAGGACAAAACATCAGGCTCTGCTGGGTACCAAGTCATGTCGGCATAAAAGGCAATGAAAGAGCGGATTTGTGCGCTGCTCATGCTTACGGTAAACAAATTAGGAATGTAAATATGCCCTATAGAGATTGCATGAACTTACTGCATAGTAATGCAAGGAAAAAATGGCAGTCCATTTGGAACAGCGAACTAAATAACAAGCTACAATTAATAAAACGAGTTCTAGGTGAATGGAAGTCATGCGTGCACCAGAAGCGTTTCAAGGAAGTCATTATCTGCCGTCTCCGTATAGGTCACACACACATTACACACAACTTTCTGCTGAAGAAAGAAGACAAGCCAATTTGCACTTGCGGAGATGAACTTACAGTCAATCACATTTTAATTTCATGTTGTAAACTGGAAAAGCTACGGAAAAAGTGCTTTTCCCCGTTTTATAACCAATGCATCCCTTTTTACCCAGCACTGCTCTTGAGCGATAATGCAATTGTGGATATGTCTAGCGTTTTCAGATTTTTAACAGAAGCTGGTTTTCTTAAAAATATGTAAATCATCACGCAGTACTTCACCTCATACAACACAGCCATTTCTCATTCCTGAGAAAAAGGCTGAGGACTTTATTTGATTGGTTAGGAGCCTCGAGATCCTTGCCCTGGCAAGGATGGCCGCTGAGGTTACCCGACCCCCTTTAGAAGTTTTTATCAGTACCCATCGTTACAATCTTTTTCTTGCTCCATCATGAGGTAACTAACTATTTAAGCACTCAACACCACCGACGATTATTTACATTTTTATAAAATTACACGGAAAATTCTCCTATACCTCGAGCTTGGCGCATGATGGCCTTAGTTGCCTATGTGCCATAAAACACAACACAACACAACGCACGCCTCAAGCCATATTACTCTCCTGTTATCATCGATATTTAGACGGTGCTTCTGTCGCCGGGGGTAATGATACATGCATATTGCGTGTTTCTTGTGGCCGATGCACGCGGGCGCCCCGACGAAGACGACGAACGCTCTCTGGCTCTGCATGAGCGGAAGTGCGTCTGCGGCGGTTGCTGCTGTGAATTGCCCCCACGCGTCACCAACGCGCTGCCCGTAGCGATCTCGCAGTTCGGCGGGGCAGTCGCGCCATCCTTTGCTCCGTTTGCAACGTGCCGCATGAGACAGATTGTCCGCGCAAGCCAATATGTGGCGAAATCAAAACACGTATACACCTGCGCAATAATTTTGCATTACGTAATCGTCGTATATTATCGGTGCAGTAAACAGAGCCCCCTCTCCTTTTCTGCCAATGCACGCGTGATTATCGCAGGTGGCTTCAACATCTCCGGTATTAAATGGCATAACTTCTGCATTCACTCAGCTGACGGTAAATATGGCGAGACCTTGTTGGGCATTGCATTTAATAATGATCCCACACAAATTGTCCAGCTAACAACAAGGGTCGGAACAACTTGGAATATTTGTTTGGTTTGGCACTCATAAGTAGTAATATAACTGCATGACGGTACTGCTTTTGAGAGCATCTCTTATCTCAAGCCTGCGTTACGCTCTGTAAAACAGGGGAAACACGCCGAGGGCGGGATACGGAAAATCAAGGTGATGAGCGAAACGAGAACAACGTAAAAGCGGGAGCCAAAGTTACCGGTTATGCCACAGAAAAAAACCAAGAAGACAAAGCGTTTGTGCGCACGATTTTCCAAAGCTGATGATGTGAGTACTTTACTTATAGCTGTTACTATACGCATGCGATGCGGCATCAAACGTCAACCTCTTGTGGGATAACTTTAAGGAAGTCATTGCTTACTGTCGCAAACACTTTGTTCGACAATGATCAAAAACTGGGAAAAAGCGCAATGCTTGGTAAATTGAAACACTATTCAATTAAAGCGTAATCTAAATCGCAGGAAAAATGAAGAAAGCTAGAAAATGAGGCTGAAATATTGCACCTTTCCTCGCTTCTTATACACGAACTTGTGTCGTCTAAAACAAAGTATTTTTCGATGAAACTGTCGCAATTCATGGAAAATTCCCGGAAACGGTTTTGGCATCACGTTGCCCTATGCACGAAGATTGGAGCTGCGTTCACGTTCATGGGTGCCTTGGCTATCGCTAGCAAGTGCAATCAGAATTTCCCTTCCGTGTTTGCTGATTAGAGTGTTCACTTCCTAATCCCTCTTTTAATAGGTTGCAGACGAAGATCACATATATCGGATGTTTTTTTTGTGAGAAGCGGTATTTTCTTTACTCCTTGACATCGACAGGAAAAAATTTGCTGGCCCAGATTCCCTTCCAAAGTCTTCTTTACTGCGCTACGCAGAATGGGTCGCAAATTATTTAGTGGTTATTTTTATTGCATCACCTAAGCAACATACATTACCATCACATCATTAGCCTATTTTATGTCCAGTGCAGGACGAAGCCATCTCCCTACGATCACCAATTACTCCTGTCCTGCGCCAACCGATTCCTACTAGCGCCTACTAATTTCTTAATTTCATCACCCCACCTAGTCTTCTGCCGTCCTCGACTGCGCCTGCCTTCTCTTGGCACCCATTCTGTAACCCCAATGGTCCACCGCGTATCTAACCTACATATTACATGACCTACCCAGCTCCATCTATTTCTCTTAATGTCTATTAGAATATCGCTTCTCCCTGTTTGCTCTCTGATCCACACCACTCTATTCCTGTCTCTTAACATTACGACCAACATTCTTCGTTCCATTGCTTTTTCCACGGTGTTTGACTTGTTTTCGAGCTTCCTTGTCAGTCTCCAAGTCTCTGCCCCATATGTCAGCACCGGTAGAATGCATTGATTGTACACCTTTCTTTTTATGGAATATAGGTAAGCTTCCAGTCAGGATCTGACAATGTCTGCCGAGTGCGCTCCAACCCATTTTTATTCTTCTGTAAATATTCTTCTCATGAACAGGGTCCCCTGTGAGTAATTGACTTAGGTAAACGTACGCCTTCACAGATTCTATAGACTGTCCAGCTCTTGTTCCCTCGCCTGGCTATTGATCATTATCTTTATCTTCTGCATATTATTCTTCAACCCCACTCTTATACTCTCTGTTTAGTCCTCAATCATTTGTTATAACTCGTCCCCTGAGTTTCTGAACAGGCCAATGTTATCTGCAAATCTAAGGTTGCTGAGACATTCACCGTTGATCCTTACTCCTAAGCATTCCCAGTTTAATAGCTTGAATAGTTCTTCCAAGCACGCGGTGAATAGCGTTGGAGAGATTGTGTCTCCTTGTCTGACCCCTTTCTTTGTAGCTATCTTCCTACTTTTCTTGTGGAGAATTGAAGTAGCTGTGTGATCTTTGTAGATACTTTCCAGGATATTTACGTAAGTGGCCTGCACTCCTTGTTTACGTAATGCCTCTATGGTATCTCTACTGAATCATTTTCGTAATCTATGAAAGCCATACAGAGAGGCTTATTGTACTCTGCGGATTTCTCGATTACTTGATTGAAGACTTAAGTCCAGTGTTGCTCTTATTCTATTTTAGATTATCTTGGTAAATATATTATATAATATTGGAAGTAGGCTAATGAGCCTATAATGTTTCAATCCTTTAACGTCTCCCTTCTTGTAGATTAGTATAATGTTGGCATTCTTCCAGTTGTCTGGGACCCTTGAAGTCGATAGGCAGTTATTACAAAAGGCCGCTAGTTTTTCAAGCATTATGTCTCCGCCATCTTTGCTTAAATCGACTGGTAGTCCGTCTTCGCCTGCCACTTTCCCCCGTTTCATGTCTTGCAAGGCCCTTCTAACTTCATCGCTGGTTATAGAAGGAGCCTCTCTAACCCGTTCATTACTACTTTCAAAGGAGGTATCGTGGCTGCTTTGTGTACTGCACAGGTCAGTATGGAATTCTTCGGCTGCTTTTACTATATCTTCGAGATTGCTGATGATATTACTCGGTCTATCTTTCAGTGCATACATCTTGGTTTGTCCGATGCCTAGTTTCTTTCTCAGTATTTTCGGGCTGCATTCATTTTTTACTGCTGCCTAAGTATTCCTCACGTTTTAATTTCGAATATCCCTTATTTTCTCCTTGTTGATTAGTTTTGACAACTCCGCGAATTCTATCTGACCTCTAAGTTGGACACTTTCATTCTTTGTCGTTTCTTTATTAGGCTCTTCGTTACTTGGAAGAGCTTACCCACGGGTTCCCGTGGAGCCTTAATTCCCACTTCAATTGCTGCTTGTGAAGCCAGCCTACGTATGGTTTCATTCGTTGCCTCTATGCCATCTTCATGTCTCTGTTCTAGGGCTGCAAATTGTTTGAAAGTGCCAACCCTTACTACGTGTAGGTTCGCCTGTTTCTTCTTGACCAATTTTACCCGTACTCTCTTCATATTGAGGTGAATCCTAGCCCTCATTAACCTATGATCACTGCTCTTTACCCTACCTAACACTTCTACACCTGCACCATGCTGGGATTGGCCGAAAGTGCGAAATCACTTTCATTTCTTGTTTCACCATTGGAGCTTTCCCAGGTCTATTTTTTTGTTGCAATGCTTCCTGAAGAAGGTGTTCATTATTCGCAGCTTATTCTTTTCCGCGAATTCTACCAACATCTCACCTCGAGTGTTCCTAGTGTCCACGCCGTAGTTGCCGATTGCTTGTTCGCCAGCCTGCTTTTTCCCCACTTTTGCATTGAAATCACCTATGACAACAGTATACTGAGTTTTCACTTTTCGCCCCCCCCCATCGCGAATTCAACATTTTCATAAAACTGTTCTATTCATCATCATGAGTGGAGGTTGGTGCGTAGGTTTGTGCTACCTTTGTTCTATACCTCCTATTTAGCTTTATTACGACTACCGCTGCCCTCTCATTAATTCTGTAGAATTCGTCAATGTTGCCCGCTATTTCCTGGTGGATTAGGAACCCTACTCTAATCTGCTTCTCTGGGAGACCGCTATAGCAGGGGATATGACCGTTATTCAGATAGCAGGGGATATGACCGTTATTCAGCAATGTATAAGCCTCACCAGTTCTTGTACTCTCACTAAGGCCGATGATATCCCAAACGATGTCTGTTAGTTCCTAAAAGAGTCCTGCTAAACTCTACACTCTACAGAGTTCAGCTGGTAAAGATTGACAGGGTCGGTTCCCATTGGTGGCCTGTCCCGACCCAGAGATTCTTAGCACACTCTGCAGCGTTACAGGTCTGACCGTCGCCTTGGTCAGGTGCTCCGCAGCTGCTGGGGACTGAGGGCTATTTGGTAATTGAGTGAGCCATTTGGCAGGGAGTGGCCGAATACCGCACCAAGGAGGCCGACTCCTACTCCGGTGAGGAAGTGTCTTGTTGAAGCTTAGTTGGTCTTCCTAATTGGGTTGTACCTGGATTAGCATAGCCACACTTGCTCTGGGCGTTCTTGCCGGTTTTAGGCCCCACTCCAAGCCTAGAGATGTAGTGTACTGGGGGAGGTGAGTTCGAGTTTCCCACCTTTAAAAATGAAAGAAGAATGCCAGGAATCAAACTTCTGACTGTGGCAACCGAGTATTAAAACTGGCTAGCTAGCTAGCTAGGTGGTGAAATGCTCGTGTAGTACTTGTTTTTAAACATGGAAATAGGCACAAAACTGAAAACCGCAGACCAGTTTTCATTACATGTATTTGTAATATCTTGAACAGATGTTATATCAAAAAGTTTATTTCGTAACCTTGAAGCTTCAAACCTTCTATTTGCGAAACAGCTGACTGTAGACTGAAGCTATCGATGGTTATTGAGCTTACAGAGACAGTCCATGACTTTGCAAAATCACTTACTGAAACAGGACATATCGGATCAATTGGTCTTGATATGTCCAGGGCATTTTATTGTATTCCTCATGATGGATTGGTCGCAAAACTTTTAGATTTAGGATGGATGGATGGAAAACTTTATTTGGTCCTGCAAGTGGTGATAATTAACCACTAAGCGGGCCGCTCCCACGTCGGGACCGGAAGGCCAAGCCTCACGGCCACGTTGTGAGCCTGCTGACAGTCCAGAATTCTTCATCCAGGCCCGGGCTGCGAAGTGCTGCCTGCCACCTGGACGCGTCCTTGATCGCCGAGTCTGCAATTCTTTCGCAAGACCAGAGCATGTGTTCGAGCTTGAGTAAAGCACCACAATCTTGGCAATAAGGCTCTGTATACGTCTCCGGATAAAACATGTTCAGCCTCCGTGGGCAAGAATAAGTACCAGTCTGTAGTAAGCGTAATGTAAGTGCCTGAGCCCTGTTTAGTTTAGGATGCGGCAAACCGTAAACCCTGCGATTAAGTAGGTAATACTTCGTTGTCTCATTGTATGTGGAAGGGGAGTCTCTGTTCTCGGCAAGTACCGCCACGCCGTGGCGCGGGGCAGAGCGGTGGGTAAGATCTCGCGCTGTCTCGTGAGCGGACTCATTGAGATTCAAAGGGGCTCCCTCAATCATCCCAAGGTGAGCAGGGAACCAGCATAAGTAGTGTTGAGAGATCTCAGATGTCTGCATAATTTTAAAAGCAACCTTAGCCACCGAGCCCTACTCAAAGGCCCTAACGGCCGACTTTGAATCGCTATATACAAAATGCCTGCGCCTGTCAACCAGGGCGAGCGCAGTAGCCGCTTGCTCCGCTACCTCTGGCCTTTTAGTCAGAACAGTAGCAGCGTTAACGACACTGCCCTCATTGTCCACGACAACTATGGTAAACACCTTCCCCTCCTCGTTAAAAAAAGCATTGACGAAGCCAACCTTCTGATTCTGATCACGAATGAGTCTCAGCAGGCAAGTCCCCCTGGCCTTTCTTCTACCCACGTTTCGCTCCGGATGCATGTTCCTGAAAACAGGCTTGACGTGATACCGCTTACGGACCTTCAAGAGAATACCGACATGATACTGCGAAATCTTCTCCTGAAGAACACCTAACTCTCTCAGAATCTGCTGACCCGCGCTAGTCGTAGAGAGACGCACCATCTGAGCCTCAGCTATCTCATCCAAGGTATTAAGAATTCCCAACTGGACAAGTCGGTCGGTGCTGGTGCACATTGGCACTCCCAACACTTACTTTGTGATCTTTCTAATCTGCGTGTCAAGATTCTCCTTCTCTGATGGTTTCCACTTGTGCATGGCCGCCACATAAGTAAAGTGACACAATACAAATGCGTGCATAAGTCTAATTAGACTATCCTCCTTGAACCCCGTCTGCCTGTTGGCCACCCTCTTCACTAGGCGTACGCATTTTCTGTCTTGGCAATGATCTGCTGGATTGTCAGCGTGTTGGCACCGTTCGACTCAATGTTCATCCCCAGAACCCTGATCTTATCTACCCTAGGTATGAGGTCGCCATTTCTTATACGAAGCTGAATGCTCAGCTCATCCACGGGGATCCATCCCCTTGGCTTGGGTCCCCTTCTAGTGGGACTGTACAGTAACAGCTCCAACTTGGAGAGGGAGCACCTTAACCCCGTCGGATCCAAATAATTCGCAATTACATCTACTGCCTCCTGCAGAACACTTTCGATATAGCCCTCACTACCACCGGGACACCATATCGTCACGCCATCTGCATACATGGTGTGCTTAATCCCCTAAATCTGAAAGAGCTTCTTGGTCATTCGACCATGGCCAGATTGAACAATGTGGGCGAGATGACGGCCCCCTGAGGAGTGCCCCTGTCCCCAAGATTTAACGTCTTTGACTCCAGCTCCGTAACCCTCAAGATAGCCTTCCTGTCTGACAGAGAGGACCTGACTTAGCCATAGTCTGGTCCTTAGTCAGGTCCACAGACATAGACATAGTCAGTGACCTGAAAAGATTTAGGAGTTAACCTCAAAATTGTTGGGTGGATAAGTAAATTACTGCCCAAGCGCAACGGGCAGATGGTTAACGAGTGAAGCTGAAACGTGCAGTCCTGGTGTTTATCACTGGGTTAATCCCGACTGTTCATTAAACGAAGGCTTGGTCGGCTGCCGGATCCTCGGCACACAGTTGCTGCTTGCGCTCAGCTGCACGAACCTTTTCTTGTGCCCGGACTGCCGAATCAGCACGGAGTAAACGAGCTCGTTCCCGGTTGTGCTCGTGGCGTTGCTGATCGAAAGCTGCCTGCGGTTTAGGAGGACACCTAATGCGCGGCCTACCCATTTCGGAGCCGGAGAGAAACTGCTGCGCGCGCTCTCGGCTGCGACGCAGAGCAATGACATCACTACTGGCACAGCTAATCCGACACCTCCTATATAGCGCAAGGCCTTTTCACTCCGATCCATGACACCACGTTACATGGTACGATTGACATAGAATCTAATGGATATGCTCCCGAGTAGGCAAAAGTGATTTTGACGTCACCGCTTTTATCACGCCAACCTTGCCAGTGAATATTTCGGGCCAGGTAGTGTGACGTTATGGATCCGAGTAAACAGTCGTTGTGATGTCATGTGGCGTTGGCTAATCGCGGGCCTATCTTTCTTTCTTTTCGCGCATGTGCATGGGGTTACGCCGGAGGAGTTTACGGCGTACAGGCGACCGATGGACGGATGGACGAATTGTAAATATACAGTTTCGCTGTAAAACGTGCCTGTCTAACAGAACACATTTCGTGGAAGTGAACAGTGCAAAATCAACTGGTCTGGGGGCAGCTTCAAGCGTGCCTCAGGGCTCCGTACGGGGCCCAGTTCTATTTTTGCGCTACATAAATGATTTGTCAGACACTATTCCTCCTAATATTACCTACGTTTATTTGCGGATGATTGTTTACTTGACTCATGTTGAATTCCAATTGCGGAGTTGGAGCAAGTTTTTCTACTCGTTTCGGAGCAAGTTTGTTCCAATGACAAAGTGAGGGCGGGAGTAAGGTGTTCCAATGAGAGAGTCGTAGTGGATTCAGAGCGGGAGTGACTCCGTGGAGCAGAAAAAGATGCTCCTCCAAAATCGGCGGAGTGGACCGGAACTCTGCGTGACGTATTTCCTTTACCACGTTTGCCTGCTGGGAGGCGCCACCGGTCACGACTCGCTAGCAAGCAAAAGCTGCTGCACGCTTGGCGAGACATCCATTCCGCACTTTTAAAAAGGAAACAGGTTAACGGCGCGGAAGAGACAAGTGACCGGTGCGGCGGGGCTGGGAGCAAACAGCGGAAGGAAATGACAACACGCAAGGTATCCTGGGTAACTCTGTGATAGAACTTCCGCTTCCGCCTTGCTCCGGCGGCGCAAGTTGTGTTCCACTCGCGGATCTGGAGGCGTTGCTCTGCGCCAGAGTCGAGCGCTCGCTCGCTGAGTCCGTCGCCTTCTCCGACTCCGCCATTGGAATTCAACATCAGATGTAAACTTTTGCCACGAGGAAACCGCACTAAATTCTGCGCTGCAGGTTGTCGCCGCCCGGTGCGCGAAAGATAACAGGAAAATTAACTTTAGCAAGACATCACATATACTGCCGCTTAAGAGAGCTAAAAAGAGGTTACCATTTTACTATGATAGAGACGGGCACGATCTAACACAAGGGAACTCTTTTAAATACATTGGTGTAACAATACCTTCAGATCTGAACTGGAAAGCACACATTAATGACACTTGCTCAAAAGCTGAGAGAAAGTTATAGCGCCTCAGAACGAAATTAAAACTTGCTACTCTGCAGGCGAAGTAAACCGCGTATGCAACCCTTGTCCCCCCTCCCCCCCCCTCGTTAGAGTATGCGAGCGTTATATGGGATGCGTACGAAAAATGTCTTACAGGCAAGACTGACAAAGTCCAGAGAAGGGTGGCTCGATTGATATTATCAAGATGCAGAAACACAGATTCTGTCGCTAATATGTAACAGGATCTTCAATTTGCTGAACGTAGAAGCATCGCGAGACTAAAATAATTGTCACCGGAATTGCTATAAATGCCGACCTTTAATTAAACTTACGCTCCTCTTTCATCGTAAGAATAGGCTCCCGTGAAGAACAAGTCGAGCCAATCACAACGCGAAAAAAATTGCATTAAATATTTACTATTCCCTAAAACAATGCAATAATGGAATTCCCTACTCCCCACAGTCCTTTCAATCAGTCTCTTAAAAACAGTTCGAAGTGTCGCTTTCATCTCATTTTCGTTGCTGCAGTTAAGCTTTAGGGATACCTGGTACTAGTGAGCTATGACATGTGGTGGCACTGTTTCTGTTCTTTTGCAATATTTCCGAGCACTATGTATTTGAATGCTTTGCCATTTTATTATGTCTTTTCTTTCTTTCTTTTCTTTTTCCGCTCTTCTTTGGTGTCACATTGTATTGTACTATATATTCGCTATGTTCGTGCTTGCGCATCTGCATCTTTTTATAATTTCTATTATTTAATGTTCGGCTAAAGCACTGCTGTTTATTCATGTGTTGTATTATGTATTTTTTGTTTATTTACCCGCACCCGCCGTGGTTGCTGAGTGGCTATGGTCTTGGGCTGCCGAGCACGAGGTCGCGGGATCGAATCCCGGCCACGGCGGCCGCATTTCGATGGGGGCGAAATGCAAAAACACCCGTGTACTTAGATTTAGGTGCACGTTAAAGATTCCTAGGTGGTGGAACTTTCCGAAGTCCTCCACTACGGCGTGCCCCATAATCACAAAGTGGTTTTGTCATGTAAAACCCCATAATTTTACTATTTATATTTACCGCTCTATCACGATCTTCGGGTGAACAGTATTCATAAATGAATAAAGAACGATTAGTGACAGAAGACCACTTAATAATGACACGTCGTTACTGCGAATTGGCTTTATTATAAAGTATCCCATTTGCAGTTTACACTGAAGTTCACGGCTGGGCGGAGCATAGACAGAACGGGCCTATGTATTGTAATGATCGCTTCCCGTCGCCAACGACTCTGTCACTGACTGACGGCAAACCTGAAGCCAACCTCTCATCACAAAAAACTGCCCCTTCGTCATTACAGACGCTGCATCGGCTGATCCCGTTTGGACCGAAGTCATGCAGTCGTCCTCACTAGAGCGCACAGCCACGACCACAGCGCCTCCTCCGTAGTACCAAGACAAAGGCAGATTTTAACCCTCTAACGACGGCGAGTAACTACAAGGAACAAATTACTTGGCAAAGGCTTTTTTGTATTACGGAGAAAATGCCACGCTAAAAAGTGGAAATGTTTCAGCCCAAGCCACCTATGCTTTTCTTTGGTGTATGTACAGACAACACTCGTCCTACGTCAACCATAAGTGTGTATTCCTTTGCCTTCCACCACGTGTTTGACACCATTGAAGCCGGAAATGATGCATCGGTGCAAAGCGAGTCGCGCGCCGAACTTGTTCCTCTGTACTTGCTCTGAACTGCAAATCACGCTTTCTGCCTGTTATTGTTTAAGGCTAGTAGCGCCGCTCAGGACGAGCAAAAAGGGAAGAGGTAGGGGTAATCAAAGGGAGCGGAAAACAGGGTGAGCGCTAACTTCCAACTGAGGTTTATTTCGTGACACAAGACTACTTATACATTCGCAAACCATGTGACATCAACAAAGAAAACCAAGCAAGAAAACCGATAGCAACCAAGTGGCAACACATTCATACAGCCTGTGGCTGCAGTCGGAGATACGCCAATTCATTTCTTGATAATGATAATGAGGCTGAGCTAACACATGCATGGCCCAGACCAATGATAGCCTTTGCTTCGATGACTTCTCTTGTGAGCTGATTACGACTGCGACCAAGAATGACGCATTCCTCTAAGACGGGTTCGCAACCACACGTTTTGCAGTGCTGCGCGAGAAACCCCCCAGCTGTAATACAATTCTTGGCATTGTAACCATGCTCGCGCAGCCTGTCATTCAGGCATCGGCCAGTTTGACCAACGTAACGTTTTCCGCACTTGAGTGGAAAAGAATAAACAACACAATATGCGCAATTAACAAACTTATTTTTGTGGTTCTTGTCGCAGGAAAGAGGAGCTACCTTATTGGGATTAGTGAGTTTGCAAATCCTCATGAGCTTATTGGGGGCAGAAAATACTACACAAACATTCGCTCGCTGGGCGATTTTCTTCAGATTATGTGAGACAGTGTGAATATAAGGGATGACGCTAGTCCTACCCCGTCGTTTTAACTGTTTAAGGCTACTAGCCTTAAACAGTTATGACATACCAACTCGCCCAAACTGCCACGCTTTTGCCTGTTATTGAGTGCTGGTCTAAGACATTTAGCGTGAAACCCCGCACTCAACACCGAAACTCAGCAAGAAAAACAATTATCAGGTCTGTTGTGGCTGAGCCAACGGGCTCAATAAAGGGCTAGGAAACAAAAGCCTCCGGATTTCTTGCAAGCCTCGTAGCGTAAGAGAATAGGACTTTTGTCGGGCACGCAACTTTGGAGTAGTGGCGCTTTGGAGAGACGGCACACTAGCCAAGAGTTCTAGGGACCGTGCACGGAACCGTGTGCCTGTGTACCTCTTTGGAAGAGGTACCGCCATGGATATATGTTATGAGCGTACCCTTTGGAACGGGGCGATGGGTTGCGCCACCAAGCTCTTGCTATTATACTGCCTAATGTCCTACCTAGGTTAAACAATGAAAAAAGAAAAAAAACTTTATGAACTACCACGCCCAAATTTTCTGATCCCCTATTGCGAACTGTGCTTTTGTACGTATCCGTCTTTTGTCGCTTTCCTCCTTTTCTTCCACCAATCCCCCAATCTCCTATTAATAATGCCTATTGCGGACATGTTTGCTTTACCAGTGCTCCCGCTGAATCCAAGGGCTTCAAGGAGGCCAGTGGTGCCTAAATCGACCGCTGGTCAGACGTCTTCACATTCTAATAAAACATGCTCCGTCGTGTCGCTACCTTTACCGCAGCAAGCACATGCTTCTTCTTCATTGTTATATCTCGCTTTGTGGGTGCGTGTTCTAAGGCATCCCGATCTCGCTTCGAAAAGTGATGAGCTTCCCTTTGAGTTATCATAAATGGTTTCTTTCCTGATTTCGTTTTTTCCTCTTAAGTAGTTACTCATGGCGGGTTTCTTTTCCATTGCCGCCACCCATGAGATTATTTCAGCCTCTCTGACTTTCGGCTTGACCTTCTTTGTTGCTGAATTAAAGGGAAAATCAGACATCCACCCATGTCTGGATCTCTGATTTTTCCTTTAATTCATTACTTCTCTCCACCTTGCGGGTTTCCGCAGAACTACTACGTCAAATTCTTTGTTGCTGTGTTGCCCACTCCACAGGCCGCATACTTGCTGGTAAGCTTCCAATTTTTTTACCTCCACTGTGAATCGATGCTTTTCCTGTACAGATACCCGAACACTCTCCCAGCCCATTTACTTTCTTCCATATTCCTCAGTCCTTCTTCATACTCAATTTTACTGCGAGTTTCCCTCACTTCAAAACTAGGCCAGCCCATATCAACCTGCGCAGCTTCGTGTGTAGTCTTCACGTGAGCGCCCAATGCGAGGCGACCCACTGACCTTTGGTTCCCGTCGAGTCCTGATTGTACCCCTGATTTAAAGCAAACAACCGCATTTCCAAAAGTCCTGGAACCATTACACCGTTCGACACACCTCGGAGGTCCTCGTACCTATTCTATCCCCATAGCGCACTGTGCTTCATTGTGGCTGCATTTCTCTTCCCCTTCACTGTTCTTCCTGTGTTTCCATATATATATATATATATATATATATATATATATATATATATATATATTGCATTCGTTTTTTCATATACCGAGATTTTCCGAGCCCTGAATCTCCACTGTCTGTTCACTGTTTTCATTGAATACCATAACACCTGGTTTTCTAAAACTAAATTTCAAACCTAAGTTGTTGCCTTCCTGCCCAAAGATATTAGCCAGACGTTGCAAATCATTTTGCGTGTTAGCTAGCAACACAATGTCGTCCGCATAAATAAGCCTCCGCATAAATAGACCAACAATGTCGCCCGCATAAATAAGCTTGAGGCATGGCAGCGCCGTCTACATTTCGCGGGGCCAACTTCTCGGTGGAAAAAAAAGAAAATCACGTTCGGGGCGCCAAGTAGTTTACTGCGCCACCTCATATCACATCGCTTACACAGAGCACACAACAGTACAAATGAAGCGTAAGTGAGAATCATCGTGAAACATTGCGCTACACAAACGGGGACAAACGACGATACACAAGCGCTCATGCCTCTTTCTTATCTTAGCCCACCTTATATCTGGCTTTGTAGGTGCGTGTTCTAAGGCATCCCGATCTCGCTTCGAAAAGTAACGAGCTTCCCTTTGAGATATCATAAATTGTTTCTTTCCTGATTTCGTTTTTTCTTCTTAAGTAGTTACTCATGGCTGGTTTCTTTTCCATTGCCGCCGCCCATGAGATTATTTCAGCCTCTCTGACTTTCCGCTTGACTTTCTTTGTTTCTGTGTTGCCCACCCTATACAGGCCACATACTTGCTGGTAAGTTTCCTAGTTCTTTTCCTCCACCGTGAATCAATGTTTTTCCTGCACAGATACCTGAACGACGAAGTGTTTTTGACACAGAGGTGTTCTTCCTTGCTCGAGTTTGTTTCTGCGAAAATCTAAGTTCATCCGCTGGTCCTCGCTCCCTGCTCGGTCGTGATGGAAGTGGACGACCCCGCACGTCTGCCGGTGACGGCAGCGTCAGCGGCGGCCGCCTCCAGGAAGCGGAACGGTCAGCAGAGCGACAGCGACAGCGAGGACACCCATGTCTACGCTCTCAGCAGTGAGGACACTTCCGATGACGACTTCCAGCTGGTGCAGAGCCGCAGAGCCAAGAGAAGAAACACCAGGGCGTCCTCATCGTCAAGCACGCAAGCAGTAAGACACACGCAGAGGCCGGACGCCAATACCATCATATTTGTGCCCTTGCTTCCCACCGTCAACATGAAGCTACTCAACAGGCAATATGTGTCGATGTCACTGGAAGCCCTGGTGCCAAATGAAATATCGGAAAAATCTGCTGGCGGTTGATGTCCAACATGCGGCTGCTCTGAACACTCTACGCAGCGTAACGGACATCGATGGCATTCAGGTGCGCTCTTACATCCCTCTGGGATCAGACGTAGTCAGTGGCGTTATCTACGACGTAGACGTCGCCATCCTTAATAACGACTTGCCGATTCTTATCAAGCCAGCCAATGATGAGGTCATTGTTGATGTTAAGCGGCTAGGCAGTTCACGCTGCGTGAAGATTGCATTCAAGGGTAAATATATACCCTCGCATGTTAAGGTGGGACAATCCAGACATGCAGTGCGGCCTTTCATTGCGAAACCTCTTCAGTGCCGCAAATGCATGAGACTGGGACACGTGAGCAGCGTCTGCGAAAATCAGGCAGCATGCCCCCATTGCGCCGAGCCCCACGCTGCAGATAAATGTGGCGCGACTGTGATGAAGTGTTCAAACTGCGGAGGGTCACACGAAGCTTCCTCGAGGAAATGCCCGCATATTAAGAAGGAAATGGCTATGTTGAAAGAGATGGCGAGAGATCATTCATCTCATCGCGAAGCCGCCGAAAAAGTCAGGAAGCGACGTTCCCGTCGCCGGCGCCACTCAAGGAAGGCTGTTGTCTCTGCGACGCGCATGCCACTTCCTACAACACCACCTCCTCCTCTGCCGCCCAGGCCAGACACTGTCGAAAGGACCGCGAAGAACAAGGCAACTGAGAAGACTACATCTGCAGAATCTTGGCCGGCTCTACCGAAACGACAGCATCCACCGACAGAATCACAGCAAAATTTTGCTGGACAACCCCCAAAGTCTACTGTCAGTGATTTGTGCGACCAAGACAAGCAGGTGGCTGATATGCTGCAATCGCTAATTAATACAATGCGCATCATACTGAACAAGCTGCAAACCCCAGCAGCTCGAAGTGCTCTGCAAATACTGGATGCACTAAATCCAGTGCTTGCTAGCATCGTTTAAGCATCATGGTTCGACCTATAGTCCCCTTCCGCACTGAAGTTAAAAGTGCGTCGATCTTTCAGTGGAATGCTAGGGGTCTAAGAACCCGCATAGCAGACTTTCGCCAATTCATTTTTACACATCGCTTTCCCATACTGGTCATTTGCGAACCAAATACATCAACTCAGACTGTCCGGTTACGAATCTTTCGTCTCGTCCACACGCGGTGCGAGCACGAAAGTAATCATCTACATCCGCACGGACTTTACATATGTCGCTAACGCGGTAGAGCCTCACGACGACAACCAATATGTCTGCCTGAATATCCAAAAGAAAGATGTGTCATTTACACTAATTGGAGCCTAAATATCCCCAGCGGGTCACTTTGACGGCAAACGACTCAAGAAAATATTACTGATGAACAATGGCTCCTGGGTTATCACAGGTGACTTCAACGCGCATCACCAGCTATGGGAAGCACTAAAATTGATTCCAAAGGCAGGAGTCTCGCTTCCTTTGCTGCCGACCATGATTTGTGCTGTGTGAATGACGGCAGCCCTACGTTTTTGCGAGGCACCACCTATAGTAGCTGCTTGGACTTAACTTTGGTGTCACGGCGCTTTGCCTCGAGCGTCCACTAGTTTACGGACATTGAAACGCATGGAAGTGACCATATTCCAACATACATAAATATTAGAGGAGTTGAGAAACGCTCCTCTACTGTCTTGCGTACAGTTGATTGGACAAAGTTTAAGAAGGATATGGATGACGCATGTCGAGAAGGCCTTTCACACACTATCGAAGATGCAATCGCAGAGACATTGAAAACATCCATCTGCTCGCTCATAAGGTCAGCAAGGCGAACAGACTTGGATATGGAACTGGAGAGGCTTCGTGCGGAACGCCGACGGGCGGAGAGGAGGTATCGGCGCACGAAGTCCGTCTTGGATCTGAGGGCTTCACGACGCATACAGAACAAAGTACAGCGTCGTATAGATAAACTGGATGACAAGCGATGGAAAACTTTCTGTCAGTCGCTTGATCCCCAAAAATTGCTCTCGCACATATAGAGAACTGTTAGGGGACTTCGCTCATCTCCGCATCAAAGGAAACCCTTTGCTGCTCTGGCCCTATACCAACTCCGCTCGGAACTTCAAGTGGCTGAAGAGTTCTGTGCACGCGTTGCTGGGTCCGCGGCCACCATTACTGACGCAGCATTGAATGACATCCCTGAGGCACGTGTACCAGAAATGAACGTGCTCTTTTCACTCGAAGAGCTCGATGCTGCGTTGGCGACCTGCAGGCGTTCGTCGTCACCAGGACCTGATGGCATCACGTATGCTGCGCTATGCCACCTTGGACATGACGCACGTGATGAGCTGCTCAGCTACTACAATGAGTCTTGGCAGAACGGCGCCGTTCCTAGACAATGGAAATCGAGCCGCCTGATCCCCATTCTGAAACCTGGAAAGTCTCCGCTTGAGCTCTCATCATACCGTCCGATTGCGCTTTCGAGCTGCGTCGGTAAAGTGATGGAAAGAATTATTCTTGCTCGCTTGGAATGGTACCTAGAGCGATTCAACATCTATCCGGACGCCATGACAGGCTTTCGTCGAGGTCGCTCGTCCATCGACAACGTCATTAACATCGTAACCTGGGTCCAAAATCAAAAAAGCCTCAAGCGCCTATCAGTGGCACTTTTTTCTAGATATTAAAGGAGCATACGACAACGTCGCCCATTAGGCCATACTGAACTCACTTGAGGCTGTTGGAGTTGGTGGCTGGATGTATCAATGGATTCGGGACTATTTAACTGAAAGGTGCTTTTTTTACAGACTGAAGACAGCCCAACTTCGGAACATTACATCAGGCGTGGTGTGCCACAGGGTGGAGTGTTGAGCCCCATTCTGTTCAACCTCGTCTTGGTAGGACTAGCGGAGTACCTACCGCGGTCATTTCACGCCTCAATATACGCCTACGACATTTGCATCTGGGCTTCTGCGGTGACTCGCCCTCAGGTACGAGCCAGGCTTCAGCGAGCGGCAACCATGACGGCGTCTTATCTACGAGAACAAGGCCTCAGCGTGTCTACTGAAAAGTGCGCATTGGTTGGCTTTACGCGCAAACAAATGTCATCGCATCCTGTTTCAATCAATGGCCAAGCGGTATCCTATTCCAAGACACATCGCTTTCTGGTTGTAATCATTGACCGCAACCTCTAGTGGAGCCCTCACTGCGTCTATCTAAAGAAGAAATTGGTTGCCATTGCTCAGGTCTTTAAATTTCTCTGCGGCAAAAACTGGGGTACACCAGTCCGTTCTATGATACAGTACTGGGTACTGTTTCTTGGACTCCTACGTTACAATCTACCAGTGTTGTCAAATGCATGCAAGACGAACTTTCGCGCCTTGGACAGCATACAAGGCCAAGCCCTACGCACGTGTTTAGGGCTGCCTCGGTGCACGTCAACAGCAGTAACAATTGCCATCGCTGGGGACCATATGATCCAGACACACGTAGCTGTCGACTCTCTCAGAGCGCACATTCGCCATCTGTCAAGGATCCCCGACCATCATTTGGCCTCCCTACCAGCCGAAAGTCCTCAAGCGACCTTTTCACGAGTGATTAGCGCTCATCAAGAGTGCATACCGTCATCTTTTACACCGGCGACAAAGCCTTCATCTCCCCTGTGGTGCCTACGACAGCCTCAAGTGAATTTTGATATTCCTGGAATTACAAAAAAGTCTAATCATCCATCGCCGGCTCTGAAGCAACTCACGCTCCTATTACTACACCAGACATATCATGACCGCATACATATATATACCGATGGTTCGACCTCACGTACCAGCTCAACTGCGGCATTCGTCGTTCCAGCCAAGAAGGTTACAGTTAAATTCGAATTGTCGCACATGATTACATCGACGTCGGCAGAGCTTGCAGCTCTCCATGCCGCTATGAAGTACGTCACCGAAGAGCCAACAGAGAAATGGGTCGTATTTTGTGACTCTAAGGCAGCCCTTCACAGCATCAAGTCTGCATTATGTCACAGAACATACGAGCAGATGATATCTGACATCAGGGAAATGCACCACCATACTCTGGAAAGAGGGCACACTATTACATTTCAATGGATTCCTTCTCACTGTGGCATTGTCGGCAACAACCTAGCAGACAAGGTTGCCCGGTCTGCCCACGAAGATACCCAGACGCGTTCAATACCTTTGGCGAGGTCGGACGCTGCCAGGGAACTGCGCCTACATGCACGCAAAAAGTCGCAAGATCTCTGGAGTTCAGGTGCCTTCAACTGCCGATTATATAAACTGGACCCCACGCTACGGCTACAAGTGCCATCTAGCCTTTCCCGCGGCGAAGCAACCTTGCTGTACCGCTTGTGGCTGGGAGTAGAGTTCACAAACTCATATTCCTTTCGTTTGGGAATGGCCGATAGCCCGATGTGCGATTCCTGTGGGTGCGAGGAGACCATCGAGTACCTATTGTGTACCTGCCCCCGCTACGATGTATAACGCCTCTCTCTGCAGGAAACTTTGCACCGACTAGACTTACGACCTTTCACCGAGTCAAAGATACTCGGACCGTGGCCACACCCGTCACTGGCACGAAACGCGAATCGTGCATTACTGCAATACTTGAGGTACACCGGTTTAAGAGACCGTTTATAGTGTCCCTGTGCATAGTGTCCCGCCCACACGTACTCAGTGCACACTCTCTCCCTTTCTCCGTTTTCTATTTCCCTTTCCCCACACCCAGTGTAGGGTAGGAAACCGGATACTCTTCTGGTTGACCTCCCTGCCTTTCCTGTCCTTGCTTTCTCTCTCTCTCTCTCTCTCTCTCCCAGCCCATTTACTTTCGTCCATATTCCTCAGCCGTTCTTCATACTCAATTTTGCGGCGAGCTTCCCTCACTTTAAAACTTGTCCAGCCCATATCGCCCTGCACAGCTTCATTTGTATAGTCTTCCCCTGAGCGCCCAATGCGAAGCGACCCACTGACCTTTGGTTCCCATCGAGTCCTGATTGTACCCCTGGTTTAAAGCAAACAACCGCATTTCCAAAAGTACGCCATATCTGGCCATATCTTGGGAAAGTATCTGTCGTCGGGCCGGGCTCAGCCGCCGTGCTGGTATGTGCAGCGGCGCTGGCTGTGGAACAAAAGACTTGCTTGTTTTTCAATTTTCTTTTTATATATTTGTACGTGTATGTGTGTGGGCGATGGTTGTGCTGCCCAAAGTAATTGTTAATGCTCTGTCGCTGTCTCTTGCGAGACATATATTCACAATTAAGTGGCTTTGCTTAGCGGGACATCCGCTCTGCAATACAAATTTTCGTAGAAACAGTCCTGCGGTTGCCCAGTATTGCACGAAACACGCGGATTGTTAGAAAGCGGCGTTAGGTCTTGCGCAATACAATTATTTTTCTTCTGTGTTCATCCCCACACGCACTTATTCAGGCGTAAGCTATCGCGCTATACGTGCGCTAGAGAAAAAGAATCTTCTGTGAGAGCAATCTTCCCGAACGTGAAAAGTGGAAGCAGCGGCAGCTTCCATGCACATTCACAAATACCAGATCATAAATGTGCACATTCTTATTATTGCGTCAGAATTCTTTGGCGAGCTCCCCAGCCCTGTAACGCGAAAAGTGTATGCCTTGAATCTGCACAAATATGCGTAATTTTCAAAGGTAAGGCATTTAGTAGTTATGATTGTGTAAATGTAGATAATTGGGAGCTTTTCAGCGATAAGTCACAATTTTAAAAATACAAAGACAATACCCATAGAGATACATAGGGCTCTTTTGAAAATGCATGGGGAAGCTTATATTAGCCATGGGCCAACTGAAATTTGGGGGTGGGCCAACTTAAATTTGGGGGTGATCGAACTTGAAATTTGTGGGTGGGCCAATTCGGATCGGGTTGTTAGATTTTTTAGCGGAACGAAATAACCGTTTTTTTTTCTCGTTACGAAGACGGCGCAAGGCGGCCGTAAACCAAGGCGACTGGGGATTACAGTGTACTTTTCGTTGGGGAAAATATTTTCGAATTAGGAATAACAGTTCGCACTTATAGAGGGACGAGTTTTCTTCAAGTGTTCGTTGATAGAAATCGGGCACCTTTGCATCCATAAAATGCTCTATTTCTTGCGTAGTTGCGGGAATATCAGCTTTGGAATAATCGTGGATTGTCTGAACCTTCTTTGTGTAAGAAAAGCTTGTTTTTAAGTCAAACTGCTGCAATGAATGATCACTTATCCCAGGAAGGTAAGTTAAGGGGGAAACTAGGTCGGAGGTAGTAAACAGCACTAGGTCAAATGTGTTAGAAGATGTTGGAGTGACTCGGGTTGGTTTGTAGATCATCTGTGTTGGAGTCAAAGCACAAATTTAAGAATTCAATAGACTCGGCGGAAGTACGCTTAAAATTAACACAGTGAGTCTCCCATATGAAATCTGGAAAATTAACGTCCCCCAAAACAAATACCGGAATGTTAGGGAACCTAATAATGAATTTGTTAAGGAATCATGGAAATCTGCACAAAATGTAGAGGACGAATTTGGTGGCCTATAACCTGCACAGAATATAAAGGGACGGTCTGAAATGCTCACGCACACACAGACTAATTCTAGGGGTGATGAAATATCAATAACATAAATTTAGGTAATCCTTGACAGCATTAAATACGCCCCCTCCTGACAGGATATCGCGGTCGCACCTGTAGATGTTATAAACTCTTTCACAGTCGAATATATCACTGTTCTTAATTTTCGCGGAAAGCCAAGTTTCAGTTGCGATTTCATTTATGTATATTAAAAATAGCAGTGGCCCAAGGACGGATCCTTGAGGAACTCCCGAAGTGACTTGAGTGCGGTTAGAAAAGCAGTTGTTGAGGCTGATTACTTGAAATCAGTTCGTTAGGAACTCCTCAGTCCATCGCGTCGTATTGTAGTCAAGCTGTAGGCTTCTAACTTTCAGTTTTAGTCGATTATGAGGTACTCGGTCTAAAGCTTTAGGAAAGTCAATAAAAATGGCGTCTGTACTAATGAATCTGTGCAAAGAAATGTGAATATCTGTTACAAGTTCATAAAGTTGAGTCTTACATGAACGATTTGGGCGAAAGCCATGTTGGTTATTGAGCAGCAGGTTATTATCGTTAAGAAAGGCTATAATGTGAGAGTATAGGATGTGTTCTAATAATTTTCAGCAGATAGCTGTCAGTGATATAGGTCTGTAATAATTAGGGTCTGCTGTATCACCAGATTTAAATACCGGTATCACTAATGCTGATTTCCAATCTTCCGGTAGGCCCCCTGTATGGAGTGATTGCTGAAATATTAGAGATAACAAAACTGAAGAGTAGTGCGAGGTTAATTTTAGAAGTTTAGCACTTATACCGTCAAGACCTGGGCTGGTTTTATGAGGAAGCCTGTCAATGGCACGAGAGACACCGTGTTCCGTTATTATGATGGAAGAAAAGGGGAATCGGATAGATGGTTTTTCAAGTATGTGAGTGTTATCAAGTGGCAGTTCGTTAGTAAAAACTGCGGAGAAGCATTTGTTAAATAGCTCAGTGCTATCTTTTTGTGTTAAGCACTGCTCCGTTTTCGGAAAGTAGTAAGGGAGCAGTGTGATTTGCTTTTGGGTCAACTACTTGCCATAACTATTTCGGATCAGTTGTTATCATATTGGGAAGGGTGCAATTAAAAAACTTGTGTTTACCTTCGACAATTGTAGTTTCTGTATGGCTCGCTATGGTTTTGTAATGTTGCCAGTCTTCTGGAGCATTTGTTCGGGCAGCTTTTCTGAACGCTCTTTTTTTCTTGTTTATACACTTCTTCACTTCGCGGTTAAACCACGGATCGTTCTGCCTTGAGCTGATGGTCATTCTTGGTATGCATGTAGTTTCAACTTCTTTGAGTTTATTGCGGAACAAGCTCCAGTTATTATCTACTGTTCTGCTTAGAAAATTGTTTGCAAAGTCTGCTGTAAATGAGGCTAACATATCAATCATTCTGCCTGTGTCGGCACGTGCGTAGTTGAGAATGTATTTTTTCGCTGTATATTTCTTGGCAGGTTTCAATGAAAAGGAACATTGCACAACCCTGTGATCACTTAATGGTTCTAGCACATGTGTCGCAGCAAGGTCTGGATGATTTGATAAAATTATATGTAGTATGTGTTCACCCCGAGTTGGTTCGCGCACGACTTAAGTGATGAAAATACAAGGTTTGTAGAAAATGAAGACACTCAGATCTGTTGCAATTTTCCTTTAAGGAAGAGGTTGACCACTCGATACCTGGGTAATTAAAGTCACCCCCTAATATTAGTATGCATTTTGGGAACTGGGATAACACCTGTTGTAAAGCATCATTGAAAAAATGAACAAATTCCAAACGGCTATCAGGTGGACGATAGCATGCACCAACGACACATTGCGCATGTCCGATACGTGCAGAGACCCACACTACTTCAAGAGGAGAGTCGATTATCACTAGAGACGGTTGATAGTCATCTTTAATGACCACTATAACTCCGCCTCCTCGGAAGCCTTCCCGGTCCTTTGGAAAGATTACAAAAGATGGGTCAAGTGCAAGTTCGCTGTTAGTGATGTCACTGGAAAGCCACGTTTCCGTACCTATTACTATATCTGTGGTGCAAGAATGTATGGGCGTTTTCAGTGCATCAATTTTATGAAAAAGCTGCGGAAATTTGCCAAGAGCAACGAGACTGCATGTACGGACGTAAGCTTACGCCTCTCAGTTGTTTTTCGTCAATTACTGGAAGGTTGGTTCCATGCAGCAACCTGTACAACATTATTAGTGACTGATTCGAACCGGTAAACATGATGAGCCAGAATGTCTGAGGCATCGTCATATCGCGCTTCTGGTCTGTCATGTGGCAGCATATATAACGTGTGACGCTGTCAGGAAAAAAAAATTAGGTTTCACGATCGTAGCAATGCACGCACCATATGCTTTTCTTCATCTTCCTCTGCAGTGATAGTACACTGCCGGCAGGATGCAGAGCGCAATAACGCACGCTACACTAAGGACACAGGATCTCCCGCACCTTGGTGCACCAGTACTTATCACTCCATGGAAACAGCACACAACCAAAAGCATGACGTTACATGCATTTCTGAAATAAATAAAAACCTCCACTTTTCTTGGTCAAAAATTTTCGCAGCAACACCAGCTTGACCAGGAGGGAAAGCCACCAAAGCTCGTTGTTGTAGCTCATATTGAATGCAATACAGTGCAATAAATGCATGGATTGGCGACGGTAACCAGTGCACTACTACAGAAGCATACGTTTGCCTGTCAAGCAGTTTTTGCCGTTTTAAGCAGATATCTGATACCTCTATTCAGCAAAGTTCCCATTTATCTCCACGGCATGCTTCTACTAGTACCTTCACATATATGACCTAAAGGTAGTACTGAAAGCCAAAGAAAAAAGTGTAACAAAGCGCTTCCAGTTAGAATAATGTTTCAGCATTTACAAACAAAAGTGCATGTGTAGCTGTGTGTGCTGTTTAATATATAAGCATGCACCATTTCCTGAAATTTATGTATGCTCCATTTACTGCCAGTGACCTGCTTATACCCAATAATTTAGTTTATTTTTCACCATGTGCTTGCACTGAATATCCCACAGGCATTGTAAGTTAAGCTACTAGAATAATAATTAGCTAGTCTAAGGTTACATAATTGAACAAAATCACCGTAATATTTGCGACGCAATGTCAGAAAAGTATTTATTATTTCATTAAAGAGAAATGGTTACATAATAATGTTTGCACATTTTAAAAGTAAAAAGGAAGATAAGGAGTAAAACCATATCTATACATAGACATAAGTACTGAATAATGGCACAGGCTTGGTCACTTAAATTTTAAGGAGTTTCTTTTAAATAACCTCACTACGAACTATCACATGTTTTCATTCGAAAAGCCCTGCATCTTATCATAAAGTACGAAAATAACCGGCCACATAAGAAAGAAGTCTGAGTGTGTGTATGTGAACAAAAGGATAGAAAGTCGGGCGAGTTGGTACGGTAACATGATCTTGGATTGTAGCGCAAAGTGGCACGGACTCAGACTAGAAGCAGACAGGATGAGCGTTAACTCTCAACTAAATTTTTATTGAAACGCAGAACATATATATATGGGTGATATCAAAAAACCGCAGGATCAGAACATGACAAGGTTTGAAGACATGAGTTAAACATATCAGGAAGTAGGGAAGTCAAAAAAGGAAACAATGAAAAGACACTACTTCAGATTAACACACGTGTTGTGAAAGTACTGAAATTCGCGTTATAACAGAGACAAAGGTGCATGGCTAACGCAAGTCTCTCCTAATCTTTAATGCGGAATGCCTCGATTATTTCCTGTGTGGTTTGGCATTTGTGTCTTGAAAGAATTTGTGCGTCTTCAAACAAAGGTTTACAACCGCAATTGAAACAATGTGACGCTAGATGTGAAGCATCAGGGTCTTTAAGTGAATGTTTATGTTCTTTTGGGCTTATATTAATACACCTGCCGCTCTGTCTAATGTAAGTCTTCCCGCACTTGAGAGGAATCTGATAAACTATACCAGTGTCACAAGGCACTAAAACGGACACATGTCTAACGCCGCAATCATCTTTTCTTTTTTGCCACCCTGTTCAGGTTTCCTATTTATCATAGTGCACATGATAGACAACTTCTGGGGGGCCGAGAAAACTGTATGGACATCTATTGGCTACCTTCCGTAAACCATAGGATAATCTACGTACATAGGGAACCACAGCTAAGCTTTCTTCTTTTTTGTTTTTCTTGTTTCTTAGCGGGGCTTTTTACCCATTTTAAAAGCTTTTCGCAGGTTAGTGATAATAAATGCACAGGATAACTAGCCTTCTCGAGCCTTTCTATTTGTTGTGAAAATCTTTGTTTCATATTGTGTGGACATGACTAGCTTACTGAGCCCTTAAGTCTGCCGTTACTAAGTCATGTCCACACAATATGAAACAAAGGTTTTCGCAAATACATAGGCTCGAGAAGGCTAGTTATTCTGTGCATTTATTATCACTAACCTGCGAAAAGCTTTCAAAATGGGAAAAAGCCCCGCTAAGAAACAAGAAAAACAAAAGAGTAAAAAGCTTAGCTGTGGTGCCCTATGTACGTAGATTATCCTATGGTTTACGGAACGTAGCCAATAGATACTATGTCCATACAGTTTTCTCGGCCCCCCAGAAGTTGTCTAACATGTGCCCTATGATAAATAGGAAACCTGAACAGGGTGGCAAAAAAGAAAAGATGATTGCGGCGTTAGACAAGTGTCCGCTTTTGTGCCTTGTGACACTGGTACAGTTTATCAGATTCCTCTCAAGTGCGGGAAGACTTGCACTGGACAGAGCGGCAGGTGCATTAATATTAGACTAAAAGGACACAAGCATTCACTTAAAGACCCTGATGCTTCACATCTAGCGTCGCATTGTTTCGATTGCGGCTGTAAACCTGTTTGAAGACACAAAATGTCTTTCAAGACACAAATGCCAAACCACACGGGAAATAATCGAGGCATTCCACATTAAAAGGTTAGGAGAGACTCGCGTTAGCCACGCATCTTTGTCTGTTAGAATGCGAATTGCAGTATCTCCACAACACGTGTGTTAATCTGAAGTAGTCTCTTTTTGTTGTTTCCTTTCTTGATTTCCCTACTTCTGGATATGTTTAACTGATGTCTTCATACCTTTGTCATGTTCTAATGCTGCAGTTTTTTTACAATCACCTGTATATATATATATATATATATATATATATATATATATATATATATATATATATATAATATAATGTTCTTCGTTTCAATAAAAAGTTAGCGTGCGTCCTGTCTGCTTCTAGTCTGTCTCCGTGTAACTTCGCGCTACAATCCAAGAACATATGTGAACAAAACATGGCTAGTATTAACTAGCGAGCACTGCACAAAAGTTGAACATGAAAAGTAGTAACAGTAACCACATCTACTTCACTCACCTGAACTGCAAAATATTGCAAATATGACAGACAGCATAAAAACTGGGCAGGACAGAGCACTGACTGTTAGATATAGTTGCAATATGCACACCAAATCTAGACATAAAAAGTCAAAACTAAACTGCCGGAAATGGTCATGTCTCTCCAAGAGACCACTGAGGAACAAAAGGTATACTTTTTATAATTCCATCTCATAGATTACTGATCTAATTAAACTTTAGACACATGAACCCTTGTGCGTCATAAATGCCCTGTTCTCATTACCTATGCATGATTACCAACCTTCATGAAAGAATGACTTGCACTAATGTTTTGAAGAAACACCGGTAAACATACTGCTTGTTCTCAACTTCCTGCTGTGACAGCACACTTGTGTGCAGTTGTGAACGCAGTTGCCTATAGGGCTCAAACAATATGTTTTGGCTGCACAGGTACCGTCTACTGGACACCTGGTTCAAGATAGCTTGCATCTCGGAGTGTGCAGCCACACTGACGGCACAGCATTCTTTTTTCACCTTGCCAGTTAATAAAGCCTCAGCAGCTGCAGTCACCTGCGACTGCTCGTAAAGGTGCCATAAGGTCAGGTAGCAAACACAGATACCAAGTAACAAAACATTCAGAGTACATTGTGTGAGTCGAGGTGTGTAATTTGTGCTTTAGTTCGGCAGCATAGCCACAGTCACAACTATTCACTGCAGCTCCTCAATTTCAACCACATCAACAAAATAAATGAGGACACTTCCTTCAGTACGGTGGCAGATGTTCAGCTGCAGGCTTTCTAGAATCATGCATTATCTTCAGACTGCTCCAGTACAGCCCGTAGCACATCTTTCAAGCACTCCAGACAAGTACACCGATTACATTGTACACAGAGCATCTGGTGTCCATTTACCTATAGAGGCAAGGTAGCCCCTAGAACACGTTTTGTGACAGGCATGCTGGACACTTTGTCCCCTGAAATACAAGTGTCATTTGGTACTTAAGTGCCAGTAGTGTCCTTTACATCCAAATGAATATTGAATACATAGTAATAACATGAAGACTGAAAAAAGCCATCAGCCATCAACTGTGTGGCAAATCTAGGTGCAAGCTATTCTGTTATCAAATATACCTGTAGGCATTGCGACCAATGTGCTCCCAAGATGTATGAGGCATTAGTCATTGCAGAGCTGTAAGGACATGACAATCCTAGAATGAATATGTTCTAGAGGCTTTTTCCCCACTTTCCATATTTTGAAATGTGTATACTGTAGTCATGAAAACAAAAATGCTACAACTGGCGTGTCGTAAGTTCTGCGTCTTATTTCCTAGCAGCTCAGTGAAAAGAGCCACGATGACAAATTGAAATGCTGTTACCTCATCAGGCATTCAAATCTCTTAAGCATTAACAAAACCAGATAGGCATTAGAGTGAGCATCACTTAAATACATCACACAGGTTTAAAGTTATTGCACCGCTTTGTGCCGGGTAAAAAGGTTCAGATTGTACGGCCAACCGTGAAAAGGAAGTAAAACCATCATTAACCTTTCTTAAAGGGGTTCAGAAGCTTTACAACTGGCAGTCTTTGTGATGGACACGCTGATAGATGAGCAGCCATTCCACTGAGACGAGAATGTTGAGGGCTTCGCGTGGAAGTGTGCGAGACACTGAAGAGTAGTTCTTGGTCCACATGAAGGAGGCTGCTTGCATACACGTCTGGGCCACCATACTGAATGCATGGTGTTACCGGAACTTTTTCTCCCTGCGTTGTGGTAAAGAAACCATCATTAAATTTAGACGATATTTAATATGCAAAAAAGAGGTGAGGTGTGCAGACAGGACACAAGACTAGAGAAGTGGACAACACGAACGCGAAAAACACAAAAAATTTCATGAAAATGTTTTAATACATAAAATTTTTGTACTATGTGTAATTCATTATGAGGGTTCATAACCGCAACATATTTCATATATAAGCAGGTAGAATTATCAGCTTGGTCAGTTTGTACAAGCTTGTTTGAGGCAAGAAATCGAGTTTCACAAAAACAACTTCAACATTCTTGATTGAAAAAGGAACACCTCAGATGACAGCATTCCTGTGAGTGGGAATTGCAGAGTTCAAGAAAAACAAATTAAAACTGGCGCACCGATCCTGGAAAAAGAACAAGCAAAAAGCTAATTAATTGATAGGTTTTAATAGCACAAGGGCATCTTTGGCCAAAGAGCGCCAAGTCTATACTGCAAAAGATAAACTTAACGCATCTTTACAAAGCAAATATAAAGATGACTGATGCCTCTCTGCATTCCAGTTGCTTTGCTCTAGCATGAAGTCATCTTAATGCATGCACACGTACATACGCACGCTACACCCAAGTGTAGCAGCTGCAGAATTAAAATTGGGCAGCAATGAACTCGCAACCTTTAACCCTTGATCCCGAGCTGTACTAGTGACTGGAGGTAGTACCAATATCGCCAATGACGAGTCGCACTCTTTCTGCCCGATGTTATGCTGCTCTTATTGTCAAAGATGAGTTACAGTCGGAATGGAGGGAAAGCTGCCCTCAAGAGTAGCTTTTATTTTTGTGTTATTTCTAACCAGAGACGAATGCACTAATATATTTTAGAATGAAAATGACACCGCAAAAATGAGTACATAAAATATTTGGAAAATTTGGTACATTTTTCCGGAATTAACTTGGGGGTTAACGGGTAAAGCGGCAATCGAGAAACTAGAACAAGTTTTAACATGTTTGCTACCAGTGAATGCTAGAAAATATGTTGGCATTTTGTAGTTTTGTCCAACAATGCAATAGGGACTCTTAATAACTAAAGAAATAAATGGAAAGGTATCATGAAGTATATTTCATGACTGTAATGCAGAATCACTCAACTTCTGTTACTATATAATCTCCACTAGATTAACCTGCACTTTCTGAACTAGTTCAGGAGGTGCTGCATTTCACTACTGGTTCCACCAGTTCAACATGGCAGCAACTGCACGTTGTGACTTGTTTTACTTAGTGCAGGCTTTGTACAGGGCGAGTTCACAGCATTCCATGCACTTGGCCGAAAGGTAGTGCATGTTTACGCGACAGGTGTGGTGCCACTTCTGCACGAGCGAGGTGCAGAAATCATAGAGTTTCATACAATAATTACTACAGGGAACTCTGACACTAGTGTCTACAGGAGATGAAACAAGGACGGTTGCACCAGCATGGGAATTATGGGAAGTATAAAGGATTTGGCGAAACTTCGTGTGTTTGGTTTAAAACGGCTTTGTGACTTTGTAAACTAGCCATTTTCAACCAATATACTGTGTAACAAATAAATAAACATCATTAAAACCGTCCGACAACACGATTCGAACACAGAAACTCTAGAACAGAAGTCTGATATTGAAACCATATATCACGGAGGCATGTATCGACTTGCGAGTGAGACGCCCTTATGAATTTATCGCGGGAATGCCAGTGCCTTGAGACGCCTGGCGCGTTTCGATTTGGTCACCTGGACAAGCTCAATCATTGCAATTATGCGTGTTGGCGGCGTCTTCTGCACTTCGAAGAGTGTAGACTGCGCTGAAATTTACGACAATAAGAATTATATAGCGTATACTATACGAAACCACAAGAATGTCTGAATTCACAAGCACGAAGATCAGACAAATCCATATGCTTGCCATAATTCCCATGGTGGTACGACTGCAGCGTCAGAGTTCCCTCTAGTAATTACTGTAAGAAACTCTATGGCAGAAATAACCGAAGTGCCTGGCACTTTGTTCTAGAGTACTAAACTAACTTTTGCTGTCCCATAAATCTTACTGGTCATTAATTCCAAGTTTTAGTGCAGTTACATGTCTAGTAGGCAATAGTGGTATTTTGCATAAACATTGCAAAGCGAACTGTGATGAAAGTTCACTCTGGTAAATTGGTTATGATCAAGTAGCATAGACTACTGAAGCAATCTGAGCAATCTCTGGAAGGCTAGTGAAGTAATTTTCCTATTAGCAGCCTTTAAACAGCATTCGAGCATGACACATGTACCTGAGATATGCAGATATTAACTTGACTCAGCAATAAGCGATGCTTCATGTTCCACGAAGCTACTTCAATCAACGTAGTATTGGTGCTCTCTAAAAACAATGCCAATGCAGATGATCCAGATATTTTTCAGGGGCAACACTTATGACTGAAATCATGTTAGATTAGTTTTTTAAACACATAATCAGACCACGTTAGAAGTGCTTCTTTAAATCCTCCTATATATTAGACTAGTCATATCTCTGTACACAAAGGCTACTAATTAGGTCCCATGCTATATCATCATCTTAGCAGAAACTTCACTTAGTAATACACATGCTGTGATAAGATTTCTTTGAGACCACATTGAGATGCTGTACAAGGTGAATTCATTATTTTTAAAATGAAGCTCCTGTTCTTCCAAATGAGAAGAAAGGGAACTGAAGGTCAAGATTTTTCTTAACCACAGCTACGAGATGCCAGGAAAGGCACGTGGAAACTTGTTTGCAATTTTCTATTTAAATGTAGAAATGATAAAGGCAAACGAAAATGGTCAAAAAAAACAACAACCAGACATAGGTGGAGAAGGAACCTACAACCTTTGCATTAGGCATGCGATGCACTAACCACTGTGCTACAAAGGCAGCATTCAACCGTCCACAATGGCCCTTCAGATTGTCGACGCTCGAACGCGGCCGTAGTACCACAGTGGTTAGTATATCACATGCGTAATGTGAAGGTTATGGGTCCGTTCCACTTTCATTTCCCTTGAATTTATCATTTCTATACTTCATATAAAAAACTTAAAACATGTTCCTGTATGCTTTTCTTGGACTGATTATCTGCTGGCTATTTCCAGTTCTGTTAATTCCAACACTTATACATATTCTCATCTGGTAAGTGAACAGCTTTTGCATGATGATGGAAGGCAATATAAAACATTATTGCAGGGCCGTGTTACGTAGAAAGCCTTACATTGCCCAGGCATGGTGTATTAATGTAAATCTGAAAAAAAAAACAATTCCCACTCTAGACAGCAATGCTGTGTACTGTTGTGTGCAAAAGGGTTTAAAGAAAAGAACTTGTTCAGAAATAAATCCACCAAACAACGAGGAAGTATGGCAACTGGATGAAAATTTGTGCAGTTGCATGCTAAAAATTTACCACCGCAACAGATGATATAATGAAGGAAGCGCGAGGATAGTTTATTTTAGAAACGCGAGGCAATATACTTGAAAGATGCATATGAGCTTACATGTGGAAAAATATTGTTTATGTAGCAGCTAAACTACGAACAGGCCTAGAACACACTGATACAAGGCTTCGAGCATGTAAATCTCATCGTGCCCGTAAGTCAAAGAAACATGGCTTTCTCGTAATGCGCTATACATGGCTGGCTCACACAACTTAGCCGCTTCTTTATATAGTTAGATACGGGACCGTTTTCTGAGCCTATTTCGAGTTCGCCAGACCACATCGAATCGCACCATAGCTAATTAAGGAGCGCAGAAGCACGGATAACACATTCCGGAGGCGCGGCACGTGCAAACAAGTTGGCAGCCCCGACTTCGTGTGCCGCCGGTGGAGCTATTCACTGCTTGACTCTTCCCGAAAGTGAAACGAGAGCCTGGCACTGTTGCGAGTAAAGTGGGTCCCGAAGCAAGACGGCTGTAATGCGCCGTGAAAACCTGGCGGCGTCGCCCCCATCCATCTATTGTGACGGCGCATTGCAAGTCAGCAAGGCAAGACCGCAGGGGGACCAAGCAGCGACTCTCTTCGCCGGGTGTGACTCCATCGCACGGGCGCCTACCATTGGCCGAAAATGACGACACCCGAGCGGGCTCGTCGATTGGCCGAAAATGGCGTCACCTGAGCGGGCTCTGCCATTGGCCGAACGTGACGTGTCTTCGAGACACCGAAGAGCTTAAAAGACGCAGACCGGGAGCAGCAGAAGAGCATTCCTAGAGCATTCCTTTATTCATCTCTTTCGAGCTTGCTGCCGGCCCGTAATGACTCTATGACTGTTAATTTCTCGGTCGTCTCACTGTAAATAAACTCCCAAGTTTTCATCTCAAAGTCCTCCTCAACTCCTACAATATGCCTTGTAAGTACCAGGTGGTCTGTGTGACTTGTGCAAGCTTTAAATATGTACAAGTGCCACGTAGCTGGACAGAACAGGGGTAATGTCGTTTGCCATCGTTTTGAGCAAGTGACACCAATTTTTGCCTTTTTCCTAATGAGGTAATTAGTTATTAATAATTATTTAACTGCTCAAATATTATGTTCAAAGTAAACGTGTCAATGCGAAAATTGAACAGCATCCTGAAAAATTCCCAATCCAGCTTTCTACTGCTCAATAGGTGCAATACAATTTTTTTTTCAAGCTTGAAAGAAGCCTGTGAATACATCCAATATTAGCTGTGCAACTAACCACACGTGCATCTGAACATCATTTGGCTCCTTCTTTCATGCTAGTAAAAGCACTTCTTGAGAAGAATATTTTAGAATTATTGTTGACTATGTTTTAGGCAAAATACATGAAATAGTGTGACTGCCACCTCCATTTTCGACGACATGAATTTAGTCTCTTTTCATGTCCAAATCCAACTATAGATGGTGCGTGTTTTGAGCAGGTTCTGTAATATAGGCTGGTTTGAGTAATTGAAGCTTCGCACCCTAATAATGGAGTCTACAGCCTAAAAAGAAATTGGTACATAAACGGTCGCTGTCAGTACTCCATACTCCTTTAACTTAGTGCAAAGTGCTTGTGAGCCAAGAAGTTGGTAGTTCTAAGCAGTATTTCTCATTCTAACCTGGTCTTATAGCCCAGTTACTATGATGCCATGCTGCTCAATCATGCTAGTCACAGCTTCAATCTAGACAGCTGCCCTCCAATGGGGGTAAAATGGAATAACGCTTATGTACTTAGATTCAGGTGTACATTAAAGAAGGCCAGGTTCCCAAAACTTCAGGTTGTGAGTTTGAAATGTAAAAGCCCTTAATTGAATTTTAAAATCTAAAGGTGCTTTATTAGGAGCAGGACATCATCTTGAGCTTTTACTGCGCTGCCATGGCACGAAGAAGCTCCGAGTAAATACAAACACTTTCTTAGACAATCTCCACCTCTTGCAAACATTTACAAACACTTCTCTGCATGCACCTCTGTTGCTGTTATATTTAGTTCCGTATGTCAAGGCGGGTTAGGATGTTAGAACAACTTTCAAACCTATTTTTTTACTGCTTTAAAGTTGTTGGTTATTTTGCATCTCTGTGTGTGCCGAATGCACATTTCAGTGCACCACTTTTATCAGAAAGTGCACTCTTTATTTATTTGTGCATGCAAAAAGGGTTCAGAAGAACTACTTTCTGAAGATCTGTATGACAAGCAAAAAACAATTCTATGTAGGCTGCACACAGTGAAAGGATTGTTTTGTAAATATGTTTAGTTATTTAGAAAAAGGCAGCTGTAAGTAGTCTGTTCCAAAGTGAAAATTGCCCGTACCTGGCTCTGCTTCATTTTCCGATGTTGATGGCCCATTCGGGGGCACTCAACTGACAGGCTGCACTTTGGCAATGTCCGGTGTGCTGTCACCAGGCCCAAGGTCGATCGACATCCTCACCAAAAGTCAAGTCCGAACTCTATAAAAGAAACATCTCATCATTTTGCTATCAGTTTTGTCATCTTGTGTGTTTCACACACGGCCGTCAGTAAAATATTCCCTCACTTGGACACTGAAAAAAATTCAAGCATTTTCTGGCAGCCAAGCTGAATATACAATAAATGGAGAACATTAAAGAACAAATACAGTTGTCACATTAGATTGATCAAGTACAGCAGAAATGGAAATAAATCAGTGATGCAGTGTCTGTTCGCTTTGCATGCAAGAAACGTAAAAACAGGAAATTGCAGCCACGCCACTTTGAATTTCCCGCGTTTGCTACACCCAACAACAAGTTTGGCATCGTCCGGTACTTGGGGATAGCAATCGCTTAAAATTAGGATGAACGAGCGTTGGCATAAATTAACAGGATACTTAACCAGGCAATATTTGCGCATAAAACAGCTCACGTAGCGAAGCTACTGTCAAATACCCGATGACGCATCCGCAGGAGGTGCGGTTTGGGCGAACAATTCAAAAAGGAATGCGAGTTTCACTTGTTTCATGCCTACTATGCTAAGATAGAATTTGAGTTTCCTACTAAACTATACTGGATATTTACGCTCCGAATAAAACGCTTGAAATTTTGTTACGTCACATTGCATTCGTATGAAAGTGAGAAAATTGCTTTTACTGTATTCTGCCCAGGCGGCATGTAGTAGCTACCACTCTCATGCAACAAAAGCATGAAAGTGGTACTCGCGGCACGGAAAACGAACACATGCAGCGCCAACGTTACGCCTCTTGCAGTTAGTACTAAGCACAATCAAGCCACTTTTCTAGCCTTCATAACGCCATGAACACGACCAAACATCGAGCGAAACAACTGTGTGCTCTCGAAAATTATTACCGCTTCCATTTATATACCTATCGCTGCAACAAGCAAAAGTCAATGGGCTAGCTGTCCACAAGCCGCAGGTTAGACTGACAGCAACATATTAGGGTAAAGTAAAACAATTTCCACGCTGACTTAGCAGCCGCGGTGTGCGCTAAGTGCCGCAGTTCTCGTTTGTCGCTCGAAATTCACACCATGATGACGGGCACTGCATCTTTCACATGAAATATTCCACGCTTTGCTCCGGAGCTCAATAGGAGGGCGAAACGCCTTTGCACATACCTGAAATCCGCATGCCGGAAACCCGTCGACGCTTCCGAACCCCGTACGGCCGCTTCACTTGGATGGGAGGCACTTCTATCAAACATTTCACATGCGACATGTCTCACACCCAATATGCGAACACCAGAAAATGACGCAGGCCGCACTGCGACGCCGTGCAGCCGTGCATCCACCGATGAGCTGCGTGCGCGGACTTGCAGAGAACAAAACAATACAAAACGTTAGGCGCGAGAAGATGGCGGCTCTCGTTGCGGAGACTAAACAGCGGTGTAGGGTGCAGCGGTGTACCAATGTTGCCAACTGTAGGTTTATGCCGGCGGTGGTGGCTTTAGTGGCGTGTGTTGCGGCTGTCTAATTTTTTATTTCTTTTCCCCAAACAGTACGGTTAAGATCAGTTCTTTGTTTACATTTTTACTGTGTCACTGGGCATTATGTCTTTGTCTTTTTACGCGATTAAGCGGTCAATTATGGCCTCCTAGATTCGCATGCAAATCTCGGAGACCATGGGACAACGCGTAAGGATACTCCGTCTTGTCGTTGTTAACGTTTCATCATCGTTTCTTCAACTGAGATAGAGACGCAGTGTTCACTCGTACCGAGACACAGTTTATCTTTCGACAAGCCTCCAGTGTCATTGGTTTATCTAGATTCATTCCTTGGGCGCTGCCTTCTGGGCGGTCGACTAACTGGGGCTCACGTGATCATACCGTCGGTGCATGGTCGCGCCTTCTTTCACTTGTTTGTCGTTCCACCGAGTGCATTACACGCACAAGCGAGTTATAAAACAAATGCATTTAGTACAGTATTATTAGTTAGCATAACGTGGTTTAATAGCATTTTAAAGCTTACAAGATGTACGCTGAATGCGTATTCGACTAATTTGTAATTTATTACGCTTCGCATTATACCACGAAGGAACGCTGTGGTGGCGTCATCACATACATTCATCGGGCGAGCATGGTGGCTAAACGCTAAACACCGAAGAGGCCCAGTGTAAACAAACTAGTACAACGAGCTTGCAGTGCGCGACGTAGTGATCAGGCTCGACGATGACCACTATTTCTTGGATAGATCTGTTCCTCTGTGAGCAATCTTTCCGCGCACCCCGAAAGACTGCCAATAGCTTTTGAGATTTTACGGATCGCAACGCGCACCTACTGTTCACGGCACAATCCTGAACAAACAACTTATCCGGTGCTGCTTCTGCGAGTGCGCTAAGTTCCTCCAGTCTGCGTGACTGCGAGCGTCACGAATATTGCACAGTGTGTGCAAAAGGAAGAGATCCGATATAGCTACGATGCGACAAGGAGGTGGTGCCGACGATGGATCTCGCAACCAACACAGTGAAGGAGGCATCGACAAACTGCAGATAAGTATATTTCTTCTGTTTCAAATTTAGCATAATAATAGTGCACGGATTAAGTCACTTTCGTAGTAACGAACTGAATGTCCAGCAGTTTAAAAAAGGCATTGAGAAACAATGAGTGTTCGGGCTTTTTCCTGTACGTGGGCCCGCGAAAATATGGAAAAGATAAAGGTAACCTTCACTAACTTGGTGAGATAACAGAAATTCATCAGTGACATTGAGCCCGCAGAATCTATGGAAGAGTATCTTTATCCAGGTGAAATATCAATAGCAGGTACTGATATAAAGCAGGAAACTTGTACAAAAGTTTCATGGGTTGAACAGCACATGGGAGGCATTCCCGAATCGTGATCGCCACGTTACCGATATCCTTGAAAAATATTTAGAATCATTGCATTCTACCGGTTATGCAATATGGCACATAAACCTGGAGATTAACAAAGAAACTTGAGAAGTCGAGGAATGTGCAGAAAGCGAAGTTACAAAAATTGTTGGAGATAGCATTAAGGCAGGGAGACAGTGGTGTAGTAAACCGTGGGAACTGGTATGCTAGTTGAGATTAAGAAAAAAATGGAATCGGTGGGCAGGCCATGCACGTCTTCAATCACTTGTTGCCAATTTATAACAGGCGATTACATATGCGTGACAGAATGGATGTCAAGGCGAGAGAACTGCAGCCGAGGATGGGGGGGGGGGGTAGAAAATTGCGTAATGGGACAAAAATATGATGTTTGTAGGCATAGGATGCAAACAGCTCGCATAAGACGGGATTGTAGGGAGTGGCATTGGTTTTACAGTGAACAAAAATAGGTTTGTGGTGCTGACAGCAGAGACTCGTGAAGGTTTGAGGACACCTCAGCTGTTGCCACACTAATAAACATTACAATTGGCTCTGAAAAAAATAACCCGTTATGAAAAATAAAGCAACGTTTTCCCCAAAAATTGTTTTATTATACATACACTAAAGGCTTGCACAGTGAAGGGCAGTTAGTACCAATAGTGCAATGAGCATTTCTATTTGTAAATAATGGTCTATATGCGGCTGATTCATACCAACAATCCACTTTTTTTGCAGCAAAACATTCTGCTGCTGGCGGCATCAACCGCCTGGTGGCAGTAGGCGAGCGCCAGGCACGTGCTGTTGAGTGTGTGGCAAGGTCCAGAGGGCTGCTCTACAACAGTACGATCAGTGTCCTCACTGCTTTCCAGTCGAGCCCCCAGAACACACCTTATCAAAGAGCTTTCAGTTTATTATTTTGTTTATTATTCAAGAGCATGAATAAAATTATTGCATTAAACATTGTGCTGTGCATATTGGGACACTTGTAACATGCACTTGATGTCTCTTCAAAATGGGCAGAAACGTAAGACAACCTGTGCCACTATTGGACCGTGTAAATAAAGAGACACTAATGCAGCATATACGTCATTGTGCTGTTTGTTCCTTCTATGTGCAAGAATGCAGTGGTGTTGATTAGCCACAAGATGAACGGTGTGTGTATTTCACAATGAAAAGACTGGAAACGGCATGAGCTTAATAATGCTATCACCTATACACTGTGCACATGAACGCAGCACTCCCTGATTTAAACCTGCCATTACATGCATGTTCGATACCACATAGCCTATAACAATGTCACATAATTGCATGTACTAATTTTCACACAGCTTAAGCCCATGCATAGCTCACTTGTGATGTATCCATTTCATAAGCCGAATAATTGTACACTTTGTCCTTTTGTGTTGTATGAAAAGCGGCATCCTCTAGTCGGATACAACTTCGCAAGACAGGAGAGGCTCCGCCCAGATGACAAAAGCGCAGCAGCCGATTGCCTCCACGTCTAAAGAAATAGTCCCTCTCCAATGAGTGGGTATTAGAGCGTCCAGCGACACGACGTCAGTGTAGAGTGTGTGCACATTGGTGCAGGCTTGTGTTCACCTTCCGTTGAAGTGCAGATTCTGCGGCCTTCTAAAGTTGTATCCGACTATAGAATCACGTAATGCCTTTCACTGGTTGCATAGACTTTAGCAACTTGATAGAACACAATGATCAGGAACAGAAATCTATAAAGGCACCCAAGCAAAGCTGGCTGGCCAAACTTTCATTAGGAGAGGCTGTAAAAAGTTCTCGCAAAATATTCCCATGACATCCTTGAAAAAGAGGTGGTGTTTGGCACTTCTTTAGCATCAAAAACAGATTACAGTGAATGTTGTGTACCACGTTAAAACAAACTGAGATTGGTTATCTGCTCAGCATGTAATGGAAACTTGTGCTTCACACAGGAAACAAACTGCCCTGTCCAGTACAATTGTCGAGTTCGGTGTGGCACCTATTAGGTCATTAGTGTCAACATGCAAATTTTCAAAGGCCATTCATTTCACCATTATTTTTGTATGACGGTTATTTCAATCAGTGCTTGTATTACATGAGCAGGTGAATTTGAAAGCAAAGCTTTGTTTGCAAACCTCCAGACTTCCATAATTGTGGCAAGGCACTGGCATGGTGTCGAATAGCTCACACTTCCTCGGTCCTGCACCAAAGAGGCGCAATGCTCTATTTGAAGTTTGATCGCGCAACAATTCGACAGCACACAAAGAGTAACACACACAGCAGAGCGTTCTGCTGTGTGTATTTCTCTTCTTTGTGTCCCGTCTAATTGTTGTGCAATTCAACTTCAAGCTTCTATACCAATACAACGAGTCTTCAACCTCACCAATGCTGTAGTTATTAAGCCAAAATGGCGCACATCTTTGAAATGTCCCAACACGAATTAGCTCTCCAACAAATAACCACAAGCATAAAATTTTGCTGCACAGGTGTATGCACGTGCCATATTCTGTACCACTAAATTCGCAGGAAGCAAAGGGGCAAGCATTAACCAGCCTTACTGCTGCCGTTACCATCATCATCATGACACCAATAGAAAGACAGTGCTGCATTTCAGTAAAGGGAGTGCCGGAGGGAAAGGCGTGACAGCGAGGCTTACAACAAAAATAGCAGTTACAAGACATGTTCAATGCCAAAATATGCTGCATATCGCTCATCCTACTTTGGCATTGCGGCAAGCTTTTACACGTTTGAGCATGTCACAGTTTGTGTAATCATTGCTCTAAAGCTGTACAAAAGGTCTATTCGCTCTGCAATCTTTATTTTTATCATGGCGGGTTAAAGACCCACTTTTCATTGGCATCTGCACCACATTTCTCCCGATATGTAATTTTGTCTCGGTGGTTCACATCTTCACGCACACTGAGTTCTGCAGAGCATTGGATCTGCATTGTTCTACTGCTGAAGAATTAGAACCCTATTATGAGACGAAAATATACGATTTGTTCATAAAGAATAACGCTACCCCCCCAAAAGAAAATACACTGAACCACTGGCACATGCACCAACAGTGAACACAGCAAACACTCTGAAGTATTTTCTTCATGCAAGCCAGCACACTAAGATTCTCAATGCATTTTCATTTCGCCATAAATGCATAGGCTCAACCGGCTTGGCGCGACATCCGCATCTCGCACTGCAACGAATTGTGCAATGCCTTGCTGTTTCATAGTGCGATCGATAGATGACGCATGACCAAAATTCAGCATTATGCATACTAAGTAACTTGTACTAAGTACTAAGTAATCTCATAAAAAACCAAGTTCTTTATGAGATTAGCATTCACAGGGTACTTCACAGAATTTGTGATATCCATTTATCTATTTATACTTCATTAACATCTTTCCCCAAAAAGTGAGCCATTTGGAAGGCACCCTGATAGACAAGTAGAACAATCGGTAAAAAGTGAGCAACCAGCGAAAAAGTCAGTATCATAGGCTGCCGCATGTGTGATGTCGGTAACACAAAATTTAAGTCGGCTATACAGAAGTGACAAATTTGGCAATATGGTGCGTGTAGACATTGCTTCAATGCTAATCACAGTAACGCTGACATTGAAGGCGCCTTAATTCCTACGTACTTTCCATCGACACACCCGACTACGTTCGTAATGTTTCCGCGAAGTAAGAAGGGTTCTTTTATAAATGCCCGCTCAGCCGCAGTCTTCGGGAAAGCCAGCCACCGCTTCCGCACTGCCGCATCAATAGGCGCATCAGACATCTCTGACACAGAGGCTCACAGTAGTTTAGTGACGTCCAATGTAACGCTCGGCACCGACGCTTTTCTGAAAACTCCCAGTCCCGTAGAAACGGAGGGCGCAGAGGACTTGCTCTTCGACGGTGAGCGAATGAAGCCCGCCACGCTGTCTCCACAGACGAGAGTCTTCGCCTAGCTCGTCACAAAGCCAGCGCACTGAAGTCTTCGACAGGCGAAAATGACGCTGAAACTCCACGGCGGTCATGTACGTGAACGGGTCCAGACGGTCATACTGACGCTTGCTGCCGCTGGATGCAATAACACAGGCTGCTGCTGCCGCCGCCATGTTACCGAGTTGAACTCGGAGGGGGTTTCGCGATGTACGAGTTTAGCCCGAGTTCGCCTGTCAAATAAAGCCAGAGGTCACGCCCCGCGCGAGGCACGTAACTCTTGTGCGCGCACCCACCACGGTTGGGCCACGCCCAACTTATCTTTCGGCAACAGCGACGCGGTGCCGAGCTGAGAGGCATCAACAATATTCACCACCGACATAAAACACGCACAACGCACTGTCATCGGTGATGTACTGCGTACTAATATCAAAAACAAAGCGTTGACTGTCGCTGGCTTATGCATATATCTTCTCGGGCTGAGATGGCCCCACAGCACGGTTTCATTGCCTGCATTGTGGCGACGTAGCGCACAGTAAATAATTATCGGCACGTCACTGTAGCTGCTTGCAAGGCGTCGATGCCCCGAGGGTGACGACGATGCTGAGGAGTGCGTATCGCAGCAGTCGTTTGAGATGGCTGCTCTGTCATCGGTGATGTATCGGAGCCACAACGTCGTAAACACGATCAGCGTCCGAGAATCGCTCGCTCTCCTAGACCCAGTGCAATGGCATTTCTTCATCACAAGCACTGCGCACTCAACAGTTCCAACACCTTCCTCAGTTCGAAGTCTCATTTCATAACCGCACAGAAGAGCCCTCACCTGCCAAAATGCGATTGCTGCGGTATCGTTACGATATCCTTCTGCGATAGCTGCTGGCTCCAGCATAAGTAATCTGCAAGCACCTTGGTGCGCACAAAACACTCAAATACTGCGTTCATGCGCTCAGAAGCACTTTCACTGGGCAAGCGATGACAAGCGATGAATTTTGTCGCTGGGAAGCACGCACTTCTTCGCAATGCACCGCCGAGGCTTCGCGTACAAAGATAAACTGGTACATTTTCACTGAACTGCGTCACTACGGGCACCACGGACCGCCATTTTGCAGCGACAGCCGTTGCTCCCGTATTTATGAATAGTATATCGTTTTTAGTTGATAAAGCGGGGGCCTTAAAGCGCCTGCGATGAACAGCCGTATCGCGGCGCTGCGTTTCTATTCCCCTAATAAAGAAAAAGTGGTGATCACTGACATTACTGAGAATAGCACTATAGCGCCCCTAGGAGACTTCTCATCGTATGAACAGCTTCGTGCGTGCGACCCCTTCAATGTTTGCGCTTCTAAGCTTTCGCCTCACTGTCGCCACTCGCGGCAAGAAGTGCAAAATTTAATAATTTGCTCGATCCCCGTTTGTCATCACACATTTCTAGCATTCAAAACGAAAAACGGCCACTTAAAGAAATAAAAATGTTCGTTATTTTATTTGTTGTATTTTAATGTATTCGTTTGAGCTAAAGCGTAGGTGCAAGAATGCGCCGCATGTACCCTGTTCGCATTCGATGGAGGATAGAAAGACATTGGCCGAAAGACGAGGCACGCCCTTGACGCGCCCGGGAAAGGCGTGGCAAGCGGCTCACGGCAAGTGTGCAGACAGACAGCGGGGCAGTCACGGTATTGCTAAGTTGCGATAATCCGTTGATAACAATACGCGGCGCTGGCGCGTTTCGTTGTGCAGCCGTCCGCGCTTGAAACGTGGAAGCAGCGTACCGCGCAGGGTGCGCTCATGTTGTCATACGCGGCTTTTTTGTCTATATATATTTTTTGCCTGCAGCCTTTGCGCGTTTCACGCTATCTCCGTTCACTGATTGCCGTCGAGCAAACTCTCGTAAAACTCGGGTGAACGAGAAACTCGGCGCATCCTGCATAGCACCCCAGTCTCATAACATTGATATCCACATGGACTGCGTGTAGATGAAGAGTCACAATGCTTACGCATACTCAGACAAATCCCAGAGGAGTTCCTGCGTTATTTTTTTTACCGGAATTGTGCAGTCGGCGGTGGGACCCAGAGTTGACAATGCATGTAAGAGGATTGCGAAGCTTTTCTTTTTATGAGAGTCTTGCCCAGCTCTCACAGATCTGCTCAAGCTAATACTTGCTGATGGCTGTATGTGTTTTTTTTATTGTCGCATGCCCTCGAACAGCCATGAATCCTACTTGTAATGACATTAGAGCAGTATTCACGTCCAAAAGGAAATGCAGCCGGTAATTGGGCTCTCTAAGGTTTGCGCCCTGGCGGCAGCTCCCCTCCCCCGTTTCAGTTGACAAGTTAGGCGGAGGGATCTAGAGCAATCTTACACCCCCCTCCCCACAGTGGCGTAGCCACAAAATTTTTCTTGTGAGGGGGGTCCCAGTTGACCGTGGAGGGGGAAGGAGCCGGGCCATTGCCATAGCAGCAAAAAATTTACTGTTAGTGAGCGTTAGAAGTGCCCGGCGTGCCCCCTTGGCTACGCCGCTACTCGCCCCCCCCCAATCCACCACCCCCGCAATCGACGCAAATCGAGCTATCAGAACGTGCATGACGCGCATGCATGACATAACACGAATAACATGCCGCGAAGCTGGCATGGATGTCGTGATATTATCATCATCATTAGAATATTTTGAGGTCCATCGCAAGAAGAAAGCTTCTCCAGCGATCTCCAATACCTTTGTCTTGTGCTAACTCGTTCCACGTGTCTTCAAGTTTCCTAATTCCATCACATCCACCTTATTCTCTGCCGTCCTCGACTGTGCTTCCCTTCCCTTAGCGCCCATTCTGCAACTTGAATAGACCAGCAGTTATCTCCCTTACGCAGTGCAATGTCTGCCCAGCACGACTCATTCCTCTTGATGTCAACCAGAATATCAGCTATCCCCGTTCGCTCTCTAATCGACATCGCTGTCTTACAGTCTATTATCGTCATGCCTAATATTTTTCATTTCATCGCTCGTTGCGTGGTCCTCAACGTCTTCCCAAGCTTTGGTAACTTCCAAGCTTTTGCCCCATTCGTTAGTAATGATTAGCTGAAGCTCCATGGTCATGATTTAGTAATGCCTGCCGTAAGCTCTCCAACTAATTTTTTATTTTTGTTAATTTCCTTGATCAGAGGCCCCTGCGAGTAATTAACCCCAGTAAACGTATTTATACGCAGGTTCTAGAGGCTGACTACCGACCATGACATTTCGTTCTTTCGCCAGGCTGTGGAACATTACTTTTCTCTTGTGCATACTAACTTTCAATCAGACTTTTACACTTTCTGCGCTAAGGTCCTCAAACGTATGTTGCAAATAGTTTGCAGCGTTGCTGAGTATGCCAATGTCATCTACAAACCGTAAGTTGGTGAGCTATTTACCGTTAGCCCTCACTCCTAACCATTCCCAGTTTAACTGGTTACACACCTTTAAGTATTCAGTGATAGCATTGTAAATATTTTGCCATTGATCATGCGAAGTCTTTTGCAGATATCTGGCTATGCAAAGTCGGTGCGTTAGTGTCATCCGTTCGATATCAACATTCGTGGGAAACTTCATTTTTGACCGCTGTTCGGAGTCAGTGCGCTGCTGCCTAGATGCCCCGATCTAATCGTTCCATTAACCTGATTCAAGCGCAGGTAGCGCGCGTTTCATGTATAGCCAATATCAACGCCTTAACTGGCAATGTTCATTTATCATATACTGTAAGCTTGTTCACTTACCCCCTTATAATTAGGGTGTAAATTAGAAAGACTGGGGTGTTCCAAGGGTGTTTTCTTGTTGAACACCCTTTTCCGTTAAAAAAGGGTGTTTCAAGGGTGTTTAAAGGGTGAAATGATGAATACACCCGCATTACACCCATAAGGGTATGAAAATTTTAAGGGAGTAGGTGCTGCTACAAGCCACCTACCAGTTGTGCAAACTTCTTACCAGAACATAAGAGTATACTTTATGCCAGATTACAGCAGGCCATCCTAACGCTCATATACTTCTGTTCGGTGACTTCCCTATTATGGATAACCGGACTTCCGTACTAAACAACACAGAGGCGGAAGACTTTGTCGACATCTGTTTGAGTTTTAACTTATCTCAGAGCCGACGCGCGTAACGCGCGACTGCGGAAATATTTTCGACCTTATACTTCCTCACCATCCAGAGACATTATCGTCGGTCACCTTTGTCCCATCAGTGACCGCAGTGTAATTCATGCCACTTTGCCCAAGCACCACGTGCTCTTTCCAGCAAAACTATCAACGTAGATGACAATGCAAGCTTCGCAGGTATAAATGAAGAATTGTGCACATTATTTCCAGTCTTTGAAACCTCATTCAATGAACGATCTGTTCGAGACAACTCGGAACTGTTTAAAAATAAGAAGAATGAACTAGCGAGCAAGTATATTCCGAAAGTAACATTCCGTGTGAATCATCGGAACCCCTGGTTTAATAACAATGTAAAGAGGTTGGAAAATAAGAAAAAAGTTACTTTCTCGTAATGCAAATGAGAAAGCAAGCCCAAATTCATCGGATAAATACTACGCCGCTGAGAGAGAATACTTACGTGCTGTCTGCTATGCCAAATGGTCCTTTTTCAGTAATGACTTACCTAAAATGTTAACAGACAACCCCGAGAAATTTTGGAAAGTTATCTACCCAGACAAAACACGCACTATAACTCTTGTTAATGATACGGGGCAAATCATGCCTGAAACTGAGTGCGCACTCATATATGACAACGCATTTTCGTCCGTATTTTCTAATGATAATAACGTTCCATTGTCTAATGTCCCCTGCAACATAGTTTCTTGCATGCGGAGTGTGGTGTTTTATGCTGATGGTCTTTTGCGCATAATTGAAAACCTTAAACTTTCATCCTGAGAAGGGATGAATGCCATAAACTATAGACGGCTAATAAATACAAAGTAAATTTCTTCGTCATTTTTGTGTCATATATTCTCGCAGTCACTTTCTACAGGTTCCATGCCACACGACTGGAAGGTGGGTAAGGTCGTTCCCATCTACAAGTCTAGTATTAAGAACACACCATTAAATTATCGACCCATCTATCTAACTAGCCTTCCGTGCAAAATGATGGAACGCGTCATCTATTCCCTGATCATGAATCATTTAGACGTCAATTCATTTTTTCGTTCGGCACAGCATGGGTTCCGTAAGGGTGTCTCTACCGAAACTCAACTAGCTTTATTTCAGCACGACTTGCATGCACACCTTGACTCTAACCAACAAACTGACGCTCTGTTTCTGGGCTATGAAAAGGCCTTCGACAAAGTTTCTCACCGCCTATTACTACTAAAGCTTTCTTCTTTGAATTTACGCAGTTACGTACTCAAATGGCTCGAAGCATTCCTTACTGATCGCTTCTAATTCGTTTCTATAAATTACAAGGGTCCGAACTGCTCAATCTAGTCCTTTAATTTCAAATGAGCGCTGAAAGAAAAACGCTCAAGAGAGCGGAATTAGGTTTTGATCGCCTCGATTCCGCATGTTTACATTTCGTTCATATGCGCTCAATCACCGCGCGAGCCTTGATGATTGCTTGCACCTAATCCCGTTTGCTCTGTGAATTATTTTGCTTGTAAGTGTGCTGCGTAAACATAGCGGCTACTTTGAACGAAGAATTCATGTAAAAAAGAAGGCTGGAAGTCGCTTGGACCGAAAGACTTTGGACATAACGTCGCTGAAACGTGCGATCCTCACGGCAACTAAACAATATCCTGTGTATGTGTGGAAACAAGTGCGCCAACAACCTTCTTGCCGCTGAGTGTGTCTGTCGTGTAGCAATTACACGGCGACTGTTGTGTTTTGTGGTTCAGTGCTACGAGCCAGTGCAACTGTCGTGACATTCTGAAGCGGCGGTATGGATCGTGTCAGTGAGTCTCCTCGATCGTGTTCGGGCTGCCAGAGCGATCTAATCTCGCGGCACACCAACATCAAACGTAGTGTGCGCGCGTGTGTGATTGCGGTTGACTATTCTCGTGAACCGTGCGACGTCGCCACGTAAACTTGAATCATGACGTGCATTGTTGTGTTTATGCCTTTTCGCCCCCGTGCACCGCTATAGCCCAGTAAAATGGCATCGTCGATTACTGAAACATCTTCGAGTCTGAGGGAAACTTGGAAGGAACGAGCTCGCAGCTGTATGTAATGTACTTTGATAAATTGTATTATACTTTATTATTTCATGGCGAGTAGCAGTGGACTATGGAGTATTTGTTTTTAAAAGCAGAGTAATGCAGGCACTTAGGGATATATTTATTCACGTATGCAATGCACAAAATACGATTAGGATTTGCGGAGCTGTAAATGAGTTTTTGGACATATTGTAAAGCGCAGTTAACAACGCGCGCACAAACACAGGGAAGTGTAAAAGTAGAATTCGGTGCTTAAATTTGTTATTTTTTATCGCGCGTAATGCAATGCGGATATTTGTCAGCGACTTAATGCGCTTCGGCCCCACTATTTATTTGCATGCTAGGTCACACTGCACTTGCTAAGTTAACGGGCTCATAATGCACTGAAATCGATAATCTCCGCAAACTTCGGCCGTCGACATTCATGCGCGCGAATGAAATACTGTCGCAGCTCTGCACACACACACGCGTTTACTTTCTCTCGCACCTTCGTATCGCTGTACGTTACTTTCTTCGCATAGTCGTGCAGTTACCGATGATTCAGTCTTTCCGTCCAATTCTATGCGACCACATTTATCTTCTGGTTAGGTTTTGTTTGCCGCGCGGGATGCAAAATAACTTCTTGCCGTCCTCCGTCTGATCTCGGCACCCACCCGCACAGCAGCAAGGCATTTCGGTCCTTCGCATCCTAGGTCATAGTGAGCTATTCAGCGGGCTCCATAACGAACTAAAATAAATAATATCCACAAACTTTGCCCATTAACATCGATGCTCGCGAGTGAAATACTATCACAGCTAGACACACGTACGTGTATACTTTCTATCGCACCTTTGTATCGTTGTATGTAACTTGCCTCGCATAGTTGTGCAGTTACCGACGTCTCAAAGTCCTTCCGTCCAATTCTGTGCAATCATACGTTTCTTCTGGTTAGGTTCTGGTTGCCGCGTGGGATGCAAAATAACTTCTTGCCATCTTTCGTCCGGTTTCGGCACCCAACCTCACAGCAACAAGGCCATTCGGCCTTCCCGGAACGGAATTATCGCAGCAATGTGCATAGCACAACAGGCGAAACGCGCGCACTTCGCCCGCCGGAACTTTCATGGCGGCAAAGGGGCGGAGCAAGGTCACATGTCACCGATCAGCCTGTCGCTGGCGTCGTCGGCGGGATCAAAGCCTTTCGGTACTATAAAATTATTGAGGGACTTTAGAGCGGGCTGCGTCCGGAGCACCCTGGCGGCCGCCATTCCCGCGCGCTCTGCGCAAGGGAGATGCGCACTCGACCGCACGGCGTGTCAGTGACGTTGTGACGACGAGGCGCTCTCCTGAAAAGAAACATTGACGACACTGACCTCTGCTCGCTGTGCTGGTACCTATAAGTTATGTGAAATGCAGCGAATGTAAAGGACTGCGGCAAGGTTGTCTTGTCAATGTCAGCGCCCCCTGCTGTCGATGAAACGTATTCCGTCTGCTGTGCTTGTTTGAGCAGGCCTTCTGTAACGGACGACGCTAGTTTGTACGCGTTCGAAAAACCGACGTGCGGTTTCGCCTTACGCGATTGGCCTAGGCCGCGCTACCGGCGCAGCCTGGACGATCCCGTGAGGCGAAACTGGACGTTTCGAATGTGTACAGAACGCGTTCAGTCGCTGCAACGTCACAAAGGGCGCAGTCTGCAAAATTTGTGAGAACGGGAGAGAGAGAGCAGCCAATCGGCAAGCACTGAATTCCCCAGAAGTTTGCGTGCCTCCTTTGTCCTCTGCTTGGGGACAATATACTAAAAAAATTGTTCCTCGCCTTCTAATGAATATTTTTATATGTAAAGAAGGTATCTTTTCTCAAGCTTAAATACGTTCTCAAATAATAGTATGTATGACTACTACAATTTATTACTACTACCTTCTCTGCATGGTCGCTAGAAAGTTTCACGCACAGCGGAAAAAAGAAGGATGGCAACAGTCGCGTGCTTTCCAAGAGGCAAGAAAAACATGTCGCACCGCATCGTCCAACTGAGCCCCTGTGTCTTGGCTCGCCAGAGGGAGCTGTTCAACTTACTGTTCGATTCGAGAAACGAAAGCGACGCCGCAATTCGCCTTCTGCCATTTCTTCTAACGCATTTCGCACCTCCGATCCCTCTCCTTCCTCCTCGGGCAACGCCAACGCAATAACAGAAGCTCCCATTGAAAGCGCCATTTTATCGAATTAAACTGTTGATTGGATCCGAGCGTGTCATTCCATAACCGCAGCAGCCGTTTGGATCCAATCTGCTAGACGGGCCATGCGAAGCCAGTTTAGTAGCGAGTGCATGATCGCTAGAACAGAACTCTTCTCGTCGCGCTCTACGCCCAACAGACGACGCGCTCGCCTTCAAAATAATTGACAGGAGCGTGTCGTCATTTTTACGTCAACAAAAACGTGGCCGTGCCCCGCGGATCACGGCATCGGCGCGGCCTAGGTTAATCGCATGAGGGCAAACTGAAGGCGCATTCCGAACAACGACCTCCAATCGCGCCCCAGGACATGACTTGGGTGGCCGGCTTGGCTAAGTCGTCTGGCCTGCATCCTGGAGTTTGCGATCATTAAACGCTGGCGTGACTTTTACTGCGATAGCAATTATATGGACACTCCAGACGCATTTGTGCCGTCGGCGTCGCCGTGATCTTGTGCATACAGTCCAAGGTTGAAAGCATCGTCGCTGTGCTATGTGCGAGTGGAAGCGTGCAAGGCTGGGCGGCTCAATCGTGCGCGCAAGGAAGAAAAGCGGGGTGGAAGTGTGCGCTCCTTCGCAGGCACGACGGGGGGGGGGGGTTCTACTCCGACGGCCTCTGCGTATGGAATGGCTGTGCGGGCATTTTCCTGAAAGCGATACGCGATGAGCGACCGCGGATCGCTCATCGCGGATGAGCGATCCTGCAATGAGCGATGCCGCCTAGAGCAACGTTAATAGACGAGCTTCAGTTTTCAAACTCGGCACCGTTGCGCGGAACCGCCACCCGCCCTTCGTGGCGCTGCAGTCGTGCCCAGCTGAAAGTCCCTTGATAATTTGAAAGTAACGACACTCTTTGAACTCTGCCGCCGCCGCGCGACCTCCTCGCCTCCTCTTCGCCCTTTGCGCGTCCCCCCACGGCAACCAGTTTAGCCCCCGTTTTTCTGCACGACAATTGGTCTCCCTGCAGTTGCCCTTGGAAACGCACGGATCTTGAGTTTTGCTTGTGTTTTTCTTTTTTGTTTGCGCCATTTTCCTCCTGAGCACGGCTGGCTCGGCGCTTTAGCTCGGCGTAGTGAACGTTGTACGCTGTGTTGCCTGCTCTATGTGCTAGCGCCATGCCGGGCTGTTGCGCATATAACTGCAGCAAGAAGCCTGAAGATGGTTATGCCGCTTTTATGATACCACAACGAAAGCGTGACGGCTTGCGCAGGAAGCAGTGGCTGCATTACATTGGCCGAAATAACTTTGTTCCGACAAAGAACAGCGTTGTTTGCGAGGAGAGGCGTCTTATAGCTCGCAGCAAAGCATCCCGTAATGCTGCCTTTTTTTTTCATTGTTCCTGTCTGCTCACCAGCGTTTTCGTTGTGGTTGTTCTCAGTATGCTTAATATTCTGGGGCGGCTCCATCACCTCGCACGTCGCTAACTATTGTTATTCAGTCGGAAGTGCAGCATTATAGATTCTACTTTGCGCCCTTAAAAAATTTGTGGCAAGTATACCGGTGGTATTGCAGGCGATGAGCTAATCAACATTGAGTGTTTTTTTTTAAGTTTTAAGGCGAAAGCCTTTAGATGTCTATGTTGCAAGGTCGCATTGTAAACTGGAAGTATCACGTGACCCAAGGAAAGCCAGACGTGACCCAAAGCATGTCCAACCCTGTATAAGGGAATGATTACCCTAGTTAATTTATGAATAATTAGTGATTGACATAAGGCGGATTAGGGAGGATTAAGGTTGATTAGAGTGTACTAAAGAAGATTAAGGTGAATTAGAGTGCATTAAGGTGAAGGGTTGATGAAAGGGTATTAAGATCGATTACGGGGCATGAACAAGGATTAGGGAGGATTAAGGTGGATAAAGGAAGATTAAGGTCGATTAAAATTGAATAAGGTGAATTGGGGTTGATAAAGGAGGCTTAAGACCGATTAGGATAGATTAAGGTGGATTAAGGACCATGGAGCTGGATTAAGTTTGATAGAGGTGGATTAGGATGTATTAAGGTAGATTGGGACTATTAAGCAGTATTAAGTTCGATTAAGGTACATGAATAAGGATTAAGGCGGATAAAGGAGGATTATGGTGGATTAGGGTTGATAAACGAGGATTAAGACCGTATAGGGTAGGCTAAGGTGCATTAGGGGCGATGTAGGTTGATTAGGTTGTATTAAGGTGAATTGGTAATATTAATGTGGATAAAGGAGCATTAAGGTGGATTAAGGTGAATTAGGGTTCATTGAGTATTAAAACAGATTAGTCTACCCTAATCCTCCTAATTCACATTAATCCACCGAATCCACATTCATCGACCTTAATCTTCGTTCATTCACTTTAATCCACCTTAATCCACGAAAGTCCTCCTTAATGCACCCTAATCCCCCTTCATCGACCTTAATCTACTCGAACCCTCCTTAATGCACTTTAATCCTCCTTAATCAACCGTAATGCTTCGTCATTCTCATTAATTCACCCTAATCCACTATAATCATCCTTAATTCACCTTAATTCACCCTAATCCACTATAATTGTCCTTAATACACCTCAACGCACCTTCATCCGCACTAATCTACCTTCATCGACCTTAATCCAACCTAGTCCACCTCTATGCACCCTAATCACCTTCATTCACCCTTATGCACCTTCATCAAGTTTAATCCACCTTAATCCTCCTTAATAAACCCGAAGTAATTTTAATCCAATCACTAATCAATAATTACTTTGCTAATCATTAGCCATCTCTTATATGCGGCTGCACATGCTTTGGTTCGCTTCCCGCCTTCCTTCGGTCACGTGATATTTTCTGTAGCTCACAACGGGACCTTGAAACAGAGGTCTAAGGCTTCCGCTTAATAAGCCACACACAAAGGGACGTGTCACAAGCAATACTAGATCAGACGCACGAACTAAAGGATCTGACCATGTGGCAGAAAAATTGTCTGAAGTATAGAACTCGCCTCAGAGCTCCCTTTACATCGGTATACCCCGTCCATACGGCTTTAAGAAAAAACCAACCTCCTCATAAACGTTGCCTCCAGCATTATTGATGCTGTTATTTGCATTTCTCAAAATTTTCAACGCCACTGGGGCGCGCAACTGGCCCAAAATAACACGCCTGCATAGAATCCTGCGGCCCATCCGCGGGAGCCCAGGAGGAAAAGCGCGCCGTGCGCAGCCGGCGGGCGAGGAGAATCGAGGAGGAAAGCGCCGTGAGGAGGAGAGTGTCGCTACATTTAAATTATCAAGGGGTTTTAGCCCAGCTTCACTTCCTCACTAGCCGGCTACGCGGGCGGGCCGGACTAAGCACGCGGTGTTGGTGTATTCTGTGGTTCGTTGTTGACGGCGAATTTCCACAAGCACGTCATCCGCGATGCCTTCGCCGAGTTCGTGCCGCTGCTCCCGCGCTCGTCTTCCACAGCTGGCTGCCGTTCATCATTCCAGCGTAGAATTTCACTTCTCGTCTGTCGTCCTAATGGGGAAGCCGCGTTTACGAAGGTGTGAGCCATTGCTTAAGGGAGTATGAGCGACTCGTCGTCTTACTAAACGGACAGATTTAATTTTGAAGAAATTTAATTTCGAAGAATCACAAGCTGCAAATGGTGGGCGAAGGCTGCTAACCACGCCGCCGAGCAAACTCGAGACGTCGAACGCAAGCGACAACGGCGGACTGCGAGCATACCGTCAGTGACGTCGTTCTGTCCGCCGCAGCCGCTTGTGTGTGTGTAACCTCATAATTGAGAAATACTTTAATGAACCCTCGGGATTAACCCAGTGATAAACACAAGGGCCGCACGTTTCAGCTTCGCTGGTTAACCATTTTCACAGAGTAGAAAAGCAGACGATTCTTTTTTTTTTTTTTTGTAGCTAGTATGTTTAAAGACTGACCTCATCTTTCTTTTTGTAGCGCTTCTTTGGCGTGGTGAGAAGCTTCGGTGGGGTTGAAGATCATCCTACAATCACGCACTTTGGCCAGATCTTCAGGCTCCCGAGCCTAAACTGCGCGAAACGTTAAGACGACAGGAAGAAACCCAGCTTCTGCGCTTCGCTGTGTGAGTTTCTTCCATTCGTGCAGTTTACCCTTCTTTCAGTATGAACCAACTGGCCCGATAAATGTTATTGCTGTAGGTGGATACCGCTTTCTCATGGTATCACTCATTCGGACAAGGAAGAACGCCAGCGAGCGTGAATCGCGCGCCAGCTGCAGGTCCGAACGAGCTCAAGGCTGCGGCGTCTGCAGTGGAGCTCGATGGAACGGCGCTGCTATCTGGCGGCTGTCACTGAAGTGGCGACAGCGCGGGCGTAGACAACTGAAGCTAGTCTGGGTGCGCCGATGGCCCATAGCTGCGCGGGCGCTCTCTTTTCGCCGCTTAGTTTGCGCTGGAAGCGAAAGGTAGGACGAAGGTCAAACTGGCCGATGCATAAGGTTAACACCTGGTCAGCTTGAAGGGAAGGACCTACATGCATTTGGCAATGCACGGCGCGCAATGTTAATTCAGCACGTGTAAGCCATTGTTTGACCGAACCGCTATTTTGTTATACTAATCCTAATCAGACAACGAGAGAAATTGTACAACCTTGGCACATCTCTAGACTGCAAGCAGCATGTGTTAGCTATCCGTCTATCGCTTTAAATGACAGTGGAATTAGCTTGCTTAATAATAGAAGGTAGTGTGTCGATTCTGCTGCATTTTTAAGGCTGTTATCATGTGGAACGGATGCTCTATTGCCCATGAGCAGTGGTTCTTGAGACTGTATATGTGCTGTTTTAGGAATAAAATTTAAGATTCCTGTCTGCGCTGGTCTTCGTGTCTTTTTCTTGTAGTCGTTTAGTGTACGCAAAACTTCCAACAATTGCACGTATCTTTTGTTCGTGGAGTTTTGCACATTGATGTATATAGCTGTCTTTAAGCTTTTAATTTCCCTTTGGCCTTTATTTTGTGAGATTAAAGCAGCCGCAACCTGTACATAAAAATCGGCACAACGAATTAAAAATGTTTGCGGCGTGGATGAGAAACATGACCCCGTAGTCTAGTCGTAAGCCTGAGACCGTTGGTGTGCATTTCTGTACTGCGACTTTTTAACGCGCGTCACTGCAAAGATTCCCAAATAGATCTGCACCGTGATGTTTTAAAGGAGGTCATTACTGATATAACAACTTTGGGGCTCAACGGTTAAGCATCATCCTTTATGCCTCTATATGCTGTTCTCACCTGCGAGCTTCATTGGAAAGTGTTGCTCCGCGTACTTATGGACACTTAAGGACGCGCAGTGTTTGCCGAAAAATAATTGTAGCACTTTCTCGGCACCTCAAGACGCCTAAAGCGTAAATTCAAGCATATATGCACAAGTCATTGCCATGTTTTAAGCCGTCTGAAAAAGAACATGTTCATGACGAAATTTCTAGCAAGCACAATAGACAAGGACGCAGAGAAGGTGCAAACACGAGCGCTCACTCACAACTGTTCTTTTTGGAAAGAGACAGAGCATAAAACCGCCAGCCATCTGCGCTAAGAATGTGCAAAACGAGTCGTCAGTTATTATAAAGACAGGTCACAAAGGTTCTAGCAGCATTCAAGAATACAATTTGTTTGTCCGCGATAGCAACCGATGGCTGGCTGACCGACGCATTTTTCAGCACCCCTTATTATATAGAACGCCTCTGTAATTTCACGCGTTTATATTTATCTGAAAACAAAATATCGTTGTCAAAAATACCGGTTCACGATGACACAGGTTGCAGTGGTTACGCAACTGCGAACGATTTTCTTTTCCGAGAGCGTGTTTTGGTTCTTTTAAGGCACGTTCACACCGAAGGCGGAGCGGAAAAGCGGATCCGGCCAAGCGGCCTCGGATTTTCCGCTTTGCGTAAACTACGTGGCCGCTTGGTCGGATCGCGCACGGACCGATTTTTTCCGCGCGGATAAGTTGGCCGCTTTGGCCGCAGCCAATCAGAACCCGACACTTCGGAAGCGCTGGTGAACGCATGTAAACGAATGTCTTTCTCTGGGCTTTTCGCTTCTGTTATTCGAAAGCGTCAAAATGGCAAGTTGGGCCAGTTGGTTGGGATTCATAGTAAGGTTTGTTACAGCGCAACACAAGACAAGGACAAAAGAACGACGACACGGCGCCGTGTCGTCGCTTTATACCTTCTTTTGTCCTTGTCTTGTGTTGCGCTGTAACAAACCTTGAAAATCGACTAGACAAGTGGCGAGTAAAATGCCAACGATCTCGTCTTCGTCGTCTGAGCTCATCATTTTGCAGAAGCAGATAGCGGACAGGAGCGCGCCGAGCCACGACGAAAAAAAAAATATCGAAAGTGCGCGTACAAACCCAAAGTGCCGCGAGATGGCGGCACGTCCCTGAAATTGCTAAAGAAATTGCGAGATGCCCCGCCTTCCCGGCGGCGCGGATAACCAGACAATGCGGCTGGTCTGAACAGGCGCGGGCGCTCGCCGCCTCGCCGCTTTGAAAATCCGCTTGTCCGCTTATGCCTTTAGAGGAGCGTTTATGCACCGACCGGTTTGTCCTATGTACATAACACCGCGCGCAAGGCCGCGCTCCTCGCACCACCAAGCAGGCGCCGCGAGAAGTACTGCGGCGCAATCAGCGCCTGAGGCGGAGTTAGCTGCGCGTCGTCTGCTACGGTTCCTCCCACTTCGCCACACGCGCTCTGGTACACGAGACTGTAGCCGTGGTGCTCGAAAGGAAGGAGACCTTCATCTAAGCTTCATGTGGAGCCTCGGTCTGGGCTTCTTCGTATTTACGATATAATAAATCTGAAGCATAGGTCTATATATATGCCTTGCTTGTCATGTGATTATTTGATGTTTTACTTCCTTAGCAAGCGAATTCTGAAATCGACCTTGTTTCTGAAAAGGGACCTTTTATAAGTAAAAGGCGCAGTTAAAATTACAGGTGTACAGCATGCCTGCGTGCTTTGATAACCGATTTAGAATGCTACCTGTTGACGCATTATTGCTACAGGGTTTATGTACTCCAAGGCGAGCGCGCAATCTAGGTTTCGCGGCGAAGTGAGAGGAACCGTAGCAGACGACGCGCAGCTAACTCCGCCTCAGGTGCTGATTGCGCCGCAGTGCTTCGCGCTGCGCCCGTCGTGGCGCTCCGCGAAGCGCGGCCACCCGCTCCGTGTTACCTCTGTACACGTTGCCACATGTTAACGGAATCCGGTACACAACAACTATTCTGCATTTTTTGAATTCTTGAACTTCTTTAAAACCGCAGCTGCATTTTCTTTTGCTAGTGTCAAACTTTTTTGAAACAGCTTGGCACAGTTTTTGCACCTTGTTAGGAGCGCTGAAAACCACTTCAACGCCATACCGGCTCACAACATTCTTTAGCCCATGTGAAAGATAATGCACGTAAGGTACAACCGCAAGGCGTTTTCACTCCTTGCTATGCCTGTTCTTTGCATCTATTGATTGTGCACCCGTTTCTATCTGAGCCACTTAACTTAAATGCTTAATTACTTAGACCATCTAATTACAATCCTAATTATTTATTTAAGTACTTAATTACTATATTGATTAAGCACAAGTGGATCTGGTGACGAGCAGGCGATCTGTCGCATAAACAGTTTTGGTGCTGTTGTGAAGCAGACAAGACCGAGTCAGGGCAACACCGTCATGAGCATATCTGGTGTCCAAAGTCGAAAGTATCATTCGTAGGAGGCAGGGTATCTTCCTGTCGACAAAGAGTAAAAGTGATGACTTGCCAGCTGTGTGGTGGCTCTCTCCTTAGCGCACAGTCTACACACGTCACTCGCGTACACGCTCGGACACACGTGCTTAGCTAGCGCCGGGGTGAGCAGGGACCCCGTCTGTAATTGCCTGTATAACACTGCCTCCTTCCGGGTAAGCCCCGGGTGAGGTGGCGGCATAGTCTGTCTGTTAAGTCTGTACCACTTCACTATTTCGTCGGTGGTGGTCATCTTGTCCTTGGCACTGCACCGCGACCAACACTCCGAGTCGGCCGTGCTTGCAGCTGCGCGGTTGGTTAGTCCTCGCGCGGCCGAGTTGGCCGTCTCGTTGTGGTTCACGTTCCCGCGTTCCGACACGTCACTGCCCATGTGGGCCGGAAACCACTTGATTACCACAGCGCTTTTGCGTCCGATGTCTTCGGCCTTGCGCAGTATACGCGCAGCCTCACTACATACCCTACCCTTGGCGTAGTTCTTCACTGCCGTTCTAGAGTCATACAACACTGTAGCGCATCCGGGGTCGGAGACGGCCAAGGCGATGGCCACCTCCTCCGCCCGGTGCGCCTCTCGAGTCCGGACGCTCACCGCGGTCTTCTTTGCACCCGTCGATGCCCCGACAGCCACCACCGCGTATGCGTCGCTGCTCCCTCGATACTCCGCCGCGTCCACGTAGATGGCGCCTTCTTCTCTGGCGTGGAGGTCCACGAGAGCCCTGGCCCTCGCCAACCTCCGCTCCTTGTTGTGCTCGGGGTTCACGTTCCTCGGGATCGGGCAAGCCCTGAGCTTTCTGTAGATGCTATCCGGTATAGGTACGTCTTTCTGCTGCTCGCCTTCCCTCGGCTCGAGGCCAAGGTCCGGCAGTATCTTTCTCCCGGTTCTCGTTTCAGAGAGACGCTCGAGTTGCGCCGTTCTCTGTGCTTCGGCTATCGCCTCCAGCGTGTTGTGGACTCCCAGCGCCATGAATTTTTCGGTGCTCGTGCTCCCGAGGAGGCCGAGCGCCGCCTTATACGCCTTGCGTATGGTGGCGTCTATCTTGTTACGTTCGCTCGGCCTCCAGTTGTGGAAGGCGGCCACGTACGTTATGTGGCTAACTGCGAAGGATTGAACGAGCCTAGTCAGGCTCTCCTCATTCATCCCCGCTCTTCTGTTGGACACCCTCTTGATGAGTCTCATTGCCGCGGCCGCTTTGCCCGCGAGCTTGTTGACCGTTTCACCGTTGACTCGGTTTCGCTGGATGAGCAGCCCGAGCACTCGAATCTTCTCGACCTCCGGTATTACTTGTGCTCCCGCTGTCTTGACGGTGATCGTGGGCCGCTCGTACTTGACTTCCATATTCTTTCTTTTCCTGCTCGCTCCTGTGAGTGGAATCACCAGCAGTTCTGACTTGGCCGGAGAGCAAACGAGTCCAGACCCGCCCAGCTGCTCCTCGATGGCGTTGACCGCTTCTTGCAGCGTTATCTCGATATGCCCGTCGCTTCCTTCTGGTACCCATAGCGTAACGTCGTCGGCGTAGATGGTGTGCCGGACTCTCGCTACTCTTTCTAGCCGGTTGGCCACCCCGATCATCACGAGGTTGAAGAGAAGCGGGGAGATCACCGAGCCCTGCGGAGTTCCGACGCTGCGCAGCTTCTTCTCTTCGAGCTGCAGGTCTCCCGCGCAGATTTCGGTGGTCCGTTCCGTCAGGAAGTCTTTGATGTACTGGTATGTCCTTCTGCCCATGTTTAGTCTGGATACTTGGGCCAGGATAGCCGAGTGCCTCACTTTATCGAAGGCGCTCTGCAAGTCCAGCCCGAGTATGGCTCTGTTGTCCTTGGTGCCCGTCGTATCGTCGATGATCTCGTTCTTCTGTAAGATCATGGCGTCTTGCGTCCCGAGCTTCTTCCGAAACCCTATGATGGAATTTGGGTAAAGCTCCGATTCTTCCAGGTAACGCTGCCACCTGTTCATGAGAACGTGCTCGAGGACCTTTCCCACGCACGAAGTGAGCGAGATCAGCCTGAGGTTCTCTATGTTGGGCGGCTTGCCAGGCTTGGGGATGAGGATCGTCTTGGCTGCTTTCCATTGCTTGGGCAGCCTTCCTTCTTGCCAGCACTTGATGTAGATGTTCGTGAGCGTTTCGATGGCCGCTTCGTTGAGGTTCTTGAGCGCTCTGTTGGTCGCTCGATCGGGACCCGCGGCTGACCTGCCATTGAGATCCTGCAGGGCTACTCTGACTTCCCATGTCTGGATGTCTCGATCTAGCGTCTCGTTCTCGTTGCCTTGGTAATCCGGGTGTCTTTCCGTGGGGGTGGTCGGTAGGTACTTGGCGTCCAAGCGCCCCTTGACCTCGTCCTCCCCGTGTTCACAGATTGCCTTGTGTAGGATTCTGGCCAAGATGTTGTGTTGGTGGCCCTTGGTCTTGGTTTCGTCGAGGAGGTGCCGCAGCATGTTCCACGTCTTGCCCTTGTGCATCTGTCCGTCGGCTTCGTTGCAGGCCTCGTTCCACTGTTGGGTGCATAGCACCCTGCAGTGGACCTCGATCTGCCTCTTGAGCTCGGCGATCTTCTTCCTTAGGCTTCGGTTGGTTCGTCGCTTCTGCCACCTCGCCTTTATGGACTGCTTGGCTTCTATCAGGTGGGCCAGCCGACTGTCCATCTTGTCTATCCGTTCGTCCGTCTCCAGCTCTTTGGTGGCTCCTTCCATCGTCTCAACGACGTTGGCCGCCCATTGCTCGATGTCCGTAATGTCCAGTTGCACCGCGGGTAGCGCCTTTCGAAAGGCGTCCCAGTCCGTCATGCGATGCTTCCTTATGCCGCTGTTGCCTTGGCCTTCGAGCGGTACGACGACCTCCACGATGTAGTGATCGCTTCCCAGCTCTTGGCCCGTGTTTCTCCATTTTGCTTCTCTCGATCCTCCGTCGGTTTTGACGAAGGTAAGGTTCGGAGTGGTGTCTCTCGTAACCGATGTACCGATCCTGGTGGGAAAGGCCGGATCCGTAATTAGGTTCAGTCCCACGTCGGTGGCGTCTTGCATGAGCTCTCTCCCCTTGACCATCGTTCTGTGGTAGCCCCAGTCTTGGCTCGGAGCGTTAAAGTCTCCGCACACTACGCGCGTATTGCTTCCCGCGACTGAACTCGCTTTGTGGAACAGTGCCTTGAATTTTTGTTGTCCGTCGGACGGATTGCTGTAGACGTTCACCAGGAAAGTGCTCCCCTTCCTCCTCTTGCCCGTGATTACTTCCACTGTGCAGTGTTCGATGGCGCTTCTGCCGTTCATTTCGTGTTCCATGAAGGCGATCCCTTTCCTAACGAAGGTGCGGACGCCTCTGCCCTTGCCCTTGGACGAGTTGAGCAACAGTTCTCTCTGATTCCACTCCATACCCCTCTGCCCTTGCCCTTGGATGAGTTGAGCAACGGTTCTCTCTGATTCCACTCCATGCCTGGAAGATTGAAGTCGCCTCCAATTACAATATTGACGTGAGAGATAGCTGTAAGCACGTCTTGTAAAGTTATCAATGGTTATCAATGGATGATCCAATTGTCAGTGTTGTGCCGGTCGCTAACGAAACCTTCCATAATACCAGTTAGCAGTCTTGGTCCGGGTTGTCAGTTGACGAGCTTCATAACACACTATCAATTAAGATAAAAAACACCACTATCATGCGTGTTTCTGTCTGTGCGATACGCAGTGCACTCCGATGCAAAGACGTCAGTGCCTGCTATATAATCGCCAAACCGATGTGATGGATGTCAAGGATGTCACGACTTTCAGCGCTCCAGAAATGGACAGAGACACAATTCAAATATGTTAAAGAACATTTATCTAAATAAAAAGTAACGAAAAAAGAACAATTAGCAAACTACCCTGACACACTATAAACAATATACACACACGAGACGCTCCAAAAGCTAGCTATACACGTAAAAACAAACAAGCAATCAACTACCATATTGTTCCTCCGCTCGACTAATCAACGTGACGTCATGCGCAAACGAATGTTCTGACCGTTGCCAATCCTGTCGGACTCTGGCCCAGCGTGACAAAGGACGTTGGCCTGCGTGGTTCCGACGCAGCGTGGGCGTTGACGTCCGACGAGAGCGATGAGGTTGTGGTCTTCCGCAGAGACCCGCGTGACACAGGACGCGGTCTGGGCCAGCTGACGTCGCCAGGCGATTGTCTTCGTAGCACGGCACCGCAACCGGTTACGGCAGTGAGGGGTTGGACCGGGATCGCGGAACACAGCCAAGGCGACACAGTCGAGGCTCAGGAGCTAGAGTTGTCTCACGGACCAGAGAGGCGACCTCTCTGGTCCGTGGTCCCCGAAGCTGCTGCCTCCCGTGTCCAGAGCACAGCTGGAGATGCCACTGTCTTGCTTCTTGACCACGTCACCAGTGCCAGCTATTCTACGCCTGCATCTCCTTTTTCTTAATTTCTTCTTTCGCGCTTCGCGTGCTTCTCGCCTTCGGGTCCCTTCTCCGTTTCCTCGACCGGCGTCTTCGTCTTTATCAAATTATCATACAAGTCTTTCCGGTGACTCATGACATAGGCCCCCAATTCAATAGTTTTTTGCGCAAAAAATACTCATCGCACTTTTGCCACATTAGGTTCGAAATGAACGATCACAATGCCACTCCATATGTCCACTGTCCATGCATCACCTCACTGCACCAAACGGTTAATCTCTTCGCTGCACTTAATCACAACTCTGTGCGCATCAAAATACAATTTGCACTGCTTGTGGTCTTGTGAACTAACGTCCGAACCTAAGTAACTCTACTCAAAAAGTTTGCACCAATATTTCCTTTCCCTTTAATATATACAACACGAAAAAAGTATTCTTGCAAAGCGAGGCTACACCTTATTACTAGCGCCTTTCTCCTTAAGTTCCACTAATGACGCAGCTATATTGACGTAATCAGGTATAAACTCTCTGTAGAATCCCGTCAGCCGTAAGAACGATTGAACCTCATTCTTGGTTTTTGGTTGCCCCGCCGTTAGAATTTTTTCTAAAATGTCCTGTTTAGCAGCGATTCTGCCCATGCCTAACTTATGTCCTAGGAGAGAAACCGCTTGGAAGACAAATTCACATTTCGCTGGCTTAACGGTTAACGTCGCGCCCTTGATACGTTGAAACAGCTCTTCTGGTGTTTTCAGGTGCTCCTCCCACGTGCCAGTCGCAACCAGAATAGCATCAATGTAGGGCTCTACATTTTGCATTCCGTGCAAGACTCGTCTCATCAGTTTTGAGAATACTGCTGCAGCTGTTTTTAACTCAAACGGCATGTACTTAATGTGAGAAAGTCCGCTAGAACACGGTAACGCTGCTTTCTCCTTGGACGATGTTTCCAAGGGGATGTGCGAGTAGCCTTTCGCCAAGTACAACTTTGAATAAAACTTGGTGCCTGCGATTTTCGCGAACACAATATCAATCCTCGGTACAGGCTTGGCGTCCGCCCTCAGGACGTTGTTCAAACGTCTAAAATCCACGCGGACATTGTTCGAACCATCGGCACTCTTGATCACGACTAAGGGGGCGTTGTATGCCGAGTTAGGCCTTTTCATTATTCCTTCACGCAGCATTTCGCCCACTTCATTCTCTACCACTTCTTCCACCGCCAGCGGTAGAGAGTCTCCACATGTACTGGTTCCTCAGTAGTGCATTGCAGTTTGCATTGCACTAATTCTGTACTTCCTGGAAGGTTTGAAAAAAAATCCCTGTACTTGTGCAGTAGAACCTTCAGTTCCGCATCCTGTTTTTCCGAAAGTGATGGGTTAATTACCACGTTTTCTACACCCTTTTTGGAGTTGTACCTGGGCATGTCGGCCACACCAGTTTCGTCAGTCACGACCACGCACGCTGTTGTGGAATTTTCTTTTGTCTCTCTCTCTTCGTACTTCTTTAACGTGTTTATCTTCTTATGACTTGAAGAAAAGAGCGCTACGAAGACGCGGACTAAAAGATGAACATGTACGATGGACAGGCGCTACTTCCAACTAAATGTATTTTTGAAGAAACAGGCTTTTAAATAGATACCACCTAGAATGGCCCATCGGGACATCGCGACCTCCCTATCTCATTAGAAAAGCTATCTATTTTTTGGTAAGCGTCACTGAAGGGCAGCTAATGCACGTGCCCTCGGCCTTTGCAATGTAGAAAGCTTCCAATATCTCCCGATCTAGTGTATCTCTAGACCGTGCCAGAAACCTGGTGTCACGAAGATACGGACGGCAATTGTGACGTTTACAGTGTTCTGCCAGATGGCCCACAGCATAGTTATTTATGGCCCAATTGTGCTCACTCGCCCCTTCTTTAAAACACCGTCCGGTTTGACCGATATAAACCTGTTGGCAACTTAGAGGTATCTCATACACGACATTGCTTTTGCAAGCCGTGTACTGCGCTGCACGTTTCTTAGAGCATGGTTAGAGCATGCCATGTCTTCTTCTCTGAGACAATTGCCCTAAATGGGCAGTCAGACTTGTGGGTCTTGCCGGAGAAAAATATTTCCAAGAAGCTTACCTCAGCCCTGTTCGTCGCCTTCCGAAGAGCATCCAGGTTGAAGTTCTCAAGCAGCTTGATCGCTTTGGCTTTTTGCTTTTTGTGGTTGAAATCCACCGCCTTGAAATTCTTCTCAATCGCGCTGATGTCCCTCTCTCAATAGGCGCCCTTGCAAAGGATGACGAAGCCATCCTCCTTGTCCGCCTCTACCACGACGAGGTCATTTTGCCATAGGAAGCCAGTTAACTTCTTGAAGGGTTGGTTAGGGGTGGTTTTAGTACGCACGGTCCGAAGAAGAGTATCCACCGCGTCACTGGTAGCTCGGTCCCGCTCTGCCTCGCCAGCGCAGCTTCCTATTCGCCGGGCCGGAGCGAGCAGCTGGTGCTTCTTGGACGGCGGCTCAAAGCTGTATTTCGTTCCTTTTTGAAGTAGACTGCTTACGTCGTCTGGGAGCACAACATCGCCGAGTAGTGTCTCTTTAGTTGGCTGAATGTTTTGCCGACTTCGCTTTGTTAGGCCTATTCTTGAACTTTGACAAAGGAATTCAGTCACTTGTTTGGCAATCCTTTTGGACTGGGCGAATTCTCGGCCGCCTACAACCTGATCCTTGCTTTCGTCGCTCAGGACCCAAAGCCAGTTGTTGTACCTACGTACCTGCCGCCCTTTCTCAGACTTCATTATCCTGTACATCCTTTTGACGTGTCCCCATGAAGGTTCCAGGCCACCAAGAAAGACTTGAACTTCGGGAGCAACTATTTCCTGTTTGAGGTAGTGTGTCACTATCCGAGACTGACAGGAGTTTATTGCCATGAGGTTGATGCACGGGGCGATGGGACAAGGTTGAACTTGTGAAAAGAGGAAACAGCCGAATGTAGAAGAAATCTGAAGCAGCAGAAGCTTGATGTGGGCGAGTTGGTTTTGCATACTTGATGAAAAGAGCGCTACGAATGCGCGGACCAGAAGAGGAGCATGTACGACGGACAAGGCGCTACCTCCAACTAAATGTTTTTTTTTGAAGAAACAGGTTTTTAAATAGATACAACCTTCAATGGCACATCGTGACATCACAACCTCCCTATCTTATTAGAGAAGCTATCTCTTTCTTGGTGAGCGTCACTGAAGGGCAGCTAATGCACACGCCCTCGGCCTTTCCAATGTAGAAAGCTTCGAATATCTCCCATTCTTGTTTACCTCTAGACCGTGCCAGAAACCTGGGGTCACGATGATACGGACGGCAATGGTGACGTTTACGGTGTTCTGACCGTCGTATAGGGCCGTAAATAACAATGAGGGGGGGTGCCATCTGGCGGAACACTGTAAACGTCACAATTGCCGTCCGTATCATCGTGACCCCAGGTTTCTGGCACGGTCTAGAGATAGACTAGAACGGGAGATATTAGAAGCTTTCTACATTGCAAAGGCCGAGGGCACGTGCATTAGCTGCCCTTCAGTGACGCTTACCGAAAAAGGGATAGCTTTTCTAATAAGATAGGGAGGTCACGATGGGCCATTATAGGTTGTATCTATTTAAAAACGTGTTTCTTCAAAAAAACATTTAGTTGGAGGTAGCACCTTGTCCGTCGTACATGTTCCTCTTTTATTCCGTGTCTTCGTAGCGCTCTTTTCTTCAAGTATGCAAAACCACTTAGCCCACATCAAGCTTCTGCATCTTCTTATGACTCTGAATGAGGGGTTCATAATCAAGATCATTCTTCTTTTGAGTCACAGGAAAATGTCCCTTCCACTGCATCAACAGCTTGTTGCTACCGCTGGGAAGGAGGACCAGAGCCTTGTCTCCTGGCGCCTGGCCTCGGTTAACTGTTTTGCGGTCGCAGTACTTCTTGTGTCGGTGTTTTGCCTGCTTCAAGTTCTGGTGCGCCACATTACATGTTTATTCTAATCTTTCCCTCAGCTCTAAAACGTATGTATATGTGGTATTTAGCTGTGTCCCGATTTCTTCCCTTGCCCATAATTCCTTGAGAATCGCTAGTGGTCCTCTCACTGTTCTTCCATACAACACTTCAAATAGCGAGAATCCGATGCTTGCCTGTGGTACCTCCCGGTAGGCGAAAAGGAGAGCCGGCAGGTAAGTACCTGTCCTAGTCTTTGGGCCTCTCTTGGCATATTATCCTGACCATAGTTTTAATCGTACCATTAAATCTTTCGACCAACCCATTCGACATTGGTAGATACGGCGCCGTCAATCTCTGCTCAATGGACATTAACCTGTTGACCTCCTCCATCAATTCTGAGGTAAAGTTCGATCCTCGGTCGCTCAGCACTTCCTTTGGGATCCATTACCGAGAAAAAATCTCGAGGAGAGCTTCTGCCTCTTGTACGGTGTCAATGGTCTTCAAACCAACTGCGTCCAGGTATCTGGCAGACACATCCACCAGCGCGAGGACATAACGGTTTCCCTTGCTAGATGCAGGTGTTATGGGGCCTATTATGTCTATGGCCACTCTGTAAAATCGCATGTCGATAACGGGCATGTTTGCAAGTGATGCACGCCCCACTCGCCCTTTTGGTACCGTTCTTTTCCACACATCACAAGACCTCGCGTATCTCTTCACGTCACTTTGGATTCAGGGCCAAAAGAACAAGGCATTCGTAGCGCTGCTCTTGTAGGAAAAGGACGGGGTTTTACATCGAGTTTTTTATGCCAGCAAGAAACTGAATGATGCGGAAAGAAATTATTCTACAGTGGAGAAAGAATACGCCAGAAGCATAGCGCGGGAAGGACGATCGACAAAGACTAGATGGAGAAACGCTAATTAGCGCTTGTCCTGTCTTGTCTTTGTAGATCGTCCTTCCCACGCTATGCTTCTAGTCTAACTATGTATTAGCAACCAACCCAAGCCTATACTCTTCTGGAGAAAGAATGCCTGGCATTTGTACGAGCTGTCAAAAGGTTTCATATTTATCTGTTTAGCAAATGTTCGTTATCATACAGGTCTTGCCGGTGACAAAGGATGAAACGACAAATGCGAAGGGAGCAATTTTATTTGTAATGCTTCAACAATTTCTACCAATCACTTCTATTTTACCAGAAGCTCTGTAGGCTGATCTTGTTGGTTTTGTTCTAAGATCGAAGTAACACCTACGGCCAACATTAGTTTGTCAATCTCGTCGTCTGACAGTGGCCCTGGATATAGCTCGATATGAGCATGCAAAAGTATTGAAAGGCGTGATACAGGCGTTGGTATGCAAAAAACGCAGACCGAACAAATTCAGCAGACAAAACAATAACGCTCTGGATGCCGACAACGCAAGACGTCTCCTTGCCTTAGGAACAGCGTGGTATGAAACGCCAACCTGCAGAAAAACGAGACTTAAGCACATGCTCTTCGCGTAGTCACCGGATGTCTTTGTGCGACAGTAGGTCAGAGGCTTTTTTGCATGAGATTGAGCTGCGGGCGCACCATGCCTGCCGACAAAGGGGTGCGTTGTCAGATACGGGATGTGTCCAGCGCAGGTTGTGCAGTTGGTTTCCGGGAGGCTTGCTTGGCACACGTTGCTAGTGACACAATAGCCGTGTAGTTTAATTGCATAGATGATTGGCATCTTCGCAACACGCTGAAAATACTCCTGAAGGCACCGAGACGAGCGCCCCACGGGGCCAGTGCAAGCTCTCAGTGATGGAGCAAAGGACGCGACGACAGGGTTCGCCCACAACTTACGACAGTTTTATGAGACTGCTAATCTAGATCCTCAACAATTGCGTTCATTAATAGAATAGTTCCGTTCAAGTGAATTGTTTGACTGAAGCCCCGCGGTACGGAGTGATTTAAGTACCAAGTACAGAAATCGGTCCCATGGCCGACGCCAGCACCGGGTATACCGGTCGGGCTACCGCAGGTATAAGCGAGGTGCCTGGACGCCAGCCATCACAACGACGAGTCGGGAGTGAAACCTGTATCATACAAGGGCCGCTGCGCTAGTCGTCGAGGGACAGGTGCCAGTCGTCGACGGCTGAGAATCCCGGCCTTCGCACCATGAGAATGCAAAATATTGCGTGCCGACTTTCCTCGAACGGGCCACACTGCCTAATGATTTCCTTGAAATTACTAAAACTAAAAGCAAGTCTAAGCAGTAGTGTGCGCGATGCCTTTGAGCACGTGGGCAGCGTTTTTCGCGTTCAGCATCTGCTAGTCAACTGTTCAGCTATAATATACAAGGCGAAATGACAGCGTGGCAGGTAATACGGCGAATAGGCACAGGCCTTTATGCACTACTGCACACTCGTCTTAAATAGCGGTCTTATTTTACGCCCATAAACACCAGTCACGTGACAATATTTTGTCATCTAAGTGCAAGTGGTTTATATTTCTACCCAAAGGAGTATTTGTAAAAGTTTGCAGTATTCTTGTGTCGTTGTCTGTTCAGTCTATAAGCGTTAAGCTGCAAAACCAAGTTGTATATGTATCCATCTTAATACTTGAGCGCATATTGGCACGATTTCCAGCTCATACGCTAGCTGGTGGTTGTGGCATGAAAAATCGCTCTCCCGAGCGACGTGGTGACTTGCCTTTGGGGCACGTCAGCGAGATCCAAAAGTCAGAGCTGTTGAATATAGCGTCTCTTAGAGCATTAGTACGACTTTGGGACGCTGAATCTCTCCAACACAGAGAGAAAACATTCTGGCTGAAGAAAAGCTGGTACAAAGCGCTCGTGACACCTACCATTACATTGTAGGTGTCACCTACAACGCTTTGTAGCATTAAAAATAAAAAATAAACAGAACCGTGACTGCTTTTCGGGAAGCCTCTGAAATCCCCGAATGATTCATCGCTACATTTGCCGTTTCGCTTCGATACCAGCGAAGCATTTTAGGAATGATATATTTCCAGCACAGAACAGTGATGATATCAACAAGAACAGTGAGCACGCCGGTGGGACAACATTTGTGGTGAAGTTGAGTGCGCAGGAGCAGCTTTTCTTTAGAATAATTTTCTTCGTTGACATCGTAAATACGTCAATGCGGGAAGTGCCAAAATATTGTGCTCAATAGTCCACGGGGTAGCATTCCTGTAAACTAAACTCTGATGTCCAGGTAAGCTGGATATGTTTAGAGTGTTGGATTATGGACGAATATAAAATTAGCGCGAAACTTGAGATCATACACCAGTTAAGGATATTGGGGCGGTAATAAGTGAGAAGCCAGATTTATGACCTGATTTCTGATTGGGAACAATGGACACCATCTTACATTCATCAGCTATGAAGCCTTTATTGAACAATAAAAAATATGTTTTCAAGCACAGTAACAAAGAATTAGGACAACATTTCAGGAGGGCACACGGCAATTCATCGGCTCCCGCTCGGAAGGCTGAAAACCGCTTAGCTATTTCCGTACTTCGGTACTCCTGTGCATCCTTAGGCCGCTAACGATGGTTTGAAATGCCGCTTTCGAGACCTTCCGCATCGCTCACGGACACACTGCTCTGTCGGACGTGGAGTCGAACCGTCCAAGGCTGCTTTTTCTGATCAGGTCAATCGTTTGCTGCACGCGGGTTACCCTCAAATGATTATTTCATCTGTGGGCTAAAGTATGGTTTGAGGCGTCAAGACCATAAATGACAAAAGCCGTAGAACTAGATTAGTAGAAAATAGAAAAAACGCAGTAGTATAGTGTCACGTGGTAGTGACGCGTAAAGGACACAGTAGCAATACTGTGGAAGGCGAAACTAACTTTTATTGAGCAAGCCAGTGCCCACAAAAACAGGCTACACTTAAAGTACGGCGAAAGCTGCGAACATAGTCGCCAATCGTCAAAATCTGATCAGCGGGTCAAGCGCGTCGGCTTTTAAACATCAGTCGTCCAATGAGGTTGAGTAATCGCTGGGATCCGTGTGTCTCCCACAAAGTTCTGCATTATTCGCGTCGCGCATACATGCAATCTGATTACACAAGGTTCGGTGACAGACAGCAGATGGAACCATCGATAACATTCCGGAAACTTCCCATACATGCAAGCGCGTCCTGCGCTGTGCGATAACATTTGTAAGGCGGTGAAACGTTGTCACACGATAAAGATAAACATGTACACGTGCCAATAGTATCTATATAAGTTGGCGCATGGGCGTCGTTTCAACGTACGGCAACGATGTGAGCGATAAGAGAAATAAATGAAATGAATAAATGAAATATGCCCGATAGTTGACAATATGCTGAAGGATAAGCAATTAAAGTGCACTGTACACAACGTGAACGGGCACATCACTTGTGTTGAGCAGGTTGTGTACGCCATTCCATTATCTTGAGGACTACTAGTGTACGTGCGACAAAGGAACGCGCCGTGTGAATGTTGGATATGTGCGACACCTCTTCTCTCTCGGAGCAATGGAAGTCGTGCGATTGCCGCGCCTATTTCTTAAAAAAAAGGAAATTTCATTTATAGAAACGCAAGCCAATTGACAAGAGAAATTGCTGAGGCTTGCAGTATAAAGAAGGTGTGTCTTAGCGAAGCGTCTATCTCTCTTCATGGCAAGGAATTTCGTTACTTTTGTCACTCTTGATTATGCGTAAGTTGTCGCAGCTGTCTTGAAGAATCTCTGTGTCTCGCGCATATTATGTTTTTTGAACTGGCACCTATATATGTGCTAGACGTTTCTTCAATAAAATATCAGTATAGAGGCAGCGCCATGTTGTCGATTTTACCTTCCTTTTGTCTGTGGCTCGTGCAGCACTGTTGCGAACCTTACGATAATTACTGTCTAGATGCAGGATACCCATATTATTGTTTTCTAAGGAGTTCGTTTTTTTTCCGCTAGGTGGTGATTTTTGAACGCGCTCAGAAATTTCGCGATCGTCAAAGTAGAAAGCAAAATTAGCCGCCCGCAATCGATTGATTGAAATGCCGCCTTCGAGGTCTTCCGGGGTTCTCACAGGCACGCGGCGCCATCAGACGTGAAGGAGGAGAACTAATTTTTTTTTTTTACTAGGCTGTTCGATTTCTTCCCACCAGGCGGTAATTTTTGAACGCACTCTGAAGTTTCGCGATCGTGTGAGTAGAAAGCACAAATCGCAGCCTCCTGCAGCGGCGCGCGCGCTTCAAATTGTCGCAGATCTCGTGATTCCGCTGCGGCTGATTTTATTGGAGGTGTCACGATCCTCCCTGGTTCGTGAACAAGGGAGGGCTCGAGGCACCCTCCGTTAGGCGGACGCTCCGCAGCGTGGTGTTGATGAACGTTGACTGACCCCGAGCACCTGTGCTCGTCGGTGTTTATTGCGGTGCGGGGACCACTGTTGCCTACCGAGCCTGGCAGGCCACCGAGCCTGACAGGCAAACAAAGATTATGCCCGAGGGGGCGTCACATGCTTGTTACACCCCTTACCCCATGTTTGTTTGTCGACAATACAAAACTTCCAAGTTCAATGTATGAGGCTCTGCCTCCTTTCTAGCCGGGTCGACGGTGCCTGCTACCCAGACGAATAATGATCTGGTGGCCTCCGCCGTCGAGTACTCCGCCTGGGCACCGATGTTGACGGGCTGGGTGGGGCAACACCACGTGCTGCCTGAGACAGCCTCGCTCCATCCGGAGCGTCCGCAGTGGTCGTCCTTGTGAGTGGCGACGGCCTCGACACCGGCCCGACGGGGGCCGCATTACTGACAACGCTTGCCGCCTCCGAGGTGAGCGGTGCTCTGCTGGAAGTGACTGGTGCGGCCGCTAGTCCTCCTGCGGGCTGGAATTCGGAAGTGGCAGTCGAAGGTGCGGGCCAGGTCCCGAGGCGAGGCCTAACATGGTCGGCGTGTCTGTGCCACGTGGCCTCGTCTGGCATGCGGATGAGCAGCGATGAGGTGGTGGCAGGAGACACCACCTGTCCGGCGGACCAGGGTGGGCCAGGACGGAAGTTCGTGACGAAAACTGGAGCTCCTGACTCTGGCAAAGGCCCGGGATGGCACCCTTTGTCAGGAGCCAGCTTCTGCTTCAGCTGCTTCAGGAGCACTGTGGATCGGAGTTCCGGATGCAAGACGTCCAAGGGCGTCTTGACCATCTGACCCAGAAGGAGCTCACAGGGGGCACGGCCAGTGACATCGTAGGGCGTGGTCCGGTACTGAAACAGTAGCCGGGCAATCTGCGTCCAGAAATCACCCGTATGGCCCTTCTTGAGCTTGTCTTTGACGGTTTGCACCACTCGCTCGGCTGCACCGTTTGAAGCAGGGCGGTACGGCGGAACCATCATCTGGCAGATTCGATTCTTCGTTAGCCAGGGCAGGTACTCTGGGCTGGCGAAAGCAGGATCATTGTCAGACACGATGACGTCCGGCAACACCTGGGCGGGGAAGACCTGTCGTAGCGCTGCAAAGGTCGCGGCGGCTGATGGAGTTGTGACAGGTAGAACCTCCACCCACTTCGAAAAGGAGTCCACCCCCGCCAGGAAGTAATGGCCCTTGAAGGGCCCCCCAAAATCCACATGTAGGCGGGACCAGGGTATCTGTGGGAACGGCCAGGGGGCGGTTTCCACATGACTTGAGGCCCGCTGATGCTCTTGGGTGATTTGGCAGCACTGCACCATGTGGGCGATGTCCTGGTCCCTGACAGGGCACCAAACACGGGAGCGGTCCAATATCTTGGTTTTTCCACGCCAGGATGACCCGCGTGCAGCAACTGCCGGACCGTAGACTTGAGACTTTGTGGGATCACCACCCTGGAACCCCACAGTGGGCAGCCCTGCTGCAAGCTCAGCTCAGCGGCCTTGTGGCTATAGGCCTACTGAGCCAATTCCTCCCCACAGGACACCGCCTTGACCACCTGAGACAGGACTGGGTCCCGGCTGGTCCCTTGCGGTACCACAGATCTGGAGAGCACCTCCGGATACGCGTGCTCCAGCATGAACACTTCAGCAGGTTGTGGAACAGCATGAGGCACCTCTGGCAGGGGCAGGCGGCTCAGGGCATCAACAGGTCCCAGGCCCTTTCCCGGACGGTGAACCAGCTGGTAACTATAAGCTGCCAACATCAAGGCCTAGCGTACCACTCGAGGTGATGCCTGCACGGGCCCTAGCAGCCCGGACAGCGGCTTGTGGTCTGTGACCGCCTCGAACATCAGACCCCACAGATACTGGTGGAAGCGTTGTACACCGAACATGAGGGCCAAGCCTTCCTTGTCCAGCTGGATGTAGTGTTATTCTGTAGCCTGAAGCCGACGAGAAGCAAACGACACAGGGCATTCCTGGCCATCGTTGTCCCGGTGTGCCAGGACGGCTCCCACGCCGTACGGCGACGCATCTACGATCGATCACGGCGACAGGCTTGGCAGGATCGAAGTGTACCAGGACTGGAGCCTTGGCTCCTTGCTGCCCTGGAAGGCCCGGTCCTGCTCCTTCTTCCAGACCCATTGCTGACCATCTCGAAGCAGAACATGGAGTGGCTGTAGATGCTCCGACAGGTTCGGAAGGAAACTTCTGTAGAAGTTGATGAGGCCGAGGTACCTATGAAGCTCCTGCTTGTTCTGGGGCTAAGATGCCTTGAGCACAGCATCAACCTTGCGGGTAGCCGGGGCTAGGCGAGCCTGGGAAATGACATGTCCCATGTACTAAACCTGATAGACCTGATAGGAAAAAGAAAATAGAGTGCAGCACTAACCACAGGAACAAGTTTGTGCCTTGTAGAACGAATGTCATCTATGAATTTCCGCTGAGTTGTGCCAACGTGTACGTTGGACAAACAGGCCGCTGCATTAATATTAGATGATTAGAACATGCCAATTCACTAGATGATTCTAGAGTACAGCATCTTCCTAAGCATTGCAAGACCTGCAGGCATGACGGCAATGTTTGTACCCCACTTGTCGGCAGGACTAAGATTGTCGGACGCGCAAGTGATACGAAAGAGCGTGAAGTAATCGAAGCTTTAGAAATCGAGAGATTAGGGCCGGATAAATGTGTTAGTGAGGCTTCCATACATTTGTGCCGCAAGGAGTTGGCGTTTCTAGGCTGGACTACATGATAGCGGCATTGGTCTTTGCGGTTGGTGCGCATGCGTTCTGTTGTTGGTAGGAATGTGGCGTTGGAGCATTAAACCAGTTGTTAGTCTGCGCCTGTGTCGTGTGGTTCTTTCTCTGTCTTGTTCTTTTTTGCGCAGTTTTTCTTTGTTCTCATAATGTCATACCAACTAGCCCCTCACCGTACGCTTCTAGGATCCGTGGGTACTCGTCACCAGTGTCACGATCCGCCCGGGTTCGTGAACAAGGGAGCGCTCGAGGCACCCTCCGTTAGAAGGACGCTCCGCAGCGTGGTGGTGAACGATGACTGACCGCCGAGCAGCTGTGCTCGTCAGTGTTTATTGTGGTGCGGTGACCAATGTTGCCTACCGAGCCTGGTAGGCAAACAAAGATTATACCCGAGGGGACGTCACATGCTTGTTACTAGAAGGATCGATCATCAGCTAGTTTGAAAATGCTGATTTTATTGCGATAGCAATTATATGGACACTCCAGCCGCATTTCTGTCGTCGGCGTCGCCGTGAGGTTCTGTATGAGTGAAAGTGTGTTAGGGTGAGCCGGTGAACGCGGTTCAATCTTGCGTGCGTGAATGCACGCCCTCTCCTGTGGCGCGAGGCAGGGGAGTGAGGCGAGGAAGGAGGGGCGTTCTTCTCTGGCGGCTGCTACGATGCCTCGATGTCCTCCTCGCCTGCCTCTCCGTACAGATTGAAGGCAAACGCGGCGTCTACTACGGCGTTGGCCATGCGAACGGCGCGGGCCCTAGTAGACACCTTGGGCGGACGCCGTAGGGACGCAGTGCCGACGCTCGTGTGTCTTGAAAGCGGTCTGCGACGTGGCCAAAGTGCGCGCCCGCGCGGTCCTCATCTTCAAAGCAATCTGCGATGTTTGCAGAGTGCGCGTAGTGCCGGTAGCTTAGTATGCGCAGTGCTTTCTACGTTTCGTACGCTTTGAAGCGATAGATGCACAAAGGTCAATTGGCTCGCGAACGCTGCCGCGATTCCTAACTCCAGCGTTTTCACAGTTTCCCCTGTCATCGAGCGATGTGTGCTCATGTTTACCTGTCCGCGCGTGACACCGTGCTGGTTAAAGGGCCCCTGAAGCGGTTCGGACAAATTTTGTAGACGCGTGGGGTACAGCTAATGTTCATCACTCCCACCACAATTTCCACCACAATATTAAGAGAGCTACGGACGATTAAAAGCTACCCTCCTCCAGAGCCATGCATTTTCTCCTCAACTCGTTCGCCGAGTCATTGGGGCTAAGCTCCGCCTTCACTGGCTCTGCGTCATGATGGCACGTCGTGTCGTCGACTTCCGGTTCTCTCGGAGCGAGCGCGCGAAGCCTCTCCTAAGTTTCCGCCAGCTTAGAACGACAGAAAGTTGAGCTAGTTGGTAAGGATGCATTATGCAAAAAGAGAGGTGAGGCAGGACACAAGAGTAGAGAAGTGGCGTTCGCGTTGTCCACTTCTCTACTCTTGTGTCCTGTCTGCACTCCTCACCTCTTCTTTTTGCATGTTTCCGCCAGCTGCTTGGCAGTCGACCCCAAGCGAGAGCTATCGAAGCAGTGTGAGTTGCGAGCATTCTGTCGCTGAACGTGTCTCGTATTCCGGTAACCACATACGAGCTGGGCGTTTCGACGGATGGCTGGTACCAAAAACTCAAGCGGAGGAAGGAACTTTAGCGCAGACGTGCGTGAGTGGTCTAATTGGCACGGTCCAGCCACCTGTTGGCGCAGAGCTTCACCAGCCAAACAAAGCGCTAATATTGCTCTAACCAAGTGTAAAATATTTTAAACACTTACGAAAACAACGTGTTAACGATTACATGGCATGACAAGAACTTTATTTTGATCTATAGAAACTAGGGCCCGAGGGCACAAGCCCCCAGGCTAAGTTGGTTGCTCCGCCCACGTTGGCACTTGTAGGTCAAAGGCTTTCCCGATGTTGTGAGCCCTCCGGACGGCCAGGAGTTTATCTTGGAGGACTTCTCTGGATATGCACCGAGTCCAGTCTTCCTCAATGTTGAGATCCGAAGCCCTTTGGTTGGGGCACAGCCAGAGCATATGATCAAATAGACACGTATTGTGTGCACAACTTTTACATTCCGCGGGAAAATCCTGGTCAGGTTTGTTAAGCACAAAAGGTGTGGGATAAGATTTAGTTTGAATCATTCTTAATGTGACTGCCTGAGCTCGGTTGAGCGTCTGATGAGGGGAGGAAAAAAACCTCCTGCCGTCCCTATAGTGTGAGGTGACCTGGTGAAAAGTAGTAAGTGGGTCTTTGTAGGAGCCGCAGTCATCCTGAAGGAGTTCCTGATCTGATGCGCGGCATGTGAGATCTCGCACAGCAGAGTGAACTTGCTCGTTAGGATTGCAGCCATTTGGGCTGACCGAGTGGTCCTGATGAGCCGGATACCAGACAAGGTGGGAGCTATCCAGTTGCTCGTAATTATGAGTATCAAGACTGCGTATAAGTAACTTGTGTGCTTCCATTGAGACGAAGCCGGCTGAGTAATTCCTAATAGCTTTTCGGGAATCGGAGAAAATTGTGGAGCCTCTCCTCATTGCAATTGCAAGTGCTATGCTTGCTTCTTCGGCGGCATGAATGGAGCTCGTTCTTTGTGACGCCGCGCTTATTAATTTACCGCTCTCATCGACCACGGCAATAGCGTAGCGGTTGCCCGATCCATAACTACTTGCATCGACAAAAAGAGTTGAGCTTTGTTGTTGGTGCAGTTTACCCAGGATGCATTTGGCGCTGGCCTCCCTTCTGCCCGTGTTGTGGACAGGAATAATATTTCTAGGTAGGGGGTCTGCAGCTAATTGTGTCTCCACCTCATTGGGTATTTTAAACTTAGAGACGTGTCCTCCTCGAGGCAGTATTGGGACTTCATCTAGAATTTTGCACCTTGGCTTAGTGTTGGAAATCTTGCAATTTGTGACATCGAATGTGCCTCAATGAGTTCATCTATAGTGTTATGAAGTCCTAACTTGTTGAGGAATTCGGTACTGGTTCCGTGCGGGAGTCCCAGAGCCCTTTTGAGTCCGTAGCGTATAAGTGCGTTTAGCTTAGCCTTCTCTCCTTTGCCCCAGTTCAGATATGATGCAATGTACGTCACATGACTGATGAAAAATGCCTGATATGCTCTGATGAGATTGCACCCCCTTGAGGCCTGCATTTTGATTGGAGACCCTGCCCAGGAGCCTTAAAAATACTTGTTGGCCTTACCTGTGAGACGGTTCAGGGCCGTAGCATTACAGCTCCTTGCGTCAATGAGAAGACCCAGAATTTTAATTGTCTCTACTCTGGGTATGACCCGACCTGTGTTTGTGATTTTAATTGGCAGAGTTTCTAAAGGCGCAAGGTTTCTAACAACTTGCCTCCCCTGTATAAAGAGCAGCAGCTCAGATTTACTAGGTGATATCCTGAGTCCGGTGCCCTTAAGGAAGGATTCTGTGGTGTCTACGGCTGCCTGTAGTTTCTGCTCTAGTGCTGCCAGTGACCCCCTGGGGACCCACACTGTGATATCGTCAGCGTATATGACGTGCCCCAAAAACTCGGGATTTCGGACAATTCCTTCGAGAGCCTGTGCATGGCAATGTTAAAGAGGAGTGGGGACAATACTGAACCTTGTGGTGTGCCGTTGTTGCCTAAATTGTGTGGACCGCCTGTGACTATCCCGAGTTTGACCCGAGCTGTCCTATTAGCTAGAAAGGACCTCACACAATTGTAAAAATTGCTTCCCAGGCTCAAGGTTGAGATTTCATGTAGGATATGTTTATGTGCCACCATATCAAATGCTTTGATAAAATCCAGACCCAGGAGGCCCTTTACGTCCCTGCTAGGGTAGTCAATAATAGCACGTTTGATCATGAGCATGGCGCCCTGTGTGGATAATGCCCTCCGAAAGCCTATGAGATTGTGCCTGAAAAGCTCCTGGTTTTCTATGTGTTCTACTGTCCTGTTATGAATAGCACGTTCGGCTACCTTGTCAATACAGGATGTAAGTGATATGGGCCTGAGGTTCTCCTTTGTTAGTGGTTTGCCGGGTTTCGGTATAAACGTCACCTTGGCCTCCCTCCATTCCCGTGGGACGGTGCCGGATCTCCAGTGACTATTAATTTTGACCGTGATTATGTCTATGACATCATCGTCCAGGTTTCGCAAAAGTTTATTTGTGATGCCATCCGGACCTGGGGCAGATTTCCCTTTAAATTAAAGAATACATGCCTTACCTCAGCTGCAGTGAAGTCACTGTTCAAGTCCGGTTGCGATATTCCGGAGTAAGGATCGCTTATTTCTTCTTCGTTCTCATATTCATATTTAAGTGGCAGGTACATGTGTGCGAGGTCGTTTGCTACCTCTCTTGTTGTCGACCCTATAGTTATCTGTTTATAGACGAGTCTGGTTATGGCGAGGTTTGTAGTACCTCTGGAGAGCTTGTCATTAGGTAGGCTCTTCAATAGATTCCATTTGCCTCCTCTGCGCAATCTGCCATCTGTTTCTGAGCAAGCTTCCTCTCATTGTTGACGTGAAAGTTGAGCCGCGTAGGTCTGGATATCACGATTAACTAGGGCGATCTTGTCTCTAAGTCTTCTATTAAGTCTGTGACTCTTCCATTTGGTTCGAAGGGAATTCTTTGCTTCCAGCATGTGAGCTAGCTTGGAGTCGATTTTTGGGACTTCGATTTCTGTTGAGGCTGCTTTAGTAGCTTTCTTAATCGTTGCCTTTAGTTGCTCTAAAAGCTCCTCATAAGATTCGCCATCTATGCTGGTTTCCTTAAGCATCTTACGAAAGAGATCCCAGTCCACGTACTCATATTTCCTTACTGGTGGTGGTTGCGTCTGTAAGATTACCTGAATTATGTAAAGATCACTTCTTAAATTCTCCCGCAGATTGTCCCACGAGCCTTCAATTCCTCGAAGAAATGTTAGATCCGGGGCTGTATCTCTGGTAGTGGAGGTACCAGTTCTCGTGCGGAAGTTAGCACCTGTAATAAGAGCAAATTTTAACTCACTGGCCGTGGTTGCTAAATTAGTGCCGTTGACGCTCTGATGACCATAGCCCATTCTTTGTTGGGAGCGTTGAAGTCCCTAGCCACTACGAGTGGGGCTGTATCTGCCTTACTTGAAATGCGGCCCAAGAGGGTCTTAGAATCCCTTTTCCTCTCTGCCGGAGAGCTGTAAACGTTAGCTATATACACGTTAGCTGCTTTTTTGTTCTTTAGGATGAGTTCGATCATTTGTGCTTCTAAACCAACCTTGTACTTGGGAATCTCGTGAGTTTCATAGGAGGTACCCTTTCAAACCAAAGTCGCTATTACCCGGCCCACTGGAAGGATCAAGGTTTCGGAGTTGCAACCTGGTAGAGAGATGTCCTCCTTAGCTAGTGTTTCCTGTAAGATAATTACGTGTGGCTTAACTTTGGCCGGTCTAATGAGCTGCTGCAGGGGAGCCTTGTGCCTACGGAAACTCGCACTATTCCGCTGCCACATTTTAATGTTATTACTGTCGTTTGCAGCCAATATGATACCATTGGTTGACTACCCGAACCCCTAGAGTCCGCTCTCGGACTACCGCTTGTGCCTCCGTGGACTACCGATGCAGCTGCTGCGCTTGCCTTTGCCTTAAGTTTGGGCCTGTGTAGTTGACCCACTCGAGCATCTAGATTAGTGATGAGCTCCATGATTTTCGCCAGAGTCCTTTCTATTGTTGCTAACCTTGCGGCCATTCTGACTTTTTTGTGTTTGGGGGGTGCCTCACTCTCTCCCATCTCCTCTGCCTCAAAGGTTTCTTAATCTTCCTCCTCTGTTTCGCTAATGGGAACAGGGTGGGGGGCTTTACGTTTAGGTTTGCCGGCCAAAGGTTTTGAAGCTGTTGTCTCCATCTGACTACAGGGTGTTTCGGACCCTTCTTTAAAGGATTTGAAAGCCTCCCTGAGCTCAGACAGTTCTTAGCCTTAATTTCCGATTTTCTGACTCTAATGCTATTATTCGGGGATTTGACTCACGTTCCGGCTGTGCCCTACCATTAGTACTCCTAGACCTTGCCCTTGTCGGTTGTCCTGGTTTCCCAAGGCCCCCGTTTTTGACTCGATCGGCCCAGTTTGTTCTTACGGTCGACTGTAAAAGGGACCTCGATCTTGCCCCTGGTCCTCGCGGTTGCGAGTCGACACCAGAACATTCTGCGGAGCTGGGTTGTCCTCTGGATCGAGAACGCCCCCTGGAGCGGGAGGGCCTTCGTAAGCTGGAGGGTACCCTCGTGTGAGAGCGCAAGTTGGCGACATTTTCTTGCATCATTCCTTTGCACTGGGAATCGTCGTTGTCGTCAATGTCGTCGGCCACCTGTGTATAACGTGCTTGCGGTCGTTGGCGCCTTCGGCACCTTTGTCTCACAATATAAGGCATCTGGAATATTCGACTACACTCTTGCGAAAAATTCGCACGAGCAGCAAAGAAGAATAAATTTCGTTACTGCTACTGTGTGTGGATGAGCTCTGTACCACCAGGTGGCTGCAACGTGCATACCATTGACACTTGCGCTTCTGCTCAACCCGTGAAACGGCATGGTCAAACGGCCACGCTCTGTCCTCTTGCGCTTGCGTTTACCCGAATGCCGGACTCGCGAAACGCCATTGCGGTAGTAACCCTCTTCGTAAAGTGACGGCCGCAAACGCGCAACTCCTGGCGCCGATCGGATAGCGGCAATCCGATGCGCTGCAGCCAGTCCGCTCATCTGCTGCCTTACGGAGGGACACGATTTCGCAGCTTGTCATATTGCCTGTCGCTACGTTTACAGCCCACAACGCAACCAAGTCGAATCATGGTGCTCGAGAAAGGACTGACACCGACTCTGACCGCGGAGCTCTCGTCAAAATAAAGGATGTTGTAACACAAGCAGACGACGCTTGCTGTGTGCCGCAAGGGCTTAAGCGTAGTGAGAAATTGTTCTTGTGCATTCTCTTTCTGCTATGTTCCTTTTAGAGAAACAAATTAACTAACATTCCAACTATTACGAACAACATTTGTTCACCATAAAGTTGGAAAAATTATTGATGACGCGCCCTGGGTAGCCAATTATCATAGCTCCAATCATAACGACCAATGGGTAGGGGCGGCTTAAAATTCAGCCGAGCGATGTGCTGCTATCGGCAGCGATGTACATTTTTAAGATCTTATAATAAACTAGACGTTTACGCAGAGCGCTTAGATGCGTCAATTAATGATCAGAAGGACCTACTCTAACGATTGGGTACGTTTGTACAAAATCGTCAAAAGTGTTTCAGGGTCCCTTTGATTTAGCTAAAGCCCGTTGATGAGCTAGTTGCTTTCAATCCATGATAGAATGTGTAAGCGCGACTGAATAAGGACGTAGAAAGAAGCAGACACACAGCGCTGTCTCCGGGTGTCTTTTTCGTCTCCGTCCTCGTTGAGTCACGCTTACATATTACATCATTGTCAATTTAGATAGTAAGCGAATGTTTACAAGTTTATACGGCCGATAGAACTACTATTTTTACTTGGTACAGCGATCTACGAATATGCTATCTCAATCGGTATTTCGCCATTTCGGCGGAATTTCGATTTTTTTTTTGTCAGACTTGGACCGAGTGACTACCACGCAAACCAGTCCGGAAGATCGGCGGCCGCAGCCCGGCACGCCCTACTGTAGTGCTTACAGTTATATTTTTGTAGTAAATTTCCTGTTCTACTAAAAATTGAGATTTTTTTGGAGATAGTGCCTATCACATGGCCATACATTTTGTATATCTCATAATTTTTGTTACATATTTTTCTTAGTAGATACAAGCGTGTCTTTACAATCTTAATATCTTTTTTATGACATGCATCTTGTTAATAGAACATTTATGCATTAAAAGTGCAGTTATTCTGCTTTTTGTTTATGTATTACATAAAATAGTGAGTCCAGTAGTTCCTTCAGAATTAAAAATCTGGCTTATCCTACAAACCTACAACAACAACAAAAAAAAAACCTTTTCCCCCATGGTAGTGAAAGACTCAAATTCATCAGGACAAGTTTGGAGGGGAATATGCTGAATAAAAAAAAATTATGCGGGTCCCACGAACTGTTGGAGTCGGTGTAAACGAAGCTTTGTCTGTTGTTCGCTTTGATTGACGATAATTAGCGGTGATGCTGACAGCGAATGTTCAATTTCTTCAGGGTTTACTGCAATACGAGAGTGGTGAGGCAATGGTAAACGTTACGTTGCGTGCACCACTGCTGCCTGTCTGCGTAGTAAACAGAAGACACAGCGATACGAGTTTGAATCAAGCGTTGTTGGCCGCCATTGCTCATAACCTCCGAGAAAGTTAGCATTGCCATTGCCTGATGCGACACATCGCATAGTGGCAGAAGTGTTAAACTTTAATTGAATTACGGTGCTGTACGTGCCAAAAAGACAATCGAGGTACACAGCAGTGGCGGTCTCCGGATGAATTTTGACTCCCAGGCTTGTTCAACGTGAACCTAAATCAAAATACCCGGCGTTGTTTTTGTCTTTTGTCGAACTAGCGACCTGGAGCCGCAAGTTACCCCGGCGTCGATGGGGCTCGCCTATCGACGCCGAATAATTGTTCGTCTGCGATGCGTCGCTTGCGCGCTGGAGAAATTCGGATTGTGTTTATTTTTCAGAAATTGCTGAAACGTGTCGTACTGTACTTTGAGCTTATTGACTTTGTAGGCCTCCATTATCCTCAAGCGCTCTCCCCCGTGTATGGGAACTCCGAGGGAATAGCGGCTGTCATTTACATGTTTCTTAAACAAAAACAACACTAGGAACAATCCTTGGAAATGTACGACGTTGGTGTTCTTGTTATGTATTGGTATTCTGACGTAAGCTTGCATTTACACAGAATACATTCTTGCCATTGTAAGCATTCGCTAGGATTTATGAAGTAACGATTTAAGGCACAAGTAACTCATATGTACACTGGAATTGTAGCCGGCCTACCTATCAATCTCAACGCGTTTCCATATTTTCCACAGAAAAGCCATCATTTTGCAGTGTAGCGATCGTGCGGAAGGCCGTCGCGTGAAACGCGGCCCGAAGCAGGCGTAAATATCCTTTGACTTTGTGGTGGCGCAGGTGCTGGCTGTGAAGACTGAGTTGGCTCGCAGCGGTGGCTTGCCAGCAGCTGGCATCGCTACTCGTGCGAGGACACGGGACCAGGGTTCCTCGAGCAGCATCGCTTCGTGGGAACGCGTGCGGCCGCCGCGCGGAGGTGAGTGACGCTTTGCGCCTCGCGAGGGCGCCAGTGCTCACCGTGGCGGCTCGTGCAGGGACCGGACTGCGCGGGCGTCGCTCCCGAGCGGCCAGCCACGAGACGACGACGCCTGCTATTTTTTAATAATGTTCACTAGTGCTGCCTGTTGGACGGGGAATCCAACACTCCCGCGTAACGCAGAAAGAGCTGCGTTGGAATAAAAATTATTTTGAGAGACTTGCTATCCTGTGTAAATCAACACGTAGACGAAAAGATAATCGTATCTGTTCACAGCACGGGTGCTACGACGAAAAGCTATATTTATTTCAGTTTCATTTATTTACACTATTCCAAGTCCTGTCGGCCTGTTACAAGAGTGCAAAAATACAAAGATATACAGTACAACATATAGGATGCAGGGATAACGTGGGGGAGGGGGTGCCAACAACCTCTGCATACCCACCGCGCAGACAAGCCCCACGACCGCGGTGCGGTTGAAGCTCCAGGAAACAATGGATGACAAAAACGCGTACAGGAGGAAAAGATTTCATAAGCTTGCAACTAAAACTTCGATCAGACCTGCTCGATATACTTTGCATCATTGACGGATTTCTCGAAGAGAATACGCTAGGCTTCCGACTAACCAACCGAGGTACGGGTGCGGTCTGCCACGGCCGAAACACGGCTAGCTAACCCCGTGCGGGAAGACGGGAGCGGCGCCTTGACCGCTGGCTAAAAATCCAAGAAGCTCCGCCACAGAACACCTATATGAACTTAGAGAAGGGAAACGGTACCTTCCACAGTGCAACGGAAATAAGAGTAGCGGTGGCGTTGCGCAATAAAGTATGCCACCGAGAGATGGCGCTGGCAAACTCAAAACTAATATCATCATCATTACGTAGTAAGCAATATGGCCGCTGCCGTACCGGCTGGTGTGGCTCGTTGCGCTGCTCGCTCGCTAGATTTCGGCATTTCGTTACCGCTTTAGGGGCGGTGTTAGTGTGTACGGTATTCTAAGATGACTACAGACATATCTATTAGATCGTCAGGTGACCCAGGGGCCTCAACTGGCAAAAAAAAACGTGTCAGACAAGTAAGCTTACATTGTTATTGTCAATCGTGAATGACGCAGTAAATGCCGACAATTTTCGTAAAGGTAAGATGGAGCTAATGCTGTCGGCGACTGAGTTTACAACATACAGAAACAAAGATAGTAATCTATTTAATGGAATCGAAAGCTGAAATCGAGCTAAGTTTTCTCATCGTGCTTGGCGTGCCACTAAAGTAAGGAGAACGAAGATTCAGAAAACGATATTCGTGCTGGGCTACACTCGTAATGCGTACAGTCCTGTTTGACGTGTTTCATACTATACATATACTTCCTGCCTTCGACAATTTCACCTAGATTAAAAAAAGAAACATAAGGGCTCGGCAAAGATGTACTGTCAGCAAGATAAGGTCGAGCTGCAATGTTGCATTGTTTTCATTATACATTGGCGATAGGCACCAAGTGTAGAGAAAAAAAGCGTTATGATAAATTTTACATCACATATTGCCTGTTCTTGATATTTCTTTTGCACATTTAACTTTCAGGTGCAGCAGTAAAGCCTTTTGCAGAAGTTAAATACTCGTACGAAGGCGAGAAACGTTATTTGCACAACAGTGCTTACATGGACCTCTGCAAATATTGTGTATAAACAAAGACACTAAATAAACATATAAGTATTCCCAAATAATGCTCACGCATTCTTCGAAAATGCAATTTGCGGTTTCATGTTAAAAAGAACATCTCGGCTTGTGTGCTCAAAAAAGGCAGAAAGGTTACAAGGAGATGAACGCCTCAGTTGAGTAACAGAGGTGAGCAAGGGAAGCCTGAGACTGTAGCCAAGGTTTCAACCATCAAACGCATTTCTGAGGGCCGTGAAGAAGACAAGTTCCCACACTGAGGCTTGCCTTGCTCGTCCACTGTTGATTGGTTGAATGTTAAGCCAAACTTCGAGTATATTTAAAAAACTCTTTGTGAATACACTGTCCCCACGTATGTCATCGGCTGTTTGAAGAGAAAGAAAAATTGTTTTTATTGGTTTGTCATGATTGAGAAGTGTGGAGTAGGCCGGTTGGGAAAGTTGCCTTTTCTCATCATCATCATCATCATCAGCAGCAGCAGCAGCAGCAGCTTGGTTACGCCCACAGCAGGGCAAAGGCCTCTCCCATACTTCTCCGAATACCCCGGTCATACACTAATTGTAGCCATGTTGTCCCTGTAAACTTCTTAATCTCATCCGTCCACCTAACTTTCTGCCGTCCCCTGCTACGCTTTCCTTCCCTTGGAATCCAGTCTGTAACCCTTTATGACCATCGGTTATCTTCTCTCCTCATTACATGTCCTGCCCATGGCCATTTATTTTTCTTGATTTCAACTAAGATGTCATTAACTCGCGTTTGTTCCCTCGCCCAATCTGCTATTTTCTTATCCCTCAACGTTACACCTATCATTCTTTTTTCCATAGCTCGTTGCGTCGTCCTCAATTTAAGTAGAACCCTTTTCGTAAGCCTCCAGGTTTCTGCCCCGTACGTGAGTACTGGTAGGACACAGGTGTTATACACTTTTCTCTTGAGGGATAATGGCAACCTGCTGTTCATGATCTGAGAATGCCTGCCAAACGCCCCCACCCCATTCTTATTCTTCTGATTATTTCAGTCTCATGATCCGGATGTGCAGTCACTACCTGTCCTAAGTAAATGTATTCCCTTACCACTTCCAGTGCCTCGCTACCTATCGTAAACTTCTGTTCTCTTCCGAGACTGTTAAACATTACTTTAGTTTTCTGCAGATTAATTTTTAGACCTACCCTTCTGCTTTGCCTCTCCAGGTCAGTGAGCATGCATTGCAATTGGTCCCCTGAGTTACAAAGCAAGGCAATATCATCAGTGAATCGCAAGTTACTGAGGTATTCTACATTAACTTTTCTCCCCAATTCTTCCAAATCCAGGTCTCTGAATAACTCCTGTAAACACGCTGTCAATAGCATTGGAGAGATCGTATCTACCTGCCTGACACTCTTCTTTATTGGGATTTGGTTGCTTTCTTTATGGAGGACTACGGTGGCTGTGGAGCCGCTATAGATATCTTTCAGTATATTCACATACGGCTTGTCTACACCCTGATTCCGTAATGCCTCCATGACTGCTGAGGGTTCGGCTGAATCAAATGCTTTCTTGTAATCAATGAAAGCTATACATTAAGGTTGGTTATATTCCGCACATTTCTCTATCACTTGATTGATAGTGTGAATATGGTCTATTGTTGAGTAGCCTTTACGGAATCCTGCCTGGTCCTTTGGTTGACAGAAGTCTAAGGTGTTCCTGATTCTATTTGCAATTACCTTAGTAAATACTTTGTAGGCAACGGACAGTAAGCTGATCGGTCTATAATTTTTCAAGTCTTTGGCGTCCCCTTTCTTATGGATTAGGATTATGTTAGCGTTCTTCCAAGATTCCGGTACGCTCGAGGTCATGAGGCATTGCGTATACAGGGTGGCCAGTTTCTCTAGATAAATCTCTCCACCATCCTTCAACAAATCTGCTGTTACCTGATCCTCCCTAGCTGCCTTCCCCCTTTGCATAGCTCCCAAGGCTTTCTTTATTTCTTCCGGCGTTACTTGTGGGATTTCAAATTCATCTAGACAATTCTTTCTTGCATTATGGTCGTGGGTGCCACTGGTACTGTACAAATCTTTATAGAACTCTTCAGCTACTTTTCTAGCCTTTTCTAGCCTTTCCTAGCCTTTTCTAGCCATCTCTTAAGTCCCAACAAGACGTACGTGGTAGCACGCGGCCGAACGCGCCGCACCACGTCTGAGCGCGTACGGCGTCAGGCGCGGCGGCTGCTTCGCGTGTCGACATAGAATAAAGAACCAACTTAGAGAAGGGAAACTGTACCTTTCTCAGTGGTTCGAAAATAAGCAGCGGCAGCGCATGGAACTTACTTATGTGGACGCCAGATGACGTTGCTCAATCCGGAAGCGGAAGTACACTTTTCTTTTTAGAACAAAATCCAATGTGGCCGTTTTTCGCCGATCGCGTACTGCGCGTACACTGGTACGCGCCGTGCTTGTCCTGCCGGCTATGCGGCATGCCTCAATGCCTTTGGTGCCGCGTAGCTGGTGCGTTCTAATTGCCATACGCCCATACAAACAAGCCACAAGTGAGTGAACAGAACGCGCGACTTTGTTGGCAGAAGACAACCAGTGTACATTCTCGTGCAATAGCAGAAATAAAGTTTGCATGTTGAGATACGCTTGCATCATGGACGCGAGCTCGTAAACGGCTCACCGTCGTTGTCGCACGTGGTGGTCAGGTTAACGAGGGACAACCAGCAGGGGAAACAGATTGGACAGTGTGCCACCTGTTTGCAGCGACAGTCGCCGTTAAAAATGCCCAAATTACATTGCGAAGCAATCGGGTGACGCAGGCATCTGCTGCCGCATCCTACATAGCGACATGGCCTACTTCGGATTTTAGCCTCTCACTCCTTTCCAACCTGCACGTTTCTTTTCTTCCGGGGCCGCTAATGTGTGGCTCACACTTGGTGTCTCATATTGTCTCAATATGGAAAAGTCGCTTTAGTGGGCATCGCCTTCATCAGCTACTTTTGCGGGCCTTTCCAACCATGTGGCTATCAACTTCATACACATCGGACTATGTAAGCACGTATGCTGGTCTCCGTTCATGCGTAATCGCGGCCGAGAAAGGCCACAGGCACAATTTGCCTATGGCTGCAGCAGGAAAGGGCGAACGGGGAGCACGAATCACGGTGCATGAAAATTGGGAGTCTTATGTTGCTGTGCAGGCTGCAGGAGCGAATGCTTACTTCGAGAGACTGCTTCCCAATGCAACTGACCAGGCCACCACATTCGAGAAGCATAACACGGCAACCATAACCAAGTGAGATAACATCGAAATTAAACAGCAATCAATCACCACATAAGGCTCAGACAATACATTATACAATGGCTACCAACCATATGGCAACAGTGAGCATTCACATACACGGGTCTCTTAGGGTACATTCAGCCGCCTACCTACAGGCGTAGTGCCTGCCTTCGTCGCACGTGGTGGTCTAGTAACGAGCGACAACCAGCAGCAGAAACAGATTGGACAGAGTGTCCCACCTGTTTGCAGCGACAGTCGCTGTTAAAGATGAGCAACTTGCAGTGCGAAGCAATCGGGTGACGCACGCATCTGCTGCCGCAGCCTACACAGCGACATGGACTACCCATCCTTTTAGCATTGACTCCTTTCCAACCTGCATGTTTCTTTTCTTGCGGAGGCCGCTAATGTGTGGCTCACACTTGGTGTCCCACATTGTCTCAATATGGACAAGTCGCTTTCGTGGGCATCACCTTCATCAGCCACTTTTGCGGGCCTTTCCACCCAACTTCATACACGTCCGACCATGTAAGCACTTATGCTGGTCTCCGTTCATGCCTAATCGCGGCCGAGAAAGGCCAGAGGCACAATTTGCCCATGGCTACAGCAGGAAAGGGTGAACGGGGAGCACAAATCACGGTGTGTGTAAATTGGGAGTCTATGTCGCTGTGCAGACTGCAGGAGCAAATGCTTACTTCGAGAGATTGCTTCCCAGTGCAACAGACCAGGCCGCAATATTCGAAAAAGATAACACTGCAACCGTAACGAAGTGACATGACAGCAAAATTAAACAGCAATCAGTCACCGCATGAGGTTCAGACAATACATTATACATTGGCTATGAACCGTCTTACAGGCGTAATGGTTGCCTTTGTCGCATGTGGTGCTCTGGTAACGTGCGACAACCAGCGGTACAAACAGATTGAACAGAGCCTCGCACCTATTTGAACCAACAGTTGCCGTTGAAGATGAGCAACTTCCATTGCGAAGCAATCAGGTGACGCAGGCATCTGCTGCCGCAACCAACACAGCGACATGGACTACCCGGCATTTTAGCGTTAACTCCTTTCCAACCTGCACATTTATTCTCTTTCCAGGGCCGCTGATGTGTGGCGCACAGTTTGTGTTCCACTTTGTCTCAGTGTGGACAAGTTGCTTTTGTGGGCATCACCTTCGGCCGCCATTTTCGCGGGCATTTCCACCCATACGGCTATCAACTTCATACACTTCGAACCATGTAAGCAGATGTGCTAGTCTCCGTTTTGAGCAAATCATGGCCGAGGTAGGCCACAAGCACAATTTGCCCATGGCTGCAGCAGGCAAGAACGAACGGGGGGCACCAGTTACGGTGTGTGTATACTGGGAGTCTATGGCGCTTTGCGGACTGCAGGAGCAAATACTTACCTTGAGGAACTGCTTACCAATGCAATTGTCCAGGCACCCACATCCGAGAAACGTAAGGCAGTTACCACAACCAAGTGGGGGAGCAAAACCACATTCTGCAATCAATCACTTCAGTGTAGCTTGCGCAAAGACCCAGGCTGTCGAGGAAGAAGAGCAATCATTAACGAGACTAGGAATATGGAAAATGAGAAAGCTTGCATTCAAGGGAGAAACCACTCTGCTCTGCAGGCATTGAAGGCTAAACACATCAAGAAAAGTGAAATGGTGCATAGCACATGGTACATAGGTTAATGCAAGACACATCCCGATGCTGCATGAGCTATTTCAGGAGAGGAATTGTGCATGACAACATACACTAGAAGATACTGCTACAGATATGTTAGGCTGCTAGACAGTGACTGGTATTAAGTATCAGTGAAGAATCGGTTCACCTTTATGTTTGGATGAGGATGAGTGATCTCTAACAAAAATGGGCAATGAAAAAGCTTGCATTTATAGAAGAAAAATTACACTTGGCACAAACGGAATTGACATGGCTAGGAAGCTGAATAAGGGCAAAGTGACGGAATTCGATCTTTTGGTCAGCGTCGTCCGTGCTTGGTCGGATGTTGCAGGTGCATCTGAAGACGAAGAATTTCTAGAAAGTCCTTTTTGAGTTACCTGGATGGCTGAGCCAAATGTTCGTGCTGGTGGAATGGTGGTTGAAGCTCTTTTCAGTCTTAACACAGTCCTCTGCAGACTTGATATCTCATCCATATTCTTCTGCATGCGCTTCGTTGTTCGTGGTGTAAAAGCCTTGCAAATTCGGCTCTAGCCCCGGCCTGTTGGTGCAGATAGGAGCTCCTGTTATGACCAAGATGTGCTTGGCATAGACTCTTGGGGCAGAACATGAGATACAGCACAGATTAGCCAAACTCATGTGTGTTTTCTTTTATGTTCAAACCAATCATACTGAACCATAACTATGAACAAACATTCATATCTGCTGCAAACAGCAAGCCAATGCAGCATATATCAAAAATATTTATTTCTGAACCATGTGTTGTTTACCTTGTAGTAGTAGCCAACGTACACACAACGACCTTGTTGTAGCGGGCAGCAGTTTCTGTTTAGTGCATGGAGTGTGTTGCTTTATACTGGTGCCGTCCTCATTACTGCATGTCTGGAACAGAAATTTTGACTGAATCAGAAATTGAAAAAGTAAAATTTTGCAATATGAAATGCAAAAAGGTGTGACATATATATTGTAATGGTTTGCGACTACACAACACATGCAAATGTACACTTGTCTGTTCTAGGGTGCTTAAACAGCATGTTAAATAAATATTGCTATTGTCCATAAAATTGATGTCTGCCTAACTACAATGCATGTCAACAGCTTAAGTATTATTAAGATCACAAATGGGAACATTTGTGCGTTCATTTATACACTAGAAGAGATCACACTGCTGGTTCCACAAGCAAATGCATGAAAGTCATGAAGCTATTAGAACTGATGCATTATTTTTCTGCACGAACGTGATGCACCGCTTCACTACTGCAAAAATAAATGCCCTACGGTGAACCAAACTGAATAGCAAGAACATTTGGAACCAACAAGTACGAAATATGGGTGAATTATCATGCTTACAACTGTTTAGTACATTAAATTCTGTACTTTCACTTCATTTTACTAAAGGATTATTCGGTTTTGTGGACGAAACAAGTTGCCGGCGGACTCGAAAAAAAAGCTTAATATGTATATTTATGAGGCTACTCAGTCACCTACGACCACGGCTACAATAAGATGAAAAATGAGACGCGCGTTCCGATATCGCTCTTTCTTTCCTGGTTGTGTGTGTATAACGACAGCCTCGCAAGTAAAGGTTTATTTAGGAAACAGCAACTGAAATGTAAGCAAATGTAAATGCATGCGGGTATCACAGCGTACTAATACTACTAATCTCCATACATATTTCCTGAATAATAGCCCTCTCCCAGTTGTCTCTTCGTACAAATACCTTGGACTAAACATCACCAGCAACCTTTCCTGGCACATGCATGTCGACATTATATGTAGCAATGCCAATCGCATGTTGGGCTATTTGCGCCGAAACTTCTCATCCGCACCATCTTCACTGAAACTAATTCTCTACAAAACATTAGTTCGCTCCAAACTAGAATACGCATGCGCCATTTGGGACCCGGCTAACATTACACTCATAAACAGCATAGAAGCCATTCAAAATCGTGCAGCGCGTTTCATCTTATCAAACTGCTCCCGGCATGCTAGCGTTACCTCAATGAAGACAACACTTAACTTGCCAGAACTTTCTTTCCGTCGTAGATGCTTCCGCCTTTCGCTATTCCATAAAATCTACCACCACAACCCTTTGTTGAAAGAACAGCTTATCACCCAACCGTCATACATATCATCTCGCTCTGACCATAGTTTCAAAGTTGGTGTGCCGTCTTCACGTACTAAACTTTGTAGTAATGCATTCATCCCTAGCACAAGCAAAGATTGGAACCACCTTCCCGCCACCGTTGCAGCCATCCTGGATACCGACACCTTCAAAACCAGCATTCATGAAACGCCACGTTGAATCTGTCTTTGTCTATTGCACAAATGTTTTGTTATGTTCACCCACTCCTTTCTGTAATGCCTTCGGGCGCTGAAAGTATCTTAAATAAATAAATAAATAAATAAATCCTGACTACCCATGTGTAATGCACGATCTATTTCGTTAAGTTGTGCCCGCCTGGAAGGTAATGAGAGGGATGTTATATAACGATTCAAGCAGTGGTGTTAAACGACTCACCGTTATTGCCGTTGCCAGCCGCAACAAAATCCAGCTCCCGTTTCGATGCAGATGTGTTCCGAATGGCTCACGACCGAAACCCAACTTCTGGGCTTGCATGTTCGCTTGCAAACACGTAACTTCACCCAGGTTAAATAACGCGAGACATCGAAGAGCAAGAAACTAGTTTTAGAAACAAAGAAGCAACCAGTCTGAGTGTTCGAACGAATGAATCCGTGAGGCCGTGCACTCGAAAATACCGGTAAAAATCTTAAATCCAGGCCAGAGGTCACGTGAAAGGTCGATGATGCTGAACGCTGTTTGCGTTTATAATGACCAAGAAACAATAAACTTACCAACAAAAAGTACAATATCTAATTAGCAATGATAATTTTGCCCTATTTTTTAAGTAAAAAAGTGCTTCGGCAATTGTAAGAGAAAGTTTGTAAGAGAAAATTGCGCTTATTACGACGCTTCTACCGGGAAATGTTGGAACTAACGTAAGCATCCCGAAGTGATGCTACTACGCTGGCTTTGTTAGCAGCGGCGCGCGGTCGATTTTTTCGCCTTCTGTGGCCATTTGTTGAACTTGAGAGTGTGCTACCCCTGGTGTCGACGCGCGACGGCGTGGAGACTTTGCACTGCTAGGTCTTTTGCGCCTGCGCTGGAAGCTGCCGCCCGCGTCACCCGCCCGACGCGCCTCACGTGACCAGGGCGAACCAACGTGACTTCCGGAAATATTTTTCGCCCGGCGAGGAGGCAAGCCCGGGCATGCTGCTTGCGTTCTGATCGGAGTTCTGCGGGGTTTTTGCTATTTTATAACGGCAGCCGCTGACGTATTCAGCCGTAAGGGCTGCCGAAAGTGCAACGGGAGCCTGGCACGCTTCCAGGTAGTTGATCTTGGTTCCAAATAAAGCTGATTTGCAGCTCTGAAAGCTCGTTTGAAAACAATCCGTCTCCTTCAGCTGAGCGCTTTCAGACGGGCCGGCTACACCAAGGCAACGCTGGTTGTAAGTCACCCGTAAGTCACCTGTAAGTCACAGTGGAGCCCTTGGAGCGACCCCATCTGCTGAATGTGACTGCACTTGCACGGGCGCCTACCATTGGAGGAAAATGACGACAGCTAAGCGGGCTCGACGAGTGGCCGAAAATGACGTGACCCCGAAAGACCAAGGGGGTTAAAAGCGCGAGACAGGGAGAAGAGACATTCATTCATTCATTCATTCATTCATTCATTCTTTCATTCATTCATTCATTCATTCATTCATTCATTTTTTCGTTGTTCTTGCCACAGGCCGCAGTGTCCGATTTGCTGCCGGCTGTGAATGACTTTATGACTTAATTACTTCGTGTTATTACTGTAAATAATGCAAATAAACCTTCAGTTCCGTCTCAAAATCCTGCTCAACGTCGCCCAACTCCCGTACTCAACGGTAAGATCCAATAATGGCTAGCCTAGTTAATGATTTCATGCAAACTGTACATGAGCCTTTTGTAGTTAACCAATGAAAAATAATGCATATATCAACATCTAATTTTATTGCTAGCACTTGCCATCTTAACAATGTTCCCTTAGATTTCTCCATGTCCTATAGATATATTGGTGTACACATTACCAACAACTTAAAGTCGACCAATACAGTGCATCATTACCAATGCTATTCACATGCTTGGCTACTTAAGTAGCAACTTTTCTAAAGCACTGTCTACTTTAAAACTACACCTTTACAAGACTCTAACACGCTCGAAACTTGAATATGTATCTGCAATATGAGATCCCAGTCACGTTAATCTTATTACTTTAATTTACCCAGTACAAAATAACTCTGTTCCTTTCATTCTTGCAAAATATATCCGTGCCGCTAGTATAACCTCATTAAAACTAACCTGCACTGATTACCCTAGCTAACCGCCGCAGTCGCCTGTGTTTCGCTATTTCATAAAATATTCAATCATACCACACTTCACGACGACTTCATACCGCGGCCTCAAGTACATTTCAAACCGCATTGATCATCGCAGCAAGGTAGCAATGAATTTTTGTTACACGAAATCTTTCTTTCAATCTTTCATCCGCCTTACATCTCAGGAATTGAACCACCTTCCCTCAAGTATCGTAGTCATCATCGATAACAAACTTTTTTTGCAAAACATTAGCTAACATTGCATAATCAGGAGAATCATTTACATAAAAATAGAATAATAAAGTGAAGATTGACTGCCAGAATTTCTGTCAATATGAAGCGTGATTTCCTGAAAATGACACTGAGCAGTTTTGAAGGTTTTAAAATTGTTTGCCATTTCGTGTAACAAATTCACGCTATTAGGGAGCATGTGATAATTGGTGGTAATGCCCATCAATCTGATTTCCAAATAGCAGATGACAGCGTTTGTGCATTAGCAAGTAGGAGCCTGCTACATTGTTGCTATTCTGCTCTTCATGGTTATAATGAGAAGGAAAGAAACAAGTCAGGACTCAACATCTCACTTCTCCGAATGTCATAGCACGCCCTTAAAAGCAAGAAAACTTGTAGGTCAATTTTTAGCATTCCCGCTCGGTATGATACAAAACTGTTGACTGCTGATTTCCTGAGAGGGCTCACAGCCCTCTATCTGGTAAACTTGCAAACATTTCTCGGTAAGGCACGTAGTTCGGAAGGATGTGTGGTTATTCTGGTGACCGTTGAGCTCCTTATGGCTTGGCGTGGGCAGCATGCCAACCAATAATCTCCCTTTTGTCCTTCTTCCTGAAAAGAGAAATCATGAAGTCATGACAAAGATGCAAGCAAAAAATGAAACAAAAGGTAGTCGAATAAATGAACAAATCACAGTTCTTGTTGAAGTGTTAAGAAACATACCTAGCGAGGATTCAGGCTCTGTGATAACACATTCAATGTTGACATTGTACGTCAAGAGGCAATAGAGACCAAAGGGGTGAACAAATATGAGCAGTGTCTTGGAGGCTGGAGACAGAACAAGAGCCTCAATAACTATGGTGGAAGCGTGCCTAAGTTTGCGATTCATGGACTAAGAACAGTGCCGTGACAGAAAAGCACACACACACACACACACACACACACACACACACACACACACAAACACACACACACACACACACACACACACACACACACACGCGCGCGCGCGCACACACGCACACGCACACACACACAACACTGTTTTGACTGCATTTCTTTCAGTGGTGTCCTTGCTTTTTCGCCAATTATTTTGCCAGATACTACGTAATAAAAACAGTAATTTTATTATGTATCCAATGCAATAAATTCAACTGTATCACCGGAAGTACGTTTGCACTAATGTGCAGCGAATTTATCGCAGTGTACCATTCATGTAGACACAGCCAAGACTATTTATTTTTTATTCTGTACTCAGTGTTAGGAATTTTAGCTACGTGGCAAAGTAACAGAGCCCTGTTTGAATTGAATAAAAAGAACAAGGCGCAATAGACCAGGACAGAACAAGAACACAAACGACAGGACCGGCGCCGGTCCTGTCGTTTGTGTTCCTCTCCTGACCTGGTGTATTGCGCCTTCCTCTTTTCATCCAAGCATGAACCAACTAGCCCAAGGAAGAGTTTTACTTCTAAGAATTGCCTTTTACTAGCAATACCTTTATGATTATTTCCTGCTTTGAAAAAAAAGAATGACTTCAGGAATCTGTTTTATCCGCCTCGCATGCGAAGAAATTCAAAGTTGAAAATGCGAAGCAGTGTTTTCCACTCACCGGAGCACACACCCAGAGGCTGTCAGGTTAATCCGCTTCCGTGGGTAGTATCCGAAGAGACTGCACTCGGTTCGAGCGACGAGTTTTTACGCTAGCTAGCAATTTTTTTTTCAAGGAACACGTCATCACGCGGCCAGACGCGGCAGATCACGGAATCCGTGAATGTAGCCATTATGCCGGTGAAACACCGCAGCTGATAAAATTCACCGTCTTTAACGACGTTCGCGTGGTAGCGGCTATCGAAATTTGGACGCACATACTGGCTGATGTATTATTATCTCATAATTGGTAACTGACCTCTACGAAGCCATCCATGGTGGAACAAAAATAGATGCTATATTTATTGATTTTGCAAATGCATATGACAAAGTTCAGCACATGCGCTTACTAATGAAGCTAGCGAATGTTAACATAAGGAGTAGGATTGTGAATTGGATAGCTAATTTTTTAACCAACCGAAGTAAATTAAAAAATTATGGGGTTTTACGTGCCAAAACCACTTTCTGATTATGAGGCACGCCGTAGTGGAGGACTCCGGAAATTTCGACCACCTGGGGTTCTTTTAACGTGCACCTAAATCTAAGTACACGGGTGTTTTCGCATTTCGCCCCCATCGAAATGCGGCCACCGTGGCCGGGATTCGATCCCGCGACCTCGTGCTCAGCAGCCTAACACCATAGCCACTGAGCAACCACGGCGGGTAACCGAAGTAAATCAGTGTACGTGAACGGGTACCCATCTTCACTTTCGCATGTAAAATCCGGTGTGCCACAAGGTTCGGTCCTGGGTCCACTATTGTTTTTTAACTATATTAACGACATAGGATATACTTTATTTTCTACTATCACGTTATTCGCATACGACTGTATCATCTACAGAGAAATTACTAATACCGAAGACGAGAAGTAATTACAGGTAGACCTCGACAAACTCGCATTTTGGTGTTGCCAGTGGCAAATGGAAATTAACATTTCTAAATTTAAGGGCATGACGTTCACGGTAGCACGTAACCCGGAATTGAGCTACTACTCCATTCAGGGAATACCTGTTGAGAAAGTATCTACATTTCAATATCTCGGAGTTCATTTATCCTCTGCTTTATCTTGGAACGAGCACATTACTACTATAACGAATAAGGCATCCAAAACACTCGGCTTCATTAAGTGTAACTTATACTTGGCGAACTCTGCTACTAAGTTATGATCACGCTTGTTCGTTCAAAGGTAAAGTACGCATCCATTATTTGGAATCCGCATCAGACTTATCAGATCGATCAACTCGAAGCAATACAAAATGAAGCAGCAAGATATATCACGAGGAAATATTCGCGAAAATACAGTGTTACGGATATCAAGGAATCACTTTCATTGCCCTCTCTTTAAAACCGCCGAATAATAACATTGTTATCAAATTTTCACGCGCTTTATCATAGTACATCCTTGTTCCGCGAATCTCACATCAATGCAGGTCAAAGTATTTTTCAACGCTTTGATCACCCATTTAAAGTGCAACCCTCTTTTGCTCGCACTAATCTGTATCGTCATTCACCATTACTTTTGGCAATAACCATTCTATCATGGCAATAAACTACCGAGGGACATTCTATCTGCCATTAAACATGATGTTTTTGTTACCAAGTTGATCATTTACCTTAATGTGTGATTATTTCTGTGTTGAGTGGTTGCTTGCGTGTGTTATTCTTTCTGTATATAATTATGTCACTGTATCTTACCAGCTTTCATTTTTACACGTTTGTAATTGTAACCGGCTCCCCCTTCCCTATGTAATGCCTGAATGGGCCTTTAGGATATATGAATAAAATAAATTAATTGTAATGAAGAAGAAGAGCACAAGTCAAGGCCAGCCAGATCGTCTGTTCCTTGCCTGCAGTGGAACCAATGGGCCAGCCAGATCGCCAGTGCTTAGCAAGAGCTTGAGCCGTTCGGGCAGCCAGCTGTTCCTGCTCTGCGTGACCTTCCTTCTGGATTACTAACAGACGCTGCCAACTGAACTGTTCAAACACTCCATTACAATTGGTGGAAGGTGCGGGGTATTCAAGAACATCTACACCCTGGAACTCCGGTCTCGGATTCTGCTTCCCGTCATGCCTGACTCTCCCCAGCCGACGTCGCCGCCACCCTGCGTTGCCTGCTCTGGCGCTGTCCCGCAACGCCATCCAACGGTTTTCAGCGGTACGGATGAGCAGGACGTCAATGACTGGTTGTCTACATACGAACGGGTGAGCTTGCACAATCGATGGGACGATATCGCCAAGTTAAATGCCGTCATCTTCTACCTTGCGGGATTGGCTCACCTGTGGTTTAAAAATCACGAAGCCGACTTTGAGTCCTCGTCCGCGTTCAAAGCCAGTTTCGCTGAAGTTTTCGGTCGCCCCGCCGTCCACAAGTTGCGCGCCGAGCAGCGGTTACGAGAGCGAGCGCAACAACCCGGTGAAACATTCCCCTGTTATATCGAAGAGGTTCTGGACCTGTGCAAACGTGTGGATGCTTCTATGCCCGAAAATGAGAAATTGCAGCACATTTTGAAGGGCATCGCCGATGACATTTTTCAAATGTTGATCGCCAAGAGTCCGCGCACCGTAGCAGAGCTCATAAACTTGTGCCGAAGCTACGACGAGTTGAGGAGGCAGCGCGATTTGACCAGGCGCCCTTCAGTGGCGGACGAGGCCCTCTCTTCCATGGCCGTCTTCCCTGATCGCTCCCCGCTGCTCACACATATCCAAGCTTTCGTGCGGGAGGAAATTGCACGTCAGCTCTCTCTACTGCCCTTCGCTGAGCTACCCCAACAGCATCCGCTGCCGTCACAGCCTCCTACACAGCTCGCCCCTACGCTCCGGCGGGTTATTGTAGAGCAAGTTGCTGAGGCTCTACCTATGCAGCATCAGCAGTACCCTGTCGCCGCGCCACTTACTTACGCGTCCGTCGCCGCGCAGCCTCAAGTTGCTGAGGCTCTACCAATGCAGCATCAGCTGTACCCTGGCGCCGTGCCGCCTACTTACGCATCCGCCGCGGCGCAGCCTCCTCGTCAACCACTCGTTGCGCTACATCCACGGCCGCTACCACCCGTTCGTCACCCCGTTCATCGACTTGCTCCTGCGTTTGCAAATCCTTGGCGCACACAAGACAACAGGCCCATATGTTATGCCTGCTGTATTCCGGGCCATGGCACGACTCTGTCGCCGCGGCATGCTGCACTCTGATGGGTTGGTGCAGTTGCCTCCCTACGCCGACGTGCAACCTTTTCAAGACACTTATTTTAGTCGGCAGTCGAACAGGCCACCAGCCGAGCGCCCGGTCCTTACAAGTCGTTCGCTTTCCCCGCGTCGCCGCTCGTTATCCCCCATGCGTCGGCGCCCTTCACACACGCAAGAGGAAAACTAAGCGCCGCAGTTCAGGAGGCAAAAACTGCGTCGCCATCGATCTGTACAAGTCCTCCATTGTCGCTTTCGAACGTTGTCGACCTTACTGTTGACGGCGTCCCTACCGTTGCGCTAATTGATACTGGAGCAGCCGTGTCTGTCCTAAACGAACGCCTCTCTCGCGCCTTACCAAAAGTTACGACGCCACTTTCTGGGTTTTCTCTTCGCACAGCAAGCGCCCAGCCAGTGCAGCCTTTAGCAGCATGCACAGCTAGAGTTGTTATTCAGGGCGTTCTCTAAATTGTGGAGTTTGTGGTTCTTCAGTCCTGCTCTCACGACGTGATACTTGGGTGGGACTTTCTTTCGCGAAATAACGCCGTCATCAATTGTGCACGTGCTGAAGTCGAATTATCGCCTCTGTGTGACGTACCCCTCGTCGGCGCCACTTCTCTTCCCGCTAAGCTAGTCCTTCGGGAAGACATCGCCATACCGCCGTACTCGTCTGCCGTTGTTCCCGTCTTCTGTGGCGCTGTCTCTGAAGGCACTGTCCTCTTCACTCCTTCGGAACTATTCATAACCCGCAAAGATATTCCCCTCCCTTTCGCCACGCTTGACATTTCTGCCGGTCTCAGCGCCATCGCTGTCTGCAATCCTCTTCATACAGCCCTGACGGCTCTTTGCGGTGAAGCAAGTTCGGCCTCTTGCGGCCAAGTTCGGCCTCTTGATGACATGTTTATAACCGACGTACCGGATGCTTCGTATACAGAGCTCACTGACTTCTGTGCACTTTCCACTTCTGCTCCGCCATCACCTGACTTATTCACACCTTTCATTGCCGATAACCTTACTTCCGAGCAGCGCTCCCAGCTTCTTCACCTGCTTACCCAGTTCCATACTTCTTTTGATATCGCTCAGCCTATTCTGGGTCGCACGTCAACCGTAAGCCACCACATCGACACTGGCTCCAACGCGCCATTGCGGTAGCACCCGTACCGCGTATCCGCCAAGGAACGTCAGGTGATCAGTGAGCACGTGGACGACATGTTTCAGAGCGGCGTCATTCGACCTTCCAATAGCCCGTGGGCACCACCGGTGGTTCTCGTCACAAAAAAAGATGGTTCTATTCTGTTATCCGTCGATTATCGCCGTCTTGGTAAGATAATGCGAAAAGACGTTTACCCTCTATCACGCATTGACGACGCTCTGGACAGCTTGCAAGGCGCTGAATTTTTTTCTTCGTTGGATTTACGTTCGGGCTACTGGCAGGTCCTGATGTCAGCAGTTGATCGCTCTAAAACTGCATTCATTACTCCGGATGGTTTATACGAATTTAATGTGATACCATTTGGCCTATGCAATGTGCCTGCTACGTTTGAACGAATGATGGGCAATATCTTGCGCGGTCTAAAACGGAGCACGTGTTTGTGCTGCCTCGACGACATCGTTGTGTTCGCCCCTGATTTCAGCACGCATCTTCTTCGCCTTAGGCAAGTGTTGACGTGCTTGACCAACGCAGGCCTGCAACTGAACCTGAAAAAGTGCCTGTTCGCCGTGCGCAAGCTCATGATTCTATGTCACGTCGTATCTCAAGACGGCATTTGCCCCGACCCATCAAAACTTCGCGCTGTGACAGAGTTTCCGAAACCTAAGACACTCAAAGAACTCCGTGCCTTCATCGGCCTCTGTTCTTACTTCAGACGCTTTGTTCGCAATTTTGCCTCAATTATATCACCTTTGACACAACTCTTAGGTGGCGCCAACGACCTACCCTCCTGGTCTTCTGATTGCGACACCGCGTACGTGACCTTACGCCGTCTACTTCGACACTACGACCCCACCGCCCCAACTGAAGTGCATACCTATGCCAGTGGTATTGGCCTTGGCGCTGTCCTTGCGCAGCGCAAGCCTGGCTACTCCGAGTACGTCGTTGCTTACGCCAGTCGTGCGCTGACCAAAGCGGAACGCAATTACAGCGTCACAGAAAAAGAATGCTTGGCCATCGTTTGGGCACTCGGGAAGTTTCGCCCTTATTTATATGGTAGGCATTTCCATGTCGTTACTGACCATCACGCCCTTTGTTGGTTATCCTCTTTAAAAGACCCGTCTGGACGCCTTGCCCGCTGGGCTCTGCGCATTCAAGAATACGACATACACGTCATCTACCGCTCAGGTCGCGAGCACGCTGACGCCGACGCTCTGTCCCGCTCTTCGCTGCCAGCCGACACGGCCTCCCTCTCCACCATTGAGGCGGTATCCTCGGTCGACATCGCCACCTGCGCATCAGAACAGCGCAAAGATCCTTGGGTGGCCTCTCTTCTGGATCTCCTTTCTGGCTCGCCTACATCTCCCATCTCCCGCTCCCTGCGTCGCCAGGCTGCCCACTTTGCTGTCCGGGATAACCTCTTGTATCGACGCAACTACCAGCCCGATGGTCGCAAGTGGCTCCTGGTTATCCCTAAGACTTTGCGTTCCGACATGCGCGTCTTTCCACACTGACCTACAATGTGCACACGCAGGCGTTTTGAAGACGTATGACCGCCTTCGGCAACGTTACTACTGGCGAGGCATGTTTACTTTTGCCCAAAAGTTTGTCCGCTCGTGCCCGCAATGCCAACGCCACAAATCTCCGCCTCATCCAGCCCATGGTTTATTGCAGCCGATTCCGTGCCCTGCTCGTGCCTTCGACCGTGTGGGAATTGATCTGTACGGGCCGCTACCGCTAACACCTGCTGGCAAACGATGGATTATTGTCGCAGTTTATCACCTTACAGGCTATGCTGAAACCGCTGCTCTACCTGCAGCGACCGCCAGTGACGTTGCATCCATTCTGCTCCATCGTTTCATTCTTCGTCATGGCCCACCTCGGGAGCTGCTGAGTGATAGAGGCCGTGTGTTTTTGTCGCAGGTGGTTGAAGCACTGCTTGCTCAATGCCGCATAGCTCACCGGACCACCAGGGCGTACCATCCTCAAACTAACGGACTTACGGAGCGTTTCAATCGCACCCTAGGTGATATGCTCGCCATGTACGTTTCATCGGAGCATACAAACTGGGACATCATCCCCCCATTTGTCACGTACGCATATAATACGGCTACACAAAGTACCGCAGCATTTCTCCATACTTTCTTCCCTACGGTCGCAATCCTTCCCATACCATCGATACGGTTTTGCCTTATACACCAGACGCGTCAGACTGTGCTCCCGTTTCAGCCGTCGCCCGATACACCGAGGAATGCCGTCAATTAGCCCGAAAGTTCACCTCCGCCGACCAACAACGACAAAAAGCCAATCGTGATGGCGACGCTACGAATCAGAACTTCGCTCCCGGCACCCTTGTCTTGTTGTCCGTGCCTGCTACCACGCCTGGACTTTCAACAAAACTTCTCTCGCAGTATGATGGACCATACCGCATCGTCGAACGCACCTCTCCGTCAACTATGTCATAGAGCCGCTTACACCGACATCCGACAAGCGCCGCCGTGGATGGGATGTTGTTCATGTTCACCGCCTGAAACAATTCTATGACCCGCTCATCTCCACGTCGTAAGCCGCCAGGATGGCTCCGCTTTTTCACCGGGGGTAATTGTAATGAAGAAGAAGAGCACAAGGAGAAGGACAGCCAGATCGTCTGTTCCATGCCTGCAGTGGAACCAATGGGCCAGCCCGATCGCTAGTGCTTAGCAAGAGCTTGAGCCGTTCGGGCAGCCAGCTGTTCCTGCTCTGCGTGACCTTCCTTCTCGATTACGAACAGACGCTGCCAACTGAACTGTTCAAACGCTCCATTACAAAATAAATAATTAAAATGAACCTGCATGACGCTGCTCAAAGGAAAAGACCACCCCGTTCACAAATGAAAACGCCGTACAATTTGAATCGATAAACTGCACGGACTTCAATCGATACCAGTGGGTTGCTGCTTATCGCACGTGACTGACTTCTCAAAACCTCGATTCAAGTAATAAAGCACAGACTTTAATAACGTAAGTACAATAAAAACAATTGGATGCTTATTTTGCGAAAAAATTGCACGTTAACTATATTTGTCCGTTTTATATGTACAATTATAGATAAAATATTTAGCCGCGTTGAGCGACCCTAGCAGAAAAAATACAAATTAAAGTATGCGACCAAATTACAGTAGCTCCACTTGCCTGCTTCATGCTGTAACGCGCCGCGGTTGACTTTTTGCCCTCTGTGGCGGTCGCTGGAATTGGAGAGTGTGCGGGGCCTGGGGCCGAATCTGATAACGGTCCGGAAGGGAACCGGTTCACTTGGCCTCATCTGATTGGTCAAAATTTTGCTTGTGTCAGAGGCCGTCAGAGACAGCGGGGCGGCACTGCAAATGACGAACACGTCCCGCATCTGTCAATCATTTCCAAAGCGAACCCGTCTTTGGCTAAGAGCGGAACTGGTGAAGGGGTAGTCCGCTTTGGGTTCCGTTGCTGTGGCTTGCTTAGCTGTTGGCTTGCGACCCTGGCGGCGCGCGCCGGTAGCGCGACCACAGTGACACGCGGTCGTCGTGCGCGCGTGCGTTGGTTGCTTCGGAGGCTATCACTTGCCTTTGTGGTCGGCTTGGCGTTGCTCTTTCGGTGTCGACCACGGCTGGAAGTGTGATACGCTTTTGAAGAAATGACGGATATTGAGTTGCATCGCCGCTGCCGGCTTTCTAAGTAGACCTTTTGCAGGCTACGGTATTAATTGGAGGAGAGTGGGTTGCAAGCGTACCAGTGGTCATTCCACGCAGAGGAAGCAATTGCAAGCTGCGGTTCATCGCCACCGGCCTGCAGCTACCAGAGGTCGGTCGGACGTGAAGCATTCATCAGAATGGCCTAGATCTCTGCTGCCGACGCTGTCGAAGAAGTTGCTCCTGCAATTACTGTGTTGGTCGGTTGAAGGTCTGTGTCAACTTTCTCGGTGGCCTCCTCTTCAAAGCCGATGCCGCGGAGATATTTTCATGGCGAGATCGAATTCCCAGTGCTATCGCCAGCGTGAATAGCTCAGAAGGGTTCGACCTAGGTTGGTCCAGCGCTTCTTTCGTTCGGCTGGTAAAACTTTAGAGCAAGGAGGCGAAGATATTGTGGAGATCTCTTATTTGGCTGCCATATTTTCGGGAGTGCCGCACCTTGTTCCTCAATTCGACGTCACAGCGCTGCACCGTCAGCACCACACTCTTCGATTATACTTCGCGCAGGTAATGCAGGGCCCGTATATCGTAACGTTCGATTTCAAGTTGCATTGCTTCTATCACGTCACTCGCCGTGGGGCAGATCGCAGGGACAGCGGCAGCGCGCCGTTGAGGGAGTCATGTCCGAGCCGATGACGAAGGACGAAAAAAGAAGGAAAATTGATATAGTCGGTTAGTAAAGGTGTCCCTAAGAACCAGTTCACATTTTTGTTGCGCTCGCTACTTAGGAAGCGTTGGCAGTGCATTCCTAGCCGTTGCGTGCATCGTGCAAGCTCCTGGTAGCAGACGACATAGCGCTGCGCTCTGTCAACTCATTTACGCTTGCGATACCGTCTGTCGGTTGAAAATGAAAAAGAATGACATTAATAAATTACTTCTGCATACCGTAAACGCCAGTCACCACACGTTTATACTTTAGAACTTGTCGTATAATATGTAATTTATATTTTACATTTATTTAGCAAGCAGAAACGTTCTGCAGTTCCTCGATTAGCTCGTCATATGATGACGTACACTTCAGAGGTACCTCTCATCTATTGATCACGTCCTCCCCTTCTTCCACCACCGGCTTGGGAGTGGCACATTTAGTGACCTAAGCGGCGAAGTCAACGGTTAGTTTTCCGAACCCTTATAAGATTCCGCGCCTGGCTCTGTAGTGTCCGAGGGATCTAGCGCACCTAGTGGCTCAGACAGCGCTTCCGGTTCCCGCGGGTGGAAGGAAGCTTTCCCTCTGCGCAAACCTGGTGGCGTTTGCGTCGGACGCGACATTTGACGCGCGTGCAAACGTCACGGGCGACGAGGATTCCCACAACAGTGCAACACAAGATATGATGCACAAACCTCAGACAATACTTATGTAAAAAACTGACGACACCCAAGCAATTCTTGTAAGTTGCGAATGACGGTCCTTGGAGTATGCGCAGCGCGTAATGTACCATAGCGCTACTTGCTCCCCGAGCCAGCAAGCAGCCTTCGGTGCAAACGCCGCATGCCGCCACCGACGTCCTGCCCGACGAGAGACCGAGGAAGCAGCAGCGGCCACGAAGGCCCGAGCCAGCAAGCAGCAGCAGCCTGTGGTGGTGACTCGGGCATCGCGCACGGGATTTCGAGAGTTGCGGCGATGCGCTCTCCTCTCAGGCAACACCTGGCGCGCTATTGTGACAGGATGCGTCCCCTTTCGTCCACTCTGCTCCGTGATGTGGCGTCGCAGCCAATGGTACTTCAGGTGTCGTTTCGCTGCTACTAACTACAGATGGCGGCTTTGTTGCTCAATGAACCCTTTGACGCTTTCGCATCAAAAATTGTTTAGATCCAATGCAGAGAACAAGCCATGAAGTGCGGATGCACGTCGCGTCAGCTCCGCACTTTCTTATGATTCTCGGCCCAAAATCGTATTTTGTGGAGAAATCCATTGCTAATCAATAGAAAAAGTGCCAAGGACCCCAAGGATACCATCCTCTACCAGATGGACCCGTTGTTCGGCCGCCAATCGTTCTTTCCTCTCACTACGCGGGGCGGAAGATCTACGCCTAACGCGAACCCCAATACACCTCGAACGTCTCCGCCGCAGCGGTGGCTCAGAGAGCTCGGCCTAGCGCGCCGACAGAGATATCCAGGCCCTGCTCCACGATGGAAGTAGTGAGAGGGGAAGTCGAAGAAACGCAACCGGAGGAGTTCAGAAAAGAATTAGGTTGGTATGAAGTTAGAAGAGGCGCAAAGAAGCGATGCAGCGTTGGGGCCGGATTGGTGGGACACAGGCAGCAGGAAAGAACCTCCCCCCCCACCAGTAGGGGAAACAACAAATAGAAACAAATGGAAGAACGAGCGCAAAGTGCGCTAAATCAGCAAAGCAAGTTGGCTGCCTAACCTGGCAAAAGAAGACTACAGAGTTATCGTGCGTCTACGTGGCGGACTTAACGTATCGCACTACAAGCTGGGTCGCATTTATTACTGCCTGCGCAACGCTGCCGGGGGAGGTAGACAGACAGCGGACGAAGACAGCATATGCGTAAACAGCAAGCAAGGTATAATGGTGCTCAGCACGCCTTCCGAAGACCGGGCCTGGTAATATGGGGCTATCAATAAGCTCCGCCTTGGAGAACAAGAATTTGAAGCAACTGATTACAGAGCAGCTGCTAATAACGCATCCAAGGATGTCAGCAGATGAATATCCAAGGAGCAGAATCCGGAGGACATATTGACCAGTCTGGTCACGCGGCCAAATCCTGGAGTCTTGCACGTCAAGAGTATGGGTAATACAGACAACATTGATTGTTTTATTTGAAGGTTTTCACGTCCCAAGATATGTGAGATATGGAGCGATGCTTATCCTGTTTTCCTTCTACAAAAAGCACATAGACATATGCTATGAATGTGGAAGAACAGGGCACAGGGATGGCGTGTACCCCAACCCTGAAGACGAGATTTGACGGGGGTGTGGGTGCAAGAATCCACAGCAGCATCACAACTGCGAAGCGGAGTGACAACTTTGCGGCAAAGACCACCTCACGGGAGACAACGAGTGCAAGACAAGATACAATATACCGTACCTGGTCAAGAGACGTCGCTGGGAGCTGCGGAGGAGGGATGAAGCAGAGGCTGAAGAGGAAGAGTACTACTACCGCAAGTGCAAAGAATCCAGAGGGAGCAACAACAATAACCATAAGACTGTAGCGAGCAAGCAGCCCTCAACCGACAAAGAAGAAACAAGCAGGAAAAACTATAGAAGAGACCTCTCCGGTTCCTTCCCGAGACTTGCCGGCGGAAGCCGGTCGCGGAGACTCCAGGTCCGGGGCCAGATCATGGGCGAGGTCAAGGTCGAGTCCGGTTCCAGAACTAATCGCGGGGGAGATGGGGGCAAAGCACAGGTGAGCTGGACAAGCGCGGTCTCCGGAACTGCTACTCAATCGCCTAAACTAAGGGGTCTGCCCTAGAACAGGAAATCACACAGGTTAGAAACATGTTAGAACAAATCACCCAAGAGAATGCAACGCTTAAAGATGAAATCAAGCAGATTGGGGCAGAAAACACGAAGCTTCAGCAACAAAGAAAGAATGGTAACACATCCTCCGCCAGGATGATGTCGACGCCTAGTCGAGCTCCAACACCCGTTCCCACACAAGCAAACGGGGAAGCACCACCACACAAAAGGAAGGCGCAGGAAACGGTTGAGGAAAAGAGCAATCAGCGAGGTTATGGGAACGTTTAAGGGAATGTTCGATGGGTTACAGGACAAATCACAAACATGTATGTAGAGATTAAACAACGATTCGATTGGTTCGAGAATAGAGTAGTGGCACTAGAAAGCACACCAAAGGATATTAGGCCGGCAGGCGCGGCACCGGTTAAAAGGAAACCGTATAGCAGACCGAATGCGGTGGAAAATAGCAAGGCCACCGGGGAAGAACAGATAAATCAACATGGCGCCGCGTAATCAATACGCGATTTGGCAGTGGAACTGCCGCCGGTATAGTCGGAAGCGAGGAAACCTGCAGCAGTTCGTAACAACCAAGGAGACGCCAGATGTGATCGCCCTGCAGGAGACTGGAGGATGGCAAAATTATCGGCGTATAAATCTTACAGTGCTTCCGGTGAGAAGGCAACCGTCACGATGCCGATACACAGGAAGCTCTCGGCTGTCGAGCACGATACCGGTATGCGCGGCATAGACCACGCCCTGATTGAAATAGTCCTGTCCCGTAAAGAGGAGGGAAGTCTATTTATTCTTAACATATAGAATCCACCCTGACACAAGCCCAAATTCGGCCCACTCTCATGCAAAGCGCTGAGCGTAGCGGACAAACAGGCGCTAGTAGTGGTCGGCGATTTTAACGCGCCACCCACGGATTGGGGATACAGCACAGAGAACATTAGGGCCGAAGCCTATGGTCAGAAGCTCAGCACTAAGGCCTAAAGCTCATAACTGACCCTCAGGTACCAAACACAATAGGAAACAGCGTAAACGACACGACACCAGATCTCACAATTACGAAGAATGTAGCAGATTCTCAATGGACAAACATGCAGGAAAGCTTAGGTAGTCACCATTATATCGTCATTACAACGGTACAAGCAGGCACAAGGAAAAAGAAGGGCAGAAAACTGAAACTTGTAGAATGGGACTCTGTCCGCAAAATGCGACAAGATCCGGAAGACACTATAACGCACATCGAGAAATGTGCCGTGAAACTACAAGAAAGCAATAAAATAGCTACCAAAACTATTCCAGAGGAGGCAGGGATAGAGGACATGGACAGCAGATTATCGTCAAGTGTTCGACCAAAACTTCTCTGGCGAGGAAACATATTGGTGCCAAAAAATGTGCACTCGCCAAGAATAAAATAAGAATAAAGAACAGACGCTTCGGGCCCCGTACTGTTCTGTTCGTCACAATAGAGACTTTAAGCTTGTCCGCTATTCCGGTAAACGGGAGCGGTTTGGGCGGATTGCCGGATTTTCGGGGGCGTAAACGTGAGCGGCCAGAGCGGTGCAGCCGCCTGGTAGCATAGAGTTCAACCCTACAAACACAGAGATAAAACTGCAGTAACCCACTATATCCTGCTTCGCTACTCGTGCGAATTTTGGCAGCGGCGTAATTGTGAACACAATTACGCCACTGTAGAAAATTTACACCAGCAGCTAAGCAGAATATAGTAATTAGCTTTGTGTTTGTGTGGTTGGGCTTTGCGCCGCCAGCTGGCGCCACCAATCTGGCCGCTCACGTTTACGCCCCCGCTAAACCGGCAAACCGCCCACGCTTGGCGGAATACCGGACACGCTAAACGTCTCTAATGAAGATGTGAGCATGGGCGCGCGGCTATTGATGGGTGAGGTGGCGCAGCGTTCGGGTGTGTATCTCGAGAAAATAACCCAGCGTCCTGTTTATCGTGTGTATAGTTGATTGCATGTAAAATGATTCTAAAAGAAGATGAAAAGATAAGCGTTCCTCTTTTGCGATGATGGCTGCCGAGTCCCAGTCGGGGATGTGTCCGGTTAGATTGTGATGTTCCGCCAAGGCATTCGTGGCTGTGGCCCTTGGCGACGTCATTCATGTGTTGTTTCAAGCGCCGTTAAACTTTCCGCTCTCGCCGATGTGCGACACGTCACACTCTTTGCATGGTAACTTGTATATCACTCCCGGGTAGTCCATGTGTTGCAAAGGGTCTTTTGCGCGAACCAGCTGTTGGCCAAGTTTTCAGGAAGGCACGTGGGCGATTTGAACACTGTAGCCCTTAAACATTTGTACAAGGGCTTCGCTTGTTCCCACTGTGTAGGGTACAGCCGCGCGCTTCGCTGTTTCTTTCGCCATTTCACAGCGGGGCTTCGCTGATTTGCGTTCCTGCGTTCTGAGCAGTTGTACAGGTTAACCATTGTTCAACAGGTCCCTTTTCACAATCTGTAGCTCTTGCCTATGTTTCATGGGGCTGGAGCAGACGCGAATGCCCGGAAAAAGAGTGCTGCAGCGACGAATCGCTTTGGCCCAATTAGGTGCGCCGAGTAGAAGCTCGGGTACTTTCCCGTGTGCGTTGGCTTCCTTTACACACTAGACTTCAAGCCGTTTGAAGTCTTCTCTACGAGGACATCCAGGAAGGTAATTCGCCCATTGTTTTCCACATCAGCCGTGAATTGTATACTCGGCTTGAAGGAATATAGGTGCTCGAGGAAATCTGTTGCGTACCGGCGAGGGATAATGCAGAAGCAGTCGTCCATGTATCTGAGAAATAACTTTCGTCCCTACCCGAACGAAGATAAAGCGGCACTTTCCAGTTCCTCCAGAGCAATGTTGGCGCAAACGACGGACACAGAGGCTCCCATCGCTGTGCCGAATAGTTGCTTGTAATACTCCTTGTTAAAGACGAAGTACATAAACTCGAGGCAAAATTTCAGAAGGCGGCAACTGTCGTGGGATTCGAATGGCGTGCGTTCGGGCAGATAAGAGTCAGTCTCGAGAAGTTTCCTGAAGCACTCGACCGCATAGTCAATTGGAATGCATGTAAACATTAATTTTACGTCAAAGGAGATCATGACTTCGTCATCGTCAATGGAGGCGCTTCTTATTTGCTCAATGAAATGAGCGCAGTCTTTGACGAAAGTGGGCGCGAGTCCTGCAAGTGGCCTAAGAATACGGTACAGGTAGTCAGACAGTTCGTACAGTGGTGAGCGTGTGTGGTCCACAAATGGTTGTACCGGGGCGTCCGGCTTGTGAATTTTCAGCAGTTCGTAGAGCGCGGGAGCCGATCCGTTGTGGTAGAGCAACCTATAGTAGAGATTCTTTCTTCCCGCGGGACAAACTTGAAAACTTCAGTTAGCAACTTCTGGAGCTCCGATTCCACCTTCTTCGTTGGATCCCTAACCAGTTAGGCATAGGTCGACTTGTCCTGGAGCAGCCCATTTATTTTGTTGATGTAATGCACACGGTCCAAAGCCACAGTGGCATTTCCCTTGTCCGCGGGGAGGAAGACTATGTCCTCGCTTTGTTTTAACCGTTTCAACGCGCTTCTTTCTGGTGCCGGCCACGTCGTATGATTTGTCCTCGCAACCTTTGGGATGACCCCAATTGCACGCGAGCGAGGTTGTTCTCGTAGACTGGGCTCAACAATCGTACCGCTTGTTCCACGGCGCAAGTCAGCTGGCCGACGTTTGGTCTTCTGCTGATGTTCATGCTCTGCCTGGTCGAGCCTGTATGAAGATAAGTTCTGAGCACCCAGTGTGCCAGAATTATCGGCATTTCTTCGTAAAAGAAGGGAGAACTTGGAATCCTTGGAGAACTTGGAACTTGGAATCCACGCGGCAGCAGTCCTGTTGGCGTGAAGTAGCACACTGTAGAATTCGATGGGCAGCTGGTTTTTGAGCCGACAATGAGCGAAGAAGATGTCGTTCTCCAGGCGTTTGATTGTTGCCTTTGTATCAAGGCTGCGGGCCTGCAGAAGGTGTTCCTCGGCTTTGGCAATAGCCCCTTCCCTATGGCAGTCTTGACAAGGACCGACAGCCGCAGGGACCGCGGGATGAGTCCCTGCGTGTTGAACTGCAGGGGGCACTAACGCGTGTTGAACTGTAGGGGGCACTAGAACGAGACAAGTCTCGTTTTCAAATTGACGAACTGACGGATGTGCCTTATGGCCGCAGTCCCATGCTTCCCTCGAAGACAAACATAGTCAAGTGTCAGCGTGCCAGGATTGCAAGTTCTCCCTTCTTTTACGAAGAAATGCCGATAATTCTGGCACACTAAGTGTTCAGAACTTATCTTCGTACAGGCTCGACCTGGCATAGCACGCTCTGCCCAACCGCGGCCTCAAGTACAACATCGGCAAGCGACCAAATGTCGGCCAGCTGACGTGCGCCGGGGAACAAGCGGTTGGACTAGTTGAGCCCAGTCTACGAGAAGAAGATCGCTCGCGTACAATTGGGGCCGCCTTGAAGGTTACGAGGACAAATCCTACGACGTTGCCGGCAGGAGAAAGAAGCGCGTTGAGACGGTTAAAAGAAAACGAGGACATAGTCATTTTCCCCACGGACAAGGGAAATGCCACTGTGGTTTTGGACCGTGTGGACTACATGAACAAGATAAATGGGCTGCTCCAGGACACGTCGACCTATGTCAAATTGGCTAGGGATCCAACGAAGAAGGTGGAATCGGAGCTCCAGAAGCTGCTTACTGAAGTTTTCAAGTTTGTCTCCGCCGGAAGAAAGAATCTCAACTACAGGTTGCTCTGCCACAACGGATCGGCTCCCGCGCTCTAAGGGCTGCCAAAAATTCACAAGCCGGACGTCCCTGTACGGCCAATTCCGAACTACTGACGCTCGACGCTGTACGAACTGTCCGGCTACCTGCACCGTATTCGTAGGCCGCTTGCAGAACTCACGCCCACCTTTGTCGAAGACTCCGCTCATTTCATTGAGCAAATAAGAAGCGCCTCCATTGACGATGTCGAAGTCACGATCTCTTTTGACGTAAAATCAATGTTTACATGCGTACCTATTGACTATGCGGTCGAGTGCTGCAGGAAACTTCTCGACGCTGACTTTTCTTTGCCCGAACGCATGACATTGGAATCCCACGGCATTTGACGCCTTCTGAAATTTTGCCTGGAGAATATGTACTTCGGCTTTAACAAGATGTATTACAAGCAAGTATTCGGCACAGCGATGGGAGCCTCTGTGTTTGTCGTTTGCACCAACATAGCTCTAGAAGATCTGGAAAGTGCCGCCTTATCTTCGTTCGGGAAGCGAACAAAGCTAATTATAAGATACATGGACGACTGCTTCTGCATTATCCCTCGCCGGCACGCAACAGATTTCCTCGAGCACCTATATTCCTTCAAGCCGCGTATACAGTTCACGGCTGATGGGGAAAACAATGGGCGAATTACCTTCCTGGATATCCTCGTAAAGAGGACTTCAAACGGCTAGAAGTCTAGTGTGTAAAGAAAGCCAACGCACACGGGAAAGTACCTAAGCTTCTACTCGGCGCACCTAATTGGGCCAAAGCGATCCGTCGCTGCAGCACTCTTTTTCCGGGCATTCGCGTCTGCTCCAGCCCCACGAAACATAGACAAGAGCTACAGATTGTGAAAAGGGACCTGTTGAACAATGGTTACTCTGTACAACTGCGCAGAACGCAGGAGCGCAAATCAGCGAAGCCCCGCTGTGAAACGGTGAAAGAAACAGCGAAGCGCGCGGCTGTACCCTACACAGTGGGAACAAGCGAAGCCCTTGTACAAATGTTTAAGGGCTACAGTGTTCAAATCGCCCACGTGCCTTCCTGAAAACTTGGCCAACAGCTGGTTCGCGCAAAAGACCCTTTGCAACACATGGACTACCCGGGAGTGATATACAAGTTACCATGCAAAGAGTGTGACGTGTCGCACATCGGCGAGAGCGGAAAGTTTAACGGCGCTTGAAACAACACATGAATGACGTCGCCAAGGGCCACAGCCACGAATGCCTTGGCGGAACATCACAATCTAACCGGACACATCCCCGACTGGGACTCGGCAGCCATCATCGCAAAAGAGGAACGCTTATCTTTTCATCTTCTTTTAGAATCATTTTACATGCAATCAACTATACACACGATAAACAGGACGCTGGGTTATTTTCTCGAGATACACACCCGAACGCTGCGACCACTCACCCATAAATAGCCGCGTGCCCGTGGTTACGTCCTCGTTTTGATCACGGGACTGGCACGGGGCCCGAAACTCCTGGTCTTGTTTTTTGTCTTATTCTTGGCGAGAGCACATTTTTTGGTACCAAGGAGATTATTGCACGTGTGGGAAGCGAAAGGTGGTATGCTGTAAGGATTGAAGATGCAAAACTATAATCGGAAATTAAGGAAGAGAATTGTGGATTTAAGCAAGGAAATCGAGATATATGCAGATAGGTTAACCCAACAGAAGTGGGAAGCCACGTGCGACTTCATGGAAAGGCCGATAGGAATGTCCAAGAGCTGGAACATCCTCCGATGCCTCAAGGACCCCGGCGGTACAAAAGAGATACAAAGACACAATCTACAGAAGGCTACACACAGCTTCGACGGTGCAGTAGAAGAGCTTTTTTGAGAGCTCCAAAAATGTGCGTTGGAGATGCGGATAGAGAACGACTCCCGGATTACCTAGGTAACGAGAATCCTGATCTTGATATCCCTATTACCAAGGCCGATGTCAGCTGTGAACTAACCAGGCTCAACCCGAATTCTGCACGAAGACCTGATGGGATAAGCAAGAAAACACTCAGCAACCTCGATGATGTCTCCATCCGAGCTTTCACGGACTACATGAATAATTGCTGGGAGCAAGGTGGCATTCCAAGTTAATGGGAATCAGCACAAATAATTTTCTTACAAAACCTGAAACGAAACCACAACTGACGAATTTAAGGCCCATATCGCCAACATCCTGCGTCGGTAAACTCATGGAACATGTGGTTCTCACACGCCTCACGAGATACATGGATGATGAAGGTCTTTATCCACATACCATGGTTGAATTTCGACCCAAGTTATCGACGCATCATATTATGCTCAAACTGAAGCATCCGATCATTGATGCGGGTGAGAAAACACTAGACACCAAGGCAATACTAGGTTTCGATCTAACTAAAGCCTTTGACACTGTCACGCACAAGGCAATACTACAAAATCTCCAAAAGCTGGATGTAGGACGTAAAACATAAGCGTACATCAAAGACTTGACGGATCGTACCGCAAAGATTTCATTTGGAGAATGCAAAGCGGAGGCGCTCAAAATAGCTAATAGGGTACCCCGGAGGGTTCAGTCCTATGTCCCTTTCTATTCAACGTGGCAATGATCTGTCTTCCTGCGAGACTCGAAAAGATAGAAGGAATCGGACACAGCCTATATACGGGCGACATCACCCTTTGGGTGGCGTCTGGAAGCGAGGGGCACGTAGAAGAGATCCTTCAAACAGCAGTAAACGCGTTTGAAGACTACCATTGCCTCAAGCTGTACACTGCGGAGAAAGCCAAGATAGGATGCATTATTAGAAGAGCGTATAAACAAGCCTTGGGAGTTCCGGTAAATACGTCAAACGAGAGATTCTTGGCGCTCGGCGTGCACAACACACTACACGAACTTATTGAGGCCCAGATAGTCACGCAGTATGAAAGACAGAGTTTGACAGGAGAACACATCTTGGATTACATCGAAATAACCTACGAAGCACAGCACAGAGTGTGGAAACAGATCGCAAGGAAAATAATGGAGCATCTATGAATACCCGCAATCCCCAGAAACATGCACCAGGAGTTTCACCAAGATCGAAGAACCGCAAGAGCGAGAGCTCTCCACAGAAGATTCCGTCGTGCCAGGGACGTGGTCTCTGTGAACGCGGCGGAGTACGCAAATAGACAGAGTATGTCAATAGTTGGTACGAGTCTAGAGGATGACTGCAGAGTTAGTAGCACGGTAAAAACAGGGAAGGCGAAGGTGGCGGAGGAGCTGCCTTAGCACAGACAATAGCCCTACGGAGGCTAACATCGTAGTCATTATCATCATCATCATCAGCTTGGTTACGCCCACTGCAGGGCAAAGGCCTCTCCCATACTTCTCCAACAACCCCGGTCATGTACTAATTGTGGCCATGCCGTCCCTGCAAACTTCTTAATCTCATCCGCCCACCTAACTTTCTGCCGCCCCCTACTTCACTTCCCTTCCCTTGGGATCCAGTCCGTAACCCTTAATGACCATCGGTTATCTTCCCTCCTCATTACATGTCCTGCCCATGCCCATTTCTTTTTCTTGGGCAGGACTCGTAGTAGGTGACTCCAAGACAGCCGTCAACAACTATGCAAAAGGAAGAATCTCACCGGAAGCGCTGGGAATTTTAAACAGCTTTCATGAAGATCGAGGCATTCACATCGTACTAGCACACCGCACACTCCTCCCTTCTCAGGGAAGAAATAGCACACAACCTGGCTCGAGAACTGATGCGCCGAGCAGCTGACACGCAAGAAATACTGGGAACGGAGAGAGACCGGAAGACCAGCTTTAACAAGATCACCAGATACTATAAATTGGGAAGGGCCCATTTCTCCCCGGAACACTCCTCGATGAGTAGATGACAAGCGACGGCTTGGCGCCTCTTACAGATACATATTCGAACCCGGTGGCCTACCACCGCTACTACACGGACGTTTACACGGATATATGTACATTCTTTCAAGAAAGGGCGGACATACAGCATACGGTTTGGGCTTGTCCTAGGACACCCACACAGAATAAAATAAACAAGACCAGAGAGCAGTGGGAGACCATGTTCCTCAGTTGTGCACCGGAAGACCAACTCAAGCAATCCAGCAGGCCGAAGATGCCGCCAGGGCCCAAGGACTCTAGGCCGTTATGTAGGTAGAGAGGCCTTGGTCTCAAATGTGCTGTCCACAAATAAAGTTTATTCCTCCCCCTCCCATGCACTGTTGGCATCGACGTTATGCGAAGCATTTCGCAGGGAGCTGGCTATGCTGAATTGTTTGGGGTTCCGCAAAGGGTTACTAGGTCTACAAATGTGCTACTACAGAGAACTAGAATTAACGTGAATGCGTCTGTGTGTAACGAGAGCAGCAAAACGACGCCGACAGCAACCAGGACTGCGTGATTTCTACGGACGATCGAGTTAATGTGAGAAGCGGGATGTTGGTGCGAGATGAGTCACGAACGCAGAAAATTAAATGCTCACGGACACGAGCGAGTGCTATCGCTTGGAGGGGACACACACATGGGTGGCTTGACGGCGAATACCTGAAGCATAGCTATTCGGACGAGCGGTGTGTTTGCCTTGGCCTAGCTGTCACGACGCTGCTATAGTGAAAATCGGTGTAGCCTTGTCATACTCGGACACTATGTGAACTAGGAAAGACCAGGCCTCCATGTTTGACTAAGCACTCTGGTAAGACGGGAAAGGCTGTGAAAGTCCGGTACAAGCTTCAGGAGCATCAAGGAGGCGGTGCGCCGCAGTCCAGCGTTTGGAAATCAGCGCTCGTGAGAAGCTCACTTTTCTATCGTTGCTACGCTGCCGAGATGCCAGGATCTTCTTACGCGGGCCACGTGACTCGAGCGCAGATGGCACGCGATAATGAGAGGCGAGAGTCGTATTACGAAGCTGGAATGACGATGCGATGACCATCACGAAACATCAACCAAGCATATAGCCATCGGCTCAATTGAGTAGGCAATGTAATCCACTGGGTCGGAATAAGTTCTTGTCATAGTATTAATGTCATGACCGTGCATTCCAGCATGCCTGACATGAATTTATGGCATTCTTGTCATGCATGACATGAAATTCGTAGGAATGATCATGTTATGCAGTCATGGAATTCATGTTAATCGTGTTGTTATATGCATGTAACAACACATATCGAGAATATATCCAGTCAAAAATCCATACCTTGTCATTCCATTCATATATGTCATGTCATTCTCACTTATGATATGAATGTCATGGCGTGCATGTCATGTAATTCATGTCATGACATGATTATCAGTTATTTGTAGTCCAGTTTTTACAAGCTCTGAATCAGGGTACCCATGCCAAGAATGAAATGACATGACACGCATGTCATGACGTGAATGTCATGAATGATCTAAACGACATGAGTTGATGTCATCATGGTCGTTTCTTTACCTCGATAAGGATCAGCATATGGATGACTAGACCTGCGTGCATGACATGACAAGAAGAACATTGCATGTCTTGCCATGACGTACGTGACATGTTATGTAATTCATCATATTGGTGCCATGACACGCATGTAATTCACGTGGTGACAATTATGCCATCTCATTCTTGTGAGGCCATCCACCCAAGACATGTCGATCATATCTAGATATATATGGAGTGAAAGAAACGACCGTGCTGTCACCACGTGTTTGATACAATTTAGGCAATGACATGCATGCTATTGAAAACAAATTATTGATGACCTTAACAGAGAGAGTGTAAGAGTGGGGTTGAAGATTATTATGCAGAAAAGAAAGATAATGATCAATAGCCTGGCAGGGGAACAAGAGTTCAGGATCTCCAGTCAGCCGCTAGAGTATGCGAATGAATAAGTTTACCTAGGAAAATAACTCACAGGGGACCCTGATCATGAGAAGAACATTTATGGCAGAATAAAATTGGGTTAAAGCGCATACGGCAGACATACTCAGATCCTTACTGGACGCTTACCATTATAACTAAAAAGAAAGGTGTACAATCAATGCATTCTACCGGTGCTAACATATCAGGCAGAAACTTGGAGATGGACAAAGAAGCTCGAAAACAAGTTAAGGGCCGCAGAAAGATCGATAGAACGAAGAATGATAGGCGTATAACGTTAAGAGACAGGAAGAGAGGGGGGTGCATCAAAGAGCAAACGGGCATAGCCAATATTAGAATCGACAATAAGAGGAAAAAGCGGAACTGGGCAGGTGATGTAATGCGTAGGGCAGATTATCGGTGGGCCGTAAGGGTTAGAGAAATTCGGCCAAGTGAAGGGAAACGCAGCCGAGGACGGTGATAGACTAGGTGGGGTAATGAAATTTAAAAATTCGCAGGCGCAAGTTGGAGTTGGTTTCAGTACCGCAGGGTTAATTGAAGATCGGTGGGGGAGCCATTCGTCCAGCAGTGGACTTAAAATAGGTTGTTGAATATGATGATGAATATGCATGCCATGTCAGGCACGTTATGTTATGACACGACATGTATGTCTTCTCATTCATCTGAATACGCGCATGACATTTTATGCAATTTGTCATTCCTTCCATAAGACGCATGCCCTTCATACCATGATATATTTATCGTGTCATGTCATCCATGTATACATGTCCTTCATACCCTGATATATATCGTGTTAAAGAAACGACCACATCGGCACCGTGTGGTCTATGCCATTTATGTCATGGCATTAATGTTATCAGATGTCATTCACGATAATCATGCGTGCATGTCATGCCTCCCCCTATTAACACGACAGCGCTAAGCGCCCCGTGTTGGAGAAAATCCTGTGTCGGCGCCGGCATCCCGGAGTGGTTCGTTAGCGAAAATTTCCGTATGTGTTTAGGTACATGTACATGCCACGCGTTGCTGTGTGAAAAGAGCGAGACAATAAAATAAACCTGAAAATGTTGCAATTTTGTGGCCACGGCTATGCAGTACGTCGGAGATTGGCCCACGCAAGAGACCGCGTTTCAACCAGAAAGCTCGCCTTCGTGCATAACGTTCGCCGCCAGTTTTTTTCCCCCCGTAAACATTACAGTTCCATAAGCTGCAGGTGCCGGGAAGCGTGAAAAGCAGTCAGGGATCTTTGAATGCTATCGCGTCACACTCTTAAAAGCGAAGCTTAAGCATCCTCTAGTTTAATATTCTGATATATACCCAGTTCAAGAAACGACCACCACGCATCACAGAGTAGAGGATAGATAGATAGATAGATAGATAGATAGATAGATAGATAGATAGATAGATAGATAGATAGATAGATAGATAGATAGATAGATAGATAGATAGATTCAAAACACCTGAAGTTCGAAAAGAATGCTTCGTAGTGAAAAAAGTAAATTCACCGACGATTACGATACTCCCTAACGCAAAATTTGAGCCCAGTTCTATATGTGTTTTTATTTCGCGATATTGATACGTGTACTTGTTTATCTTTCTTGGGTGACCGATTTTGCACCAGCTAACAAATGTTAAACGTCACGCTCAGCGCCGGACGCGCCTGAATGCATCGGAAGTTTCTCGGTACCCGCCGTGGTTGCTCAGTGGCTATGGTGTTGGCCTGCTGAGCACAAGCTCGCGGGTTCGAATCCCGCCCACGAGGGCCGCATTTCGATGGCCAAAATGCGGAAACACCCGTTTACTTAGACTTACGTACACGTTAAAGAACCCCAGGTGGTCGAAATGTTTTGGCACGCAAATACCTATTTTTTAAGTTTCTTGAATGTTATGGATGGTTCTATCCGTTGTCTCTTGTCACCGAACTTTGTGTAACCTGATAGTATGCTCTACAAGAATTCTTTAGTATGTTCTGGGACAAACGCGGGAACCAGCGATTATTCTGGAACATTCGATAAACCTTCGAATGAAAGCAGACGGGCTTGCTCCCAACATCAGATTTTGGACGATCGACTACTGTATTCGCTGCTATAGTTGTGCTTTGATTGTAACTTGCTTTTGTGGGCACAGGTTCCCACAATAAATAGCACAACTTTGCGGCTCTTTTCTTCATCGTCACTACAACGGGACATCTGGCGGAGGTGCTGTGCGTTCATGTACCGGACGCCGCCGTCAAACTCATACACCGAAGACAACACCAGCGTCGCCCCGACCATCTAGCAAGCCGCAGGCTACAAAACCTGCTCCCGGAGCACGGACTTCCACCTGAGACGACCGGAAATATCGTGGCCATGTCAGCAGCCACAATGGCAGACCCAGCGTCGCCCATCATGCTGCAACATCCCAGGAAGTTACACCCGGAGAACTGGCTGGAATCGTGTGAAAGGGTCGCTAGATTTAACCAATGAAACATCGACAACAAGCTGTACCATATTTTCTCATTGAAAGACGCCGCAAGGACGTGGTTCAAGAATTGAGACACTACCTTAACAACATGTGACTTATTTCGCCGCTACTTCCTACAGACTTTAACGAGCATCGTGCGCCAACAGCGAGCGCAAGCTGTGCTGGAAGTCTTCGAGCAACTGCCCAATGAGACTATCACCATGTTCACGGAAGTGGTGATCCGCCTTGTCCGACACCCCAAACCGGAAATGTCCCAGCAGAAAGAGAACCCGCTTCCTGATGCGAAGCGCAAAGCAAGAACTTTTTGCCGGACTAATCCGCAACCCCCTGAAGAACGTAGTTGTGTTTTTGACAGAGGCAACAACGATTGAGAAGACGCTGGAAATTTGCACCCGTCAATACAACCGCCAAGTGCTTTTGCCTAAGACCAAAATTCAAGCACTAGGCTCTGACGAGTTCCGAGAGACCATTAGAACCGTCGTAATCGAAGAACTGCGCACGGTCTTCCCTGCGACTAACCCTCGAGTAGCAACCATTGCTGATATCGTCCGAGATGAGATTCAGCAGTCACTTAGAGTCCCCTAATCGTCATGGCCTCAGCCGGGAGCGATTACCCGCGCCGCTGTAGCCCGCTGTCATGCTCCCCCTCCGCGCCCACGACAGGGACCGTTAACGCTGCAGTTCCGCCGTTCGCCGCCACCAGCTCGCCCTCGCGTCGCCCAAGGAAGACAGGTGTATGGCGCGCTCCACACCACCGTCTCCTCTGCCATCACTGTGCAAAAGCGGCCCACGTCTACTGCCGGTGCCCATACCGCGACTTGGGACTGCGAGGCTTCGCCCTCAGCGCGCCGCGTCCACAGCTTGGCGAACCGCCTAGTGATATCTTTTAAGGGAGAAAGCTGGGCTAGTTGGTGGTTATTCATATAAGGGGACATCAAACTAGCGTTCGGTGTGTCTTTTTTAGCTTTTTTCATGGTCCTGTCCGTGTCCTTTTTTACGCGCTAGTGCGATGTCCCCTTATACTAGTGATATCGCCGACTACGTCGCCGCAGCACAGTGGACACCCCGACGTTCTTCGCGTTCGCCGTCACCAGGGCGCTGCAGGTCGCCGTAGCGCCCACTGTACATAAGACCAGCCTATGGCCGGTCCGTAAACCCATATCTGGAAAACTAATAGAAGCAACCGATGGAGGTGCGGTTGCAGTACGTCGAAATAGCGACTACGCCCCTCCTCCGCCGCCGACGACAACGCTTCAAGATATATCTCGACGACGTAGGAACGACAGCCCGCCATCCCGACGAAGATTCGAAGCGAAGGATACATTGACAAAAGAAAACCTGACGACGAAACGCACCAGCGACAGAACAAGGCGATGCAGCCGTGATGTGACTCCACGACCCAATTGCAATGCAAGACGAAGAACCGCCTACCTAGACGTAGTTCTCGACAGCGAGACCGTCGCCGCTCTAGTAGACAGAGGAGCCGACCATTCCGTCATCAGTGAACACTTCGCCGCCAAGCTGAAGAATCTCATGGCTACATGGGACGGCCCTCATATCCGGAGAGAGCAGGAGTACACCTTATAAAGCCGACTGGAAGCTGGAAAGCCACAATTACCGTTCATTACCGGACTTACACTGCGACCTTCGTTATCTTCCAAGAGTACCCGCGCAATGTAATTCTCGGCATGGACTTTTGGAATCAACACGGCGAAGTCATTGACTTAAAGTCGAAGTTGATAACGCTGTCCACAGACTAATGAATACCGCTGGAGAGGACTTCTAGCAAGCGTGCCTTGAGAGTACGTGAAAACGTAGTCAGCATCCCACTTCGCTCCAGCATTGTCACTTCTGTCGGCACCGCAACACCCGCAGACGTAGAAGGGGTCATCGAGCGCGACCAACGTCTACCGCGTGACCGTGAAATGTGCGTCGCAAGAGGGATCGCTCGACTGTACGGGCGAAACGCAAAAATGATGCTGACAAACTTCATCTCAAGCACATCAACAAGGGCACGACGATCGTATACATCGAGGAAATTGTGGAAACGAGCAATGCGTTTATCCTCCTTTATTCAGTCAGCTCTACCTCTACGGTCAAAGTTAGAGAACCAGTCTTCGACATAAATGCAAGTCTTCCCCTGAGCAAGTAGCAACACCCTAAAAGGCCGCTCCGACGAAGCAAAGACTGCTTTTCGATGTCATCGAGGATTCGACAAATACAAGTTGCAAGACATCGCATAATCCAAGAATGCGCTCGACCACTCCACCAGAGCCCTAACAGAGTTTCGACACGAAAACGTGAAGCTATAAGGCAGGAACTCGATGAAATGCTGCGCGACGACATTATCCAGCCGCCGAAAAGCCCGTGGGCATCTCCTCTAGTCTTGGTGAAGAAAGAGGACGAAACCCTGCCTTTGTGCATCGAAAATTGTCGCTTGAATAAGATCACAAAGAAGGATGTATGTCCCTCCCACGCATAGACGAGACATTGGATCTGCTCTGCAGCGCTAAATACTACTCGGCGATGTATCTCAAGACTGGCTACTGGCAAATAGAAGTCGACTAGAGGGATAGCGAGAAGACCGCTTTCATCACACCGGACGGCCTCTACGAGTTCTAAGTCATGCCATTTAGACTGTGCTCGGCAACTGCAACGTTCCAGTGCGTGATGGACACGGTGTTAGCAGGGCTGCAGTGGCAGACCTGTCTCGTCTACTCGGATTACGTCGTCGTCTTCGCCTGGAATTTCGACGATCACCTTAGTCGGCTTGGAACAGTACTAGAGGCCATCTAGTCATCAGGGCTCACTCTAACGCAGGAGAAATGCTGCTGCGCTTACGATGAGTTTCTGTTTTTGGGCTAAGTCATCAGCAAACCTGGAGTCAAGCCTGATCCTCAGAAGACATCTGCCATCGCTAAATTTCCGCAGCACACCGACAGCAAAATAGTGCACAGATTTCTCTGCTTGTGTTCCCATTACAAGTGCTTCGTCAAGAACTTTTAGCGAATCGCCGAACCATTAAACTTTCCCACGAAATCAGACATCGATATTAAGTGGGAAACGCCACAAATCGAAGCATTCGAAGAGCTTAAACGATGCCTTCGGTCACCACCAGTACTCGCTCATTTCGATGAAGACGTCTACACCGAAATACCGAAATCCACACCGATGCAAGTAGCGCAGGCCTCGGCGCTGTCCTAGTTTAGAAAAAAGACGTATTTCAAAGGGCCATTGTTTACGCTAGTTGGTCGTTGTCGTAAGCAGAAGTCAATTATTCTACGACGAAAAAAGCATGCCTTGCCATGATTTGGGGTACCACGAAATTCCGTTTTTACCTTTACGGCAGGCCCTTCAAAGTGGTAAGCGACCGCCATGCTTGTGTTGGCTCGTAAATTTAAAGGATCGTTCAGGTCGCCTAGCACGATGGATTTCCAAACTCCTCAAATTCGACATCATCGTGGTGCATGAATCCGTGAGGAAGCACTCTGACGCCGACTGCCTATCACGCGCGCATTCACCCGCCACCGCATGAAGACGAAGATGACGACGCCTTCCTACGAGCAATAAGCACGGAAGACTTCGCTGAAGAACAACGAACAGACCATGAGGTAGAAAGATTCGTTGAGTATTTGGAAGGCAACACCGAAGTTGTCCCTAGGGCATTTAGGCGAGGGTTGTCTTCGTTTTCCCTGCATAACGACGTCCTCGTAAAATAGAACTTAACCCCACTCAGCACAAACAACCTTCTCGGGGTGCCTGTAGCACTGCGGCGTGAAATTCTGCACGCCATGCATTTTGAGCAGAAAGCTGGGCACCTCGGATTTTCCCGTACTCTCGCAAGGATACACGATAAGTACTACTGGCCATGCCTCACCACCGATGTCACCCTTTACATAGAAAATGCCGAGATTGTCAGCGGCTCAAGACACCCGAACAAGTCCAGCAGGACGGTTACAGCCAATCGAGCGTCCTTGCCAGCAGTGCCAACAAACTTGAATGGACTTATCTGGGCTATTTCCGACGTCAACATCCGGAAATAAGTGGATCGTCGTGACCACCGACTACCTTACCCGCTACGCCGAGACTAAAGCCCTGCCGAAAGGTATTGCGGCAGAAGTGGCTAAATTCTTCGTCGAGAATAAACTGCGACGTGGTGCCCCAGAAGTGCTGATCACCGTCCGAAGAACGGCTTTTACAGCGGAGCTCACCCAAGCGATTCTACAACACAGCCGGACAAGCTTCACCAGGACAACTGCTTACCACTCGCAGGCGAATGGCCTTACGAAAAGGCTAAACAAGACCCTCACCGACATGGTGCCAATGTACGTCGATGCCGAAGAGAAAACGTAGGATGCCCGCCCTCCATGGGTAGCCTTCGCTTTTAACACAGCCGTGCAAGAAGCAACGCACATCGCGCCATACAAGCTCGTTTACGGAAGGAACCTGGTGACGTCTCTCAGCGCCATGCTGCCGCACGTCACCGACGAACAAAATCTCGACGTCGCCGCCTGCCCCCAGCTCGTCGAAGAAGCCCGACAGCTCGACGGCCTGTGCATCAAGAATCAGCAGAGGACCGACAGCCGGGACTACAAGCTCCGGCGATCGTGTTTGGATTTGGACCCCAATGCCACCGAGGTCTTAGTGAGAAAGTTCTGCTAGGCTACTTCGTATTATGTCACTGCTAGTGATACTACAAAAAAGCCAGATAAACCAACAAAAAGGACGATTTATTGAGCAGCGTGTCTTCATACTGCAAGTCTCTGACGGTGCAGTGACTTAAGTTCAATTGATTTTCTAATGATGACGTATCAACTCTCCGCGTTTGAAAGCCATAATGGTCAGATAGTTTCCGCGGCCGTGTTGATCTTCTCAAGGGTGGTGGCGCTTCCACTACGTTTTCTTCCTGACTTCCTCCCACTTTTTTCCAGTATCTTCTGCTGGTCGATGTCTCAGCTGGTCAAGATGTTGCCGCTGGAGGCTTGCGCACAATCCTTTGTGACCGTCCTGGTACCTTGTTGGTCGTGCGCTACCCTTAGAATCCACCTTTAACTTCTTCCGAAACTTCGCATCTAGACTGGTTCACTTATATTAAATTTTGTCGTACTTGCTGTCGGCCAGCCATCTGCCGATTTTTCTTTGGGCGTGATGCAGTCCATCTTTGTCCTAATCTGGTAGCCCACCAAGCGTTTTGCCGGGGACTTGCCATCTTCTTCGGGTGTTGGACGGTACCTGAACCAAAAACGATCCAAACGCATTTTCAAGCCCTTTCCCGGATTTTTCTTTAGCCCTTCCTTGATTGTGCGCACCGCTCTTTGGGCTAACCGATTCCATTGTATGTGATAGGGTGCTGTTGTGAGTTGTATCTTATTACGTGCCAGGAACTCGCCAAAGACTACGCCCACAAATTGTGGTCCATTGTTGAACACGAACGCTTTTTCGAAGCCCAAACCGTGCAAATATCGACCTTAGTGCTCCGACCCTGGTTTCCTACGTGGACACCTTCAATTGCACCGCCTCGATCCATTTTGTTTCTGAGTCAACATTGACCAAGACCATGTGTCCTTATAACGGACCTGCGTTTAAAACTGTACGTGTACAACTGCTATTCTGCGTGCGGAGACGGCGCACAAGATGTCGTGAAATATACGTTGGCAGGAAAGCCCCTATTTCGACGGCCTTTATTGTTGGCCCACCCGAAGTTGCGTTGATCGCTACAACTCTGTGATGCCGCGACCTATTTGGCGGAACCCAGTTGCGGCGACCACAGAGCGACGGAAATCGCTATGTCGCTAACTGAAAATCACGCCATGTGAAACAGTTTTGAAGTGTCTTATCCAGGTACCAGCAGCACTTCTCGATGCCATACGGGCATCACCAACTTTAATTTGTCTCGCCTACTTCCTCTGCATCAATACCGAGGGCTTCCAACATCGAAGACTGGTTGACCATTTAACAAGGCGATGTAAATGCAGTTTTGCAAGTGTGGTCTCCTGCTCGGGCCGCTGACGGTGATTTGACCACCATACTCAGGACGTCAGTTCTCTCTACATGGTTGAGAACTCCTCCTGTGGTCCCCACTAAGCGCCTTTTCAAGCTCTTAGCGAACGATACACCCCGGCAGGTGAGGTACCAAACCGCAGGCGCGCTGGTCGCCATGGCACAGATAACTAAACACGCTGCAACGCGTCGAATGCACGCGAGACTTCGGCGACAACTCCACCGTACCCTGCGCCATGCCCTGGCAATCAACAGGTCGTGTAACGCATTCCAGAGTGCACGTGTGCACAACACGACCAAAGCGATGCGACGGCGTCCATTCGCCTGCATTCTTCATGTACAGCGGCGCGTGGTATCTGCCGACGAGATCCACTAAACAACGAGGACGCCAGTGGCCTCGCAGATGAGCATCTCACGCCTTTCCAAGACCACATTGTATATCATGCTGCGTAGTAAGACATACGCACCTTCACGCGCGCCGAAGAAGGACACTCAAAAGAATGCGGGCCCACTAATGTTGACGACACAACCGTACGTCACTTGGAGCATGCGCGTCTGCCTCCTCGGCACAGTTCATGCAACAATGCCTTTTAACACCTTTTAACACCCGTCCGCAACGCACTCTCAGCGACGACCACCAGAGAACCTTGGTTGACCACGTCGCATCCACATGGACTCCATGTTCACTTGGCTGTCTAACGGACACACATAACTGCCGACCTGTACATAACTGTAAATAGTCATAATGTCGGGCTATTAATGTATCAGAAACTCTGTATGTAGGAATTTATTCAGGACAACCTTTTTGGTGGCATCTTTATTCGCATGTACTTTTACACGGTTTATCTGCTGTCTCGTGTATTTTGATTGTTCACTCTCCCTACGACTTTGCGCTGGGCGGGGTAGTTATGTAGCAGGCCCTACTGCCCCGAGTACCAGTGGCACGCGATGTACGCGAATCCAGGTCCGGTGCGGTGCGGCTGCAACTCGAGCACTGTCTTCTCTATTCCTCTTCGAACGCCATGCTTTGCCTAAGAAGGCCTCAATAAACTCGAGACAGTGCAACCGACTTTGCCCTCTCCACATGCCTGCCTGCCTGCCTGCCTGCCTGCCTGCCTGCCTGCCTGCCTGCCTGTCTGTCTGTCTGTCTGTCTGTCTGTCTGTCTGTCTGTCTGTCTGTCTGTCTGCCTGTCTGTCTGTCTGTCTGTCTGTCTGTCTGTCTATCTATCTATCTATCTATCTATCTATCTATCTATCTATCTATCTATCTATCTATCTATCTATCTATCTATCTATCTATCTATCTATCTATCTATCTATCTATCTATCTATCTATCTATCTAACCATTTTCCTGCCTACTTGGATCATTGAGTAGCCAGTGGTCGAATATCTCTTGCTTCTATCTCTTGCTCTAAACTGATTGCATCGCTTCGCGCCTTTACACCGCATTTAGCGGCCGGCCATTCAATGCTCCCGCGGTACTGTTAAAGGATCGGTCGACTGTACATGCGTCCGCTCTTCAATCAACCTCTTTCACGCCTACACGGGGTCACTGTAGATGCGGAACTCGGTAGGTACTGCTTGAAAAAAACTCTGACGCCCATTTGGAGGACTGGGCAGCGCTGGATTAAGGGGGGGGGGGCTAAGGGGGCTGCAGCCCAGCGCCTTACCTCGGATAGTAGGAGAAGGGGGCCATTTATTCTAACGTGCTTAGTATATGGAACCATGGGCAACGGATCTTCGAGCGACATTTATGAAGCGAGAAAAGCAGAACAAGAACACGAGGTCCCCCCCCCCCCCAAATGTAACAGCATGCGTTTAGCCGGACCATTTGTGGAGAGCTTGTCGAGCTGCAAAAACAGGAATCCCCCGCCACCCCGGCGGAGCCCTCTTTCTTACGAAGCGAGGTGCGTTTGCTTGGCAGAGTTTTCGTGGTTTCCTGTCAGTCCGTCTGTCCAGCGCTGTCTGGAGAAGAGGGGCAAGGAGGAAACACCTAACACATGTAATGTGGGATGAGTACCTAAATCTCCCTCGCCCCTCGTCATCACCACGCCACCCTCCAACTCTCAAATAGTTCCGCCCTTATCCTTCTCATAGAAAGCATGTGCTGCAATACCCAACAGTGCCTCCCATTCGACTTTTCTTTACCGTGATGGTAATTTGGGCGGGGAGGATGAGTCCGATAGCAGATGATGATGAGTCTGATGGCAGAGTCTAGGCAGGAAAGGAAAGAAGACGTCAGACGCGCTTTTGTCCGCGTGCCGTGGGGCCTAGAATGTTCACTGTTCGGGCTAGGGTTGGTGAAGAGTGAAGGGGGAAGTTGGAGAGCTGGAGACAAAGGGCTGTCTCCAGCACCCTTTCCGGCCTAGTGGTAGCGCACCGTCGCGCGCGCTCGACGGAAAAAAGTAGGTCAGACTGGCCGCTAAACTTTCCAGAAAGAAGTAGAAAAAGATGACTCAGAGGCGATGGAGGGCGTGTACCTTCGCCCACGCTAGGAGTCACCCTCTCCCCTTCGTTCTCGCGCTCGGCGTCGACAGTGCGAAACAAAAATCGAGAACCTCCCAGAACAGACGATTGCTCCTAGCCAATAGGAAGACGAGACAGGAACGGGAGGAGTAAGTTTGTACGGAGAAGGAGGGAATTTGTACAAGGAACCCTACGCGTATGCGAACGCCTGCTTTGCCGCTCGTAACAGACAGACGCGGCGCGCGTCTATAAAAGGAAGTTGATCGCGGGCTGCGATTCTGCCTCGAGCCGCCGGTTAAGCTTGCGTAAGCCCGCCCACAGAGGAGCTCTCGGGGGACGCACCACTCTCGGCCAGCCATGGGCCATACAGGCAGCGTGCGTCAGTCATCGGGACGGCCACCGTTGGACACCTGCGGTCGCGTCGGACTGACGAAGTGCCCGGCGAACAATTAGCATCTATTCATGCGAAAATGCTCGGTCGGAAGCTTCAAAGTGGTGCGTGTAAACGAAACGCGAAGTTAGAAATAGAAGAGCGCGAAAAGAAGCTACCAAGGATGACAAAATACCTACTGAATGCAGCTTCCCCGGAGCAGTATGATCGCTCTACCCAGAGTCCGCGTCGAACTTCCAGTAGTACCAACTGTGCTTCTGTGGAGGACTAGCCAACTCCATCACCACGGTTTCCTGGCAAGAAGCAAGGTTTGTCTCATCTTGGTTGTCTGGATCCTGTGAAAACGTGCCAACCTCGGTTGTCCATATTTCTGAGCAATCAACGCTAACCGAGCCCTCTCCTGTTCCTGAGTCAGCAACGTCTATGCTACTCGGCCGGGCCCCTGCTACAGAGCTCCAGGTATCCGGTCCGCCACGCCCGATTTGTACTACGGCTGATCAACAGGTGCCAAGCCTCCCCGATGAGCCTCTTTCTACTGACGAGCGCCAGAAAACAACACACCAAGAACCGACTAACTTGTTTCCTGTTAGTTATGCTTCAAATAATCATGTTCCCACCCACAAAGTGTGCCTCGAGAGGACGAATGAGACGGCTTCTCGTTGAGGCAACAGAGAAGTACAGACACCCCCGCAGCAAGACGTCCGTTACGAGATTATCCGAAGTGACCCTGCTAAGTGGCCGAACGTTATTACTGACAGCTTTCGGAGTGTATGCCTTGAGAAAGGGTCATTGTGTTTTCAAAATCGGCCAGAAAATTTCCCGTCTTCCGGAAGGCAATACAAAACTCAGAAACGCTATATGTCACCTCCTCTTTTCGTGCGAAATCCTGTAAATTGGGAGGCGTACGAGTGACACTGGTTATTGTACTAGGAGACCAAAGGTTCCATTTACTGTTTTGTGTGCAAACTGTTTTCAATTTCAAGCAACCCCAGTGCTTTCACCACGCACGGCTTTTCTGATTGGAAAAGAGCAGAAAGAAAGGTTTACCCACATGTAAAAAGCGTCGAGCACCGGAACAGCGTGGCAGCATAACTCGCCCGCTCTAACTCGAGCAGCACAATTCACAAGGAGCTAGTCAAGCATATTGTCGCTGAGACCGCTTACTGGACAGAGGTGTTGAAACGCGTAGTCGTAGTTAAGCTTGTGGCGGACCGCAACCTACCATTTAGGGGCAGTGAGGAGATTTTTGGTTCACCGAGAAATGGCAGTTATATGGGATTGCTTGAGGCCATTTCCAAGTTTGATCCCTTTCTAGAGGAGCACATCAAACGCTACGGGGTTAAAGGAAAATATCATCTATCGCATCTGTCAAAAACCATTTGTGAGAAATTTATGGAGCATATGGCAAAGGCTGTCAAGGAACGTCTCGTTGACGAAGTGAAACGCGCAAAATACTTCTCTTTAATTGTTGATTCGACTCCAGACCTTACTCACGGTGATCAGCTGTCAGTTGTTTTACGATACTATTTAAATGGGAAAGTACACGAACGCTTTCTTGAATTTGTTCCAATTGAATTGCATACCGGCTTGTATCTTTTCGATACCGTGGTGTCTCTCTTGACGACCAATGGCATCTCATTTGATGATTGTAGCGGCCAAGCTTATGATAATGCGAGTAATATGCCAGGAAAGTACAGAGGACTGCAAGATCAACTCAAATACCTGAACGAATTGGCAGTGTATGTTCCGTGTGCTGGTCGTTCACTGAACTGCCTTGAGGCAGTCGCCTTTAGGCAGTCAAATTTTTCATTGTAATTCAGAGACTGTATGTGTTCTTTGCTGCCTCAACTAAGCGATGGAGGTATCTTTTGGACAGCATGGGCCGAATTGGCTAGCAGCTTGTTTTCAAAAGTCTCTCTAAGACCAGGCGGTCAAGACACGCGGAATCATGTAAGGCCATTATGAAAAATTTCAATGCAATCTTGTGCTGCCTTCAAGCTATATCAAAGAACGAGGAACAAAACGGTGACACTAGGAACGAAGCACACTCTCTCTTCAAGAAAATGACAAAACTGGAGACTGCATTCATGGCGATTTTCTGGAGTGAAATCTTGGAGCGCTTTGACAAAACGAGGGTAGCACTTCAGAAACCAGGCCTAGATATTTCAACTGCTGTAGATTTGGTGAACTCTCTAGAAGGCTTTGTTAGTTCTTTTCGACCTCTCTGATACCTTCAAAGAAACAACATGTACGCTAAGTACCAATCGAAGTTATCAGGATGGGGGAAACGCATTATTTTGAGTAAGCACCCGGACGGAGAAAGCGATAGTGCGCTACAAGGTAGAAAAACGTTTATCTTAGAGACCTACAATGTTGTACTTGACAGTCTAGGCTCTGCTTTGCGAGTGCGAAAGGCTGCCTACACTGAACTCTGTGCAAGGTTCGGATTCTTAAAATTGCTGACAGAAGTTGGGAAGTGGGAGGCCTCTCTGGCACAGCAGGCTTAGAAGTTGGTGAAAACATACAAAAATGATTTGGAGCCAGCATTTTCCGCTGAAATTGCTCAGTTTGCGAACTTCCTGCACAACTCTGTGTGCCAGGACACGAGTCCCCTGGAAATAATGAAGTCGCTGCACGAAAGAAAGCTTATTGATGCATTTCCGAACCTTTCTATTGCTTTGCAAATGTACTTAGGCATACGCGTGGAAAAGTGTGAGACCGAACGATCGTTTTCCAAGTTGTCGCTGATAAAAAATTGCCTTCGTTCGAGCCCCCTTGACGACAACGTGAACTCGCTTGCTATCATGTCCATTGAAAGTGACCTCCTCTTCGATCTGTCCTTCGAAGAGACTATATCGGATTTCGCCAAAGCGAAGGCGCGAAAGATGCCATGTTAAAAGAGGACTGTTTGCGCTATACATGAATAGTTGCAATAAGTTCGTTGTGTCGCCTCCCAGCCTCCACGTTGCCAATGAAATGCTGAGCAGCGTAATTTAAGATATGCAAATCTTCGTTGTTCGTCTCTTGTTTATTCCTCTTGTGATATTTAGCGTACTTATAAAGAACTGTATTTTTGTTGTTTTTGATAGTGCCACGTTAATTTGGTGTCGTCCTTGCTTGTCCTACCTTTAACAAAAAAAAAATTCAAATTATGTTTTGTAATTACAGTTGGTAATTTTCATCTGTATTCTAGTGCATTTCAATGGTGTTTATATTGCCTTAAGTATTGTATATATCTATTGCATATTTACAGAGTAACGTGTATAATAATTACTGCAGTCTGATGCTTGAATTTTAATAAAGAATGTTTTGGATACAACTATGCGTGTCCTCGCGAAATTAAACTTAGCGATGTAAACAAAGCCTAACTTCAGAAGGATCGACATCTGAGCTGTGTTGTCTTTTCTACGTTCTTGTTCCTCTTGAGTGCACTAAACTTTTCGTTAAGGCCTAGCTTTTGCTGAAAACAGCATGCAGAATAATCACAAAGTGAACATATGTGTTGGTGTTTACAACACCACGCGTTTCAAGTAAGCTTTGTTGATTTGCTTGTAATAATAGCAATAATAATAATCCCGTTGATCGCACTTCGTTCTTTTGAATTTAGGGGAATTAAAATGAAACATTGCATATTTCCAGTAAGGTAGGAGGAGACAGGGGGAGGGGGTCAGTATAGAAAGGGGCCTGCATGCGCTTCAGCCCCAGTGCCCTCATTTTTCTTAATCCGGCCCTGGGACTGGGTACGTGCCACTTAATCTGTGCTGGTCCACAATGAACTTCTCTGATGCGAACTTGGGTCACTGGGTGAGTGCCAATAGGTGTGTGCCGCTCTTCAGTGAACGTGTAGCGAGCACCGACTCCGCATCGCGGGGACGCTAAGGTCGGCGCTTTCAGCCAGCGCCTTGGTATCGGTTGCGAAAGACGAGGAAAATTAAGATGGCAATGCCTGCTCGATGCGCACGCACGCCACGGGCAGTTCGGCTCTAGAATCTTGGTACGTTGGTCCTCTTGTTCAGGCGTTCCGCTGCGACCTCTCGGTTCCTGCCAGTGGTGAGTTCGGCTTACGAAATGACCGCCTTCAGCAACCTACTGCCCTCAGGCAACCTACCCCCTCATGCTACATCGCACCAACGGGACGTCGCAGTTCTGCAGCTCCGCTTGCGCACGTTCTGACGCAAGAACCCTTAGGTTTGGATCGTCCAGGTCGAAGCTATCTTCGATCTGCACGACATCACCTCGGAGACTTCTAGGTTTCGCCACTTTGTAACCTGTATCCCGAGGTTGCTAAAGTAGTGGCGAATGTCATCGCTGGACATTTGGGTAATGCCCCATACCAGAAATTGAAGCAGAGTATTCCAGATCGAACCACGGCGTCTAAGAACGCCCGCCTCCAGCTCCTGCTCACCTCCGAAGAGCTTGGAGATCGCCGCACCTCCCAGCTGCTAAACAGCATGCGACAGCTCTTCAGCACAAGCAACGTCGATTCTAACGGTGCGCTTTGAGGGAGCTCGTCCCGCAGCGCTTGCTGCAGTCCACCCACCTTGTCCTGGCCGCTGCGGGGGACTTAACCCTCCTCTCCCAGCTTGCTCATCGAGTTCAAGACACAATTTCTACTTCGGTCACCGCCCTCTCTTCAACACCAGAGTCATCAATCATGTCCTGCTTAGAGTCCCGGACCGACCAGCTTGCCATTTCCATTGACGTCCGGCACACGTCCTTTCATAATCATCGTGACTGCTCCTCACGTTCTAGCCGCCGCTCGTCTTTCCCGACTGGTCCCACCTCGCGCAGTCCTCGAAGCTCGTCTATTTGCTGGTATCATCGCGCGAGATCACTGACGGCGGCGTGTGACCTCTCGATACAACCCGGCCGCCTTTTCAGTCATGGATAATATTTCGGGCTCGTGCTTCATCGTAAATACGGGTGCCGAGGTCAGCGTACTGCCGTCCACAAATGGTGACCGCACTTCGAAGACACCTGGACCTACGCAGCTCCGTGGTCCCTCACTCTCGACTTTGTCTGGCGGCGCACGTTGCGCTGGGTCTTCATCGTAGCCATTGTCAACCAACTTATCTTCAGCTCAGACTTCTGGACCAATTTCGACTTTGACGTCAGTATGCGCCGCCATCACGTGATTTACTGCGAGACGCGCCTATCCATTCCATGCGTTCTGTCGGTTGTCGCTCCCACTGGAATCCACAGGTTGATCCCAATCTTGCCCGTACTCTAGAATCCTCAATGTCTTTCCTGAGGTCACGAGGCGCTGCAATTTAAATCAGCTACCCAAGCACAGCTTAACACACCACATTGTCGCACGTGGTCCACACGTCGCAGCTCGTCCGCGCTGCCTCTTCGGTGGACATCAGGCAATTGCTAAAGTGGAATGCGGTCACATGATACCGCTGAGCATTATTCGTCCTTCGCCGAGCGCTTGGACCCCGGCACTCCATCTGTTGTCCAAGAAAGAACCGAGTGACTTGCGTCCGTGCGGCGACTGGAGGTCTCTAAAGGCTCACATGGTGCACGCTAGCAACCCATTGGACCATCAACGTCCTACAGATGTCCAGCAGAGATCCGAAACGGGACAGTCGAACGTCCATAGGACATAGTTAAGCCTGCGGATTATTCTTCGATGTCCATGGGATCGTCCGATGCACGCGAATTGACGTTCATACAAACGTCCCAAGAACGTCATAATGATATATTCCGACGTCTAAGAGATGTTTAAGTATAAACTATTTTTATTGCATAATCCTGAGTACGTCCTAAAGGCATTTTTGTAAGGATGTAGGAAGCTTCTGGGACACTTTGTCTTACCAACCATCCAAAGTGCGGTTGTGGGACATTTGGTTGTGGATTTAGGATATCCACACGTCCATATTGATTTTAAATTATCATAATTGGGACGTTCCTCAGAATGTGCCCTGAGGTGCAGTAAGCCTGCTGCATTTTACATACCATTAACAAAGTAAGCTTTGTTAATGGTTTTGTGTTGGTTTGTGGGGCAATGATTAAAAAGAACTGCATGGCTCTTACAGATCCATGCCAGCGGTCTAATAAGGCAACCAAACACTTTTGTCATGCAAAAGCTCAAGTACCAGGAGACAGGCCAGCAATACAGCCCACGGCATTGCAAAGCACGTTAAAAGAAGGCTGCAGTGCGCTTAAGCAATGAGCACATAATTCACTGCTACACTAAGCCAATACATTACATACAACTTCATAAAAATGCATTAATTCAGAACGTATAGACTTGCAAGCTATACTTTCTGTGTTAACAGGAACGAAGCCACAGAAATAAGTTCTGCAGGCTGCTGAATCATTTGACAATGTCAATAAAAATACAGCACTTATTTCTATAAAACAGTTTAAGAAAGATCACCAGTTCAACTTTCAAATGCACTCAGCAGTTTTCAGTAAAGCCTATAAATGCGAACAAATAAAACGCAATAATTTCATCATACAAGCTCAGCTATGTGGAGTTATATATGACGAACCATGATTAGTAAAAGTGCGCATGAAATAAACTGTTTACAAATGCTCTTTGGATAGCAAGAAAATTTAAGAATTCGCAATGGGACCACCACGGAAGCTAATACGAGGCTTACTGTGGGCTCACTTCCATGGACGCAGTACATCAATGCGAAGTTTGCTGAACAGTCAGATATGTTAACGACTTTATTGAGTAGTTACACACGCTAACACGAGTTATGCTAAAGATGTCACAACTACATTAGGCATTAACGAAATTACTTGAGACTAGTTCAGTCGTCATATATAGACACAAGCAGGTGCTGTATAATCATCCATATATACAGCAAATGCGCTATGCGTTAAATGCGCTAACAAGTTCTGGGAAAGGTCACCAGAGCAAAAATGGACACTTTCGTGAGTGAGGAGATGATTTCAGTTGAGCTAATAATTTGCAGGTGCACCTCAGTCAGTAAAAGAACTTTAAAAGCGCTCTGCAAGGGTGGAGGTACAAAGGAGGTTAGTAGAACTGCTGCTAGTTGGCCCGCTTCAACGGTCGAAGGAACATAAAGGTACTATTTGCTGGAAAGTTCGCAGGTGTCTTAGCCATGAAGGAAGTTACTCCATACTTTCTACAGGCCTGCTTCAGTGATCGCACACATTTAAAGTACTAAATATTTGATAGATACACTGGGCAGTAATAAAATCACAAAAGGATCACTTAAGCCCTTGTAAACACGAACATTACTGGAGAGTTCACCGATACAAACGCAGTTAAAGGACACCTACTTCATCAAGAAACCAGATTAATTTCACAGGTACTAGAAGTTACGAGATAGTTGATGTACATGAGTGGTCACAGACACAAATTCACCGTGAGTGTTCACAGGCTCGAAGGCCTCTAAGTAAGTAAACAGATGTTGAATGCGACCTTTCCGTGGTCGCAGCCAAATATAGCTGAAGGCGTCGCAGGTACCTTGGCGACTGCACAATTAAGTAAAGGCTTGCGGCACGCTGGCTGCAGCAGTCATAAACAGAAAAATGCATTATATGAGTTCACCCGTACCAATACGGAGGATTTCTGTGGGCTTGCTCAAATACAAGTTCATTCTAAAAAAATCAGGGGTATCAGACAGCTTCGATGGAAGTTATCAGATGCAGAGCGTGGCGGGTCTTCCATGGCAGCAGATACAAATAATTCAGAAAAGATCACAGGTATCTTAGCCATTAAACATTTTACTAAGGTTCACTGTAGGCTGGCTTACGGTCGCAGAGTACATTGCAGTTCACATGTACTAAGAAATTTAGTGGGACATTTCTGTAGGCTTGCTTCAACAGTCACAGAGACGAAAATTAACCCAGAGTTCACAGGTGCATCGGCCTATAAGGAAGTCGCCACAGGCGGGGTGCAGCCTTTCATCCATGGTTGCAGGTACAGAACAGAAGAGATCACGGGTATGCTACACAATTTACTATTCATCCTGCAGGATCAGTTCCTGCGGTCGCAGACACTAAAATGCACTGTTAAGATCAGTAGTACTAAGAAAGTTAGCGCGGGCTTGTTTCTGTGCTGATCATCAACGAAGGATGATGTCGACCCAAAGTAAGACCAGGCTGATGGCAGGAACACAGCATGGCTGTAATGTATGCAATAAAAACGTGTTAGAAATATATGCGAAAATTAATACCCACCATGCGCATGTTAAAACCTCCGCTTTTAACCGCAATCTACAATTTCTGATCGCAACTTTGCTTCCTTGTGGCTTAATACAAACTTGATGAGCTAACAGTTGTGATTTCAACTCTGTACAAAGATAAAAGGAATTCGCCCAGTCTCTACATCAGCATAGCTATGTCAAGCGTGCTGATAACAGTAAATGATGTCGCAGTTTCGTCCGAAAAGCGATGCAGTGATTGCGACCACAAATTACCAGACAGCTATAATTAGGCAGCTTTACGCGTTCTCGCCAGTGTAAATTACGATGAACTTTAGTTTCCTTGTTAAATTGACAAATATTGTTTCGTGCGCAAAGCCAAACATGAATACATCTCACTGATGGTAGATAGATAATTACTTAATTAATTAATAATAAATTAATGGTAGATAGTACTTTTATTCATATCAATTCTCGTACACCAAAATCAGGCCTACCAAAGCCTCAGCAAGGGCTTGAGTGGCAGCGCCTGGCAGACAGCAAACATTAGCCAAATAAAGGAAAATAGAGATGTCGCAACGAACTCGACAAACAAAGAAAAATTTAACAACACAGAGAGGCAGATATAGAGACATAACTATTACAACATCAAAAGGGATGACGTTAATGCGAAATTAAGACAGTAACACTAGATGAAATCATTATGGGGCAGGAAGCAACGCGGAGACATACCGGACAATTTTTTTCAGGGTGTATTTTGTTCTCATGCGGAATATACTAGGTGGCATACTATTGAAAGAGGCAGGTACATAGTATTGACGTGTGCGCTTTCCGTACCGGGTTGAGGAGCGAGGAATGCAGTAACGGTATTTTGGTCTTAAATCACGTGCAGCAACATATGGACTGAGTGCAAGGCCCATCCAAACAGGTTCGCGCGAGAAGCGGTTCAGTGCAAATTGTCACCGACATCAGCAAGGGGGGTTGTGGGAGCAGCGATTGAAGCGCGACTAGGTTTGTAGGGAACAAACAGCGGGAAAGAAAAAAGCGTTTTCTAATTCAAGCGAAACATAGTTAGATTCAGTAAACGAAAATAAAATTCCTGGTCAATTTTATATATTCGTGACGAGTTCAGAAAATACAAGTTTATTTAATTTCATTATTATTAATAAATGCATTTCTTTTCAGCGCCCATCGTTACAGGGGGTTTTGACGCCACCATCACTCGCAATGCAATGCACATCTTGAAATGAGCAAGAATGCGCGCTCGTTAAGTTGAGCTGTTGAAATACGCCCCCCTCACGCGTTGTGCTTTTTTGCTTTTCGAAGTTTGTCTGAACTTGGTGACGCGGGTAGCTTCATCGCTTCGTAATCTGTTCGGTCAAAAGTAGTGAGTTACGACCGCCCGAGAATTGTGTATTGTTTTCGTGCGACTGCGCCGGCCGACGGGCTTGGCGTCCGACGATAGGATCAGCACTCTATACCTAAAGCTTTCGTCGGCCTGCAAAGAAAGTATGTTCTGTGCAGGGGTGCGATTTCGACAACCGTACGGCTGGCCTTTTCCTGCATCGCTTTCCGCGATGAAAGCTCGAAACGCCCATCAAGTCGAATGGCGGAGCACTTGAGTATATAGCTCCAAAGGCAGGCCAACAAAACAAATTTCGCGCCTTCAAAAACAAAATGACGCCACTTCTGCTTTTAACGGATATGGCGTCACATTAGTTTTTCTTCCGCCGGAAGTGTTCCCACCACATACAGATGGCGCTAAGCCCCATGAACCCCCGATGGACCGCCATGTTTTGAACGCATGAGTTCCTATGGAAGCTTCGCTACCAGGTGTACTTACCTTGCTGACTGTACCAGAAATGTTTAAGCACAATAGTTTCTGTTAATAAAGCGTTAAAATTTGGAAGCTTTCATCTTCTAAAAATATCAATGTTATTACCAATGGGCAGGTCGTAGGCAATATTCTTTAAAAGTAAACGCAGAAGCGAATTCACCCTGCGCTGCCAGCGAACCGTGCAGTGACCATAAACAGTGATTCCGTGACTAAGCACACTATAGGCTAGAGCGTGTGTAACACATGTACGGACAGAAAAAGGCATAAAATATCTAATATTATACAGGACACAAGATACAGCACAAATTCTTTGACAAACAAAAGAAAGGTGCGAGTTCCAAGAGAGATCACTGTCGAAGCTCAGGCCAAGATATTTGACCGAATGTGCATATTTTACCCGTACACACTTACAATGAGAACAGGAGGAAGTATGCAAATAAACAGGATTTCTAAACTCAAATTTTTAAAGGGTTATGAAAACATATAAGTTGTATTTTAGAAGTATTAAAATTAATAAGGTTATACTTAAACCAGTCCATTGCTTTAATTGCTGCCATCTGTAATGCTCTAACAGCATCAGTGTATTTCTTTGCGCGTGCAACAATAACAGTGTCGTTAGCATACTGGAACAATGAAACAGGCACATTGTTAGCAAGATCATTAACGTATAGATTGAATAACGAAGGACTCAATATAGAACCTTGCAGGACTCCGGAAGTAATTGCAGTCAAATTGCTGTGGAATCTTGAAATCGACACATACTGGCGCCAAACTTGTAAAAAGTTAGTAAGTAAATGTAAAAACGAACCTCGAAATCCCAATGTTGAAAGTTTATCAAGCAGAAGAACGTGGCAGATGCTATCGAAGGCCTTGCTTACGTCAAGAAAAAGAGAGCATACGACTTCATTCTTATCAAAAGCTGAATTTAGTACGTCAAAGAATTCTTCAAGAAGTTCTGTTGTTCCTTTTCCTGGTATGAAGCCATACTGACAAGGTGATAGAACATTGTGCGTATTCGAAAAATTCGTGATGGTAAGTAGTAGATGCTTTTCAAAAATTTGGCCAATGCATGGCAGAATAGAGATAGGTCGGTAATTACTCATCATGTTTCTGGAGCCACAAAGGTATAACTTTAGCAGTTTTCATTGAAGTCGGTATTATACCCCTGGAAATGATACTATTAAGGATAAATAGTAGGACACCTCTAATCGCTTCAACATTTCTTCACAATTCCGAAACAGTGAGGCCGTCATGACCAGGAGATTTGCTACGTTTAAGACTAAGAAGTATATACCTTAAATCACTTTCGGTAATGTCAGGAAGGAAAGCAGATTCCATCACACTGGGAGGCACAGGACAGTCGGTAGGCGGGCTACAAGATGCACCAGAGACCAGAGAAAATAATTTGTTAAAATCATCCGCAGTGCTCTGTCAATCTTTATGGAAATGAGGTATGAAATATGTATCTTTATAAAGAGCAGCGCTCACTCCTTTCAGGTTATTTACCAATAACCATGTTTTCTTGCTGTTAAAACGTGCGTCATTAAACTGAGACCTAAAGTGGTTGCGCTTGGCCAGACGGATCATGGCATTAACTTGGTTTCGTTCATGTTTAAACTGCAGTCGTAGTTCAGAACAGTTTGGAGCACGTCTCGATCGAGCCCAGAGCAGATCTTTGTCTTTTATGGCTTCCAGTATTACGGGTGACATTCACTTATTGTCTAAATTTTGTTGCTTAACGATCACCATGCGTGAAGATTCGGCTTTGTGTGAACAAAAAACCTCGACGAAACTGTCATATAAGGCTGCAGGGGACACATTGTAAATAAAAGAATCCCAATCATACTTTGCTATTCTTTCATCGAAGCGCTTATAATGAAGTACTGATACGCTTTGCTGGCTGCGCAAAGGCGCAGGGTGGCTGGAGCCATCCATTAACGAGCAGCAGACGAAATAGTGGTCTGCGAGCTTGACTTCAACCACAGCAGACCGCACCAACCGGTTTTGAGAACGCACATTTATGTGGTCGATGCAAGACGAGACCAGCTGCCCAGATAAGTATTCCTCACGTGTAGGGCTGTGGATTTTAGTCTCCAGTCCCCACTTTGATAAAGTGTCAAGATAATCTGCGACCGCTGGCACAGTTGGGCGTTGAATATCGATATTCATATCCCCAATAATGCACACGCGTTCTTCATTAGAAAATGATTATATTGCAGAATCCAGCTCAGCTAAAAAGATTCGACCGTTACAACGCGGAGGGCGGTAAATTGTGAGTAGAATGGACGGCAACCCTGTTGTACTTAGGCGGAGCGCAACTACTTCTGCTTGAGTAAAAGGAATACTAATTTCAGAAACTGACCAAGAATCTTTAGCAAAAACGGCGATTCCTCCTCCTGTTCGTTGCAGACGAGTGTAAGAATATAACTGGTAACCTGGCAGCGAGAAATGTGATAACACATCTGACGAAACGTTCACTTCCGTGAGAGCAACAACGTCTAAATTTGAATGAAAAGGGTGAGTTAGCGCACGAAAATGTTCCCAATGTTTATGTATACTGCGAATATTAACATGAGTAAACTGAAATGAATTGTCTGTGTGATGCTTAAAGAACTTTGGACTTCAGAAAAATCGGAACACTTCACGAAACCAATGTCAGACATGGTTATGTTAGTTTTTCAAGATCCGAAAGCTTGTTGATACAAATCAGAGGTGCGCCTTCGGACTGTTTTGCAAGGACCTTCCCATTTTTAGTCCAGACGAGCTTGCCAGACGGAACAACTCGTGATTAGCCCGAGACAGGTTATCGTTGAAAAACAACCGAGGAGACTGATCGTCATGCACCAAATCAGGAAGACCCTTCCAGGCCCCGAGCCATTTCTGCTTAACAGAAATTGAGCGAGTTTGCACTAGAATCGGTGGAATATAGTCGCCTCTGGATGGCAGCCGATGCACTGCCGAGATATCTGCTTGTTGAAAATCGGTTATGTTTAGCTTGCCTGCCAAAGTACTTAAGAAAGAGTGTAAGTTTTCATCAGATTTGAGGGGAAGGCCGAGAATCTCGAAGTTACATCCTCTGCTGTATTGTTCGAGGTCATTTATTTCGCCACTCATCCTGTCATTCACCTGTGTCTGGGAACTACTGTTGAAGCGAGCGATTGAACTTGTGATCGAAGGTCTGCAAGCTCAGTCTGATTAGTGGCCACAGTAGCAAGCACCGAGTCCTAATTTGACGAAAGCAAATCATTAGTGGACTGTATGTCTTCGACTGCCGAAGCAACCTTTTCGCTAGTTTTCTTGACAAACAATAGTTTCTGAATTTTCACCATCAGTGTTGAAACAGTTGTAGTCAAAGAGTCTAGTTTCATATTGAGACTCATATTCAGGTAAAAAGGATTCAGTTTCATGTTCAGGTAAACAGGATGCATTAACGCTGGCGTGAGGAAGTGAGGAAGGTGCGACAAGCGATCGCGTCTTGCTCCTTCCAGCCACAATGCGTTTCTAGAGCCAAGTTTACGCAACCTTCAACACTAAGCTGCGCGGGTGGAGCGTCCACGAAGCCACTACCCAACGCGGCGCACGTCAACGGAAGTTCGTCAGGAGTGTTCCTGCAATTTCTATCGCAATAATAAAAAAAATTAAGGGAATGTCGAATATAAAACACCAGTAAATATAGAATGACGATATGGGGATGCAACCAGCGCGTCGCGCACGCATGTCAGCACATACGCTGGCCCAAATGATAGCAAATACGAGAAGAAAACTGAAGCAGCACGGTTGGTCAACCATCCTGTGTGTGAGGTGCTGCAATTGAAATACTAATGCCTACAATATAGTTACGTCATTCGAAACTTCCGCGGTTGTAAGATTCTTGCATACGCTGTTACGCAAACACAACTCAAACGGTAGACGAAGCGTAAGCGACACGGTAAATCATCTGACAGAAATTTAATTAAGTCAAACGAGCCAAACCTTCTACATTACTGAAAAATAATATTATTTGGTTCTACGTGCCAAAACTAAGATCTGATTATGAATCACGCCATAGCGGGGGACTGCGCAAATATGTGGACCATCTAGGGTTCTTAACGTGCGCGTAAATCTAAGTACACGGGTGTATTCACATTTCGCCCTCATCGAAATGTGGACGCCGTGACCCGGACTACATTACTAAATATACGACAACGTGTGAATTCGGAGCAATAGTCTAATAAACGTAAACGTTTTGATCGTTACAGACAGCTGAGGCGTAAGCTTGACCTCACCAACATACTAGCATGCACCCGAGAACGAGTAAATAAGCAGCAGTTCACAAGAAGTCGGCCAAAGTTTTGTTAAACATTCAGCAGCTCAGCCAGCCAACCAGGCTGTGCAGCAAGTGCTGCGATCGCGATACAAATGTCCACAAACGTTTAATTACCTCAACCGTACGCCGTTTTACGATCACTCTCGTAGTCGTGGTTATGCAACGAAAACTCATAGGGCAGACGAAGCTCAAGCGACACGGTTAATTAGTGAGCGCGGGCGGGTGACACCAATTTAGCAGTCAACGAATATCAACAAACATTCCCCATTACTAATACAAAAGAACACGACCACGTGCGAAGGAGCTACAGTATAAGTAGCGTAAATATGTAGATCGTTACCGGAAGCTAAAAAATAAGCTTGATCTTATTACCATCATATCATTATCATCATGATCATTGCCATCACTTATTGGCCTTGGAAATCACTGCTGGCGGCGCTGGAACTGCCTCAGCCCTCCCTTCGGAAGTCCTCGCTGCGCCACCAGCGTCAACACTTGTGTGGGTATAAAGCTGGCCGGCAACGACTCGCTCGGCAGTGGGCACGGCAGCAGCGTCAGAATACCGCCTAACAATCCGCTCCTATTTTGTATCCACACGCTCCTGATTCTGCAACTTCAACCAATGGCACCAACGGGAGCCCCATCGACCCCAGATGCGCCGCAGATATGGCCTCTGGATATCGACGGCGCAACTCGTGAATGCACCATCAACTTATTGGCCTTGGAAATCATCGCTGGCGGCGCTGGAACTGCCTCAGCCCTCCCCCCGGAAGTCCTCACTGCGCCACCAGCGTCAACACTTGTGCCTGGTATATAGCTGGCCTGCAACGGGTCGCTCGGCAGTGGGAACGGCAGCAGCGTCATAATGACGCCTCACAAGCCGCTCCTATTTTGTATCCAGGTTAGAAAAAATTTTTGAAAATGCTTCCGCAGTAATGATGCATTTCTTATTTTGCTGGCGTGCCCACGGCTCCTGTCCGACTTGGTTGGCAATTCCTGTGCTTCTATGCGGTTCTTGCTCCTTCTAGGGGTGGAAATTTCGAGTCCAACCCGGGAACCACACTTGAAGAGCTGGCCGCTCAACTGAAGCTTATCGCGGGTGAAATAAAATATGGCCGAGCAGAGACGAATGAAAAACTCAATGCGCTTGATAAAAAGCTAGAGAAAATTGCTAACCTTGAGACTAAAGTGACGGACTGCGTCAACAGAGAAGCTGGCCTTACATGCAGTTTGAAATTACGGCCGAAAAACTAGATGCCCTCGAAAATGGAAGCCGTCGTTCTAATCTGATCGTATATGGTGCAGAGGAACGAGAAAAGGAGTCGACGCAAGCACTCGAAACAATTGTAGTTACGGAAATTTTCGAGAATGTACTTGGCGTAACGACATCGGGAGTCGAACGCATTCACCGTCTTGGTAGGCCAAAGCACGGCGATGAGCAAAAATCCAGGCCTATAAAATGAAGCTTCTTGACTAACAAGACAAAACCAACATTATGAAAAACTGCTCAAAGCTGAAAGGCTCCACAATTTCCGTCGGTGAGGATTTTTCCCAGTCTATCCGATAAATTAGAAGGAAGCTGTGGGCTCACACCAAAGAAAATCGTGATCGACAGGAAAAAGTACGCCTTGTGTATGATAAGCTTAAAGTAGAGGGAAGGCTCTTTTCTTAGGACGAAAGCTGCTATAAAATGATAGCAGTAACAAAAAACGCCAAGAAAAAGACAATGAAAAAGTGAAATAGCTAACTCGGGAGACCTACTTCTGCCAAAGGAGAAAATCCTTCCGATTTTCCCTCCCGAAATTCACGAAGAGAATGAGCGCTGATTTTCGACAAAATGCTGAGTGACTAATATGAAGATGAAACCGCTAGCAGCACAGGCGTAGGTAAGCAGGAAGAGGAAATCGTTTCGATTTCCATGACAGAAATTCAGCAAGAGAACAGGCGCTGTGTTGCGACGCGGAACAGAGTGCAGAGAAGGAGGCTGAAATAGCTAACTCGGTAGCGCTAGTAATGCCAAAGGAGAAAATCTTTCCGATTTTCCCTCAAGAAATTCAGGAAGAGAGTCAGCGCTGATTTACGGCAAAGTACTCAGAGCGAAGAATGAGGATGAAACCTCTAGCTGTAGAGGCGCAGTTAAGCAGGAAGAGGAAAACGTTTCAATTTCCGTGACAGAAATGCAGCAAGAGGGCAGGCGCTGTGTTGTGACGCGGAACTGAGACGCTGTGTTGTGACGCGGAACACAGTGCAGAGAAGGAGGCTGAAATAGCTAACTCGAGAGACCTACTTCTGCCAAAGGAGGAAATCTTTCCGATTTTCGCTCCCAAAATTCAGGAAGAGAGTCAGCGCTGATTAACGACGAAATACTCAGTGTGAAGAATCAGGATGAAACCGCTAGCTGCAGAGGCGTAGTTAGGCAAGAAGTGGAAATCGTATCCATTTCTGTGACAGGAATTCAGCAATAGACCAGGCGCAGTGTTGTGACGCGGAACCGAATGCTGACAAGGTGCCTGAAATAGCTAACTCGGGAGACCTAGTTCTGCGAAAGGAGGAAACCTCTCCGATTTTCGCTCCCGAAGTTAAGGAAGACAGTCAGCGCTGATAAACGACAAAGTACTGAGTGAGAAGAATGAGGACGAAACCGCTAGCTGCAGAGGCGAAGTTAAGCAAGAAGAGGACATCGTTTCGGTTTCCGTGACAGAAATTCACCAATCGAGCTGGTGCTGTGTTGTGATTCGGAACCGAGTGCAGAGAAGGAGGCTTAAATAGCTAACTCGGGAGACCTAGTTCTGCGGAAGGAGGATATGTTTCCGATTTTCCCTCCCGAAATTCAGGAAGACAGTCAGGGCTGATTTACGAAGAAGTACTGAATGCGAAATATGAGGATGAAACGCCTAGCTGCAGAGGAGTAGTTAAGCAAGAAGAGGAAATCGTTTCGAATTCCGTGACAGAAACTCAGCAAGAGAGCAGGCGCTGTGTTGTGACGTGGAGCAGAGTGCAGATAAGGAGGCTGAAATAGCCAAGTAGGGAGACCTTGTTCAGCCAAAAGAGAAAATCTTTCCGATTTTCGCTCCCGAAATTCAGGAAGACAATGAATGTTTATTTACGACAAAGTGCTAAATGCGAAATATGAGGATGAAACCGCTAGCTCCAGAGGCCTAAGTATGTAGGAACAGGAAATTGTTTTGATTTCCGTGACAGAAATTCAGCCAGAGAGCAGGCGCTGTGCTGTGACGCGGAACACAGTGCAGAGAAGGAGGCTGAAATAGGTCTCTCGGGAGACCTAGTATTGCCACAGGAGAAAATCTTTCCGATTTTCCCTCCAGAAATTCAGGAAGAGTGTCAGCACTCATTTACGACGAAGTGCTCAGTTCGACGTTTGAGGATGAAACCGCATGCTGCAGAGGCATAGTTGAGCAAGAAGAGGAAATCGCTTCGATTTCCGTGACATAAATTCAGCAATAGAGCAGGCGCTGCGTTGTGACGCAGAGCCGAGTGGAGAGAAGGAGGCCGAAATAGAAAGCTCGGGAGACCTACTTCTGCCAAAGGAGGAAATATTTCCGATTTTCGCTCCCAAAATTCCGGAAGAGAGTCAGCGCTGATTTACGACAAAGTACTCAGTGCGAAGAATGAGGATAAAACCGCTAGCTGCAGAGGCGTAGTTAAGCAAGAAGAGGTAATCGTTTCGATTTCTGTGACAGGAATTCAGCAATAGACCAGGAGCAGTGTTGTGACGCGGAACCGAGTGCAGACAAGGTGCCTGAAATAGCTAACTCGGGAGACCTAGTTCTGCGAAAGGAGGAAACCTTTCCGATTTTCGCTCCCGAAATTCAGGAAGACAGTCAGCGCTGATTAACGACAAACTACTGAGTGAGAAGAATGAGGATGAAACCGCTAGCTGCAGAGGCGAAGTTAAGCAAGAAGAGGACATCGTTTCGATTTCCGTGACAGAAATTCATCAAGCGAGCTGCTGCTGTGTGTGATTCGGAACCGAGTGCAGAGAAGGAGGCTGAAATAGCTAACTCGGGAGACCTACTTCTGCCAAAGGAGGAAATCTTTCCGACTTTCGCTCCCAAAATTCAGGAAGAGAGTCAGCGCTGATTTACGACAAAGTTAAGCAAGAAGAGGTAATCGTTTCGATATCCCTGACACAATTCAGCAAGCAAGAAGGCGCTGTGTTGTGACGCGGAATCGAGTGCAGAGAAGGAGGCTGAAAAAGCTAGCTCGGGAGACTTTGTTCTGCCAAAGGAAAAAATCTTTGATTTTCCCTCCTGAGATTCAGGAAGACAGCCAGCACTGAGTTACGACAAAGTACCAAGTGCGAAGAATGAGGATGACACCTCTAGCTGCGGAGGCATAGGTAAGCAGGAAGACGAAATCGTTTCTATTTCCGTGACAGAAATACAGCAAGAGAGCAGGCGCTGTGTTGCGACGCGGAACAGAGTGCAGAGAAGGAGGCTGAAGTAGCTCTCCGGAGACCTAGTACTGCCAAAGAGAAAATCTTTCCGATTTTCCCTCTAGAAATTCAGGAAGAGGGTCAGCGCTGATTTACGACGAAGTACTCAGTGCGAAGTTTGAGGATGAAACAGCAAGAAGCAGAGGCATAGTTGAGCAAGAAGACGAAATCGCTTCGGTTTCCGTGACAGAAATTCTGCAATAGAGCAGGCGCTGCGTTGTGACGCGGAGCCGAGTGGAGAGAAGGTGGCTGAAATAGAAAGCTCGGGAGACCTACTTCTGCCAAAGGAGGAAATCTTCCCGATTTTCCCTCCAGCAATGCAGGAAGATACTCAGCGCTGATTTACGGCAAAGTACTCAGTGCGAAGAATGAGGATGAAACCGCAAGCTGCAGAGGCATAGTTAAGCAATAAGAGGACATCGTTTCGATTTCCGCGACGGAAATTCAGCAAGAGAGCAGGCGCTGTGTTGCGATGCGGAACAGAGTGCAGAGAAGCGTGCAGAAATTGCCAACTCGGGAGACCTAGATCGGCCAAGGGAGGAAATCTTTCCGACTTTCCCTCCCCAAATTCAGGAAGAGAGTCAGCGTTGATTTACGACAAAGTACTCAGTGTTATAGAGTGAGGTTGAAACCGCTACCTGCCGAGCCGCAGTTAAGCAAGAAGAGGAAATCGTTTCGATTTCCGTGATAGAAATGCAGTAAGAGACCAGGCGCTGTGTTGTGACGCGGAACACAGTGCAAAGAAGCAGGCTGAAATAGGTCTCTCGGGATACCTAGTTCTGCCAAAGGAGGAAATTTTCCGACTTTCCCTCCCGAAATTGAGGAAGGCAGTCAGTGCTGATTTACCACGAAGTACTCAGTGCGAAAGTTTGAGGATGAAACCGCGAGCTGCAGAGGCATAGTAGAGCAAGAAGAGGAAATCGTTTCGACTTCCGTGACAGAAATTCATCAAGCGAGCTGGCCCTGTGGTGTGATTCCGAACTGAGTGCATAGAAGGAGGCTGAAATAGCTAACACGGGAGACCTTGTTCAGCCAAAGGAGAAAATCTTTCCGATTTTCCCTCCAGAAATTCAGGAAGAGAGTCAGCGCTGATTTACGACGAAGTACTCAGTGCGAATTTTGAGGATGAAACCGCAAGCTGCTGAGCCATAGTTGACAGAGAAGAGGAAATCTTTTCAATTTCCGTGACAGAAATTCATCAATAGAGCAGGCGCTGTGTTCTGGCGCGGAGCCGACTGCAGAGAAGGAGGCTGAACAAGCTAGCTCGGAAGACTGTTCTGCGAAAAGAAAAAAATCTTTCCGATTTACCCTCCTGAGATTCAGGAACACAGTCAGCGCTGATTTACGACAAAGTACTGAATGCGAAATATGAGGAAGAAACCGCCAGCTGCAGAGGCGTAGTTAAGCAGGAAGAGGAAATCATTTCGATTTCTGTGACAGGAATTCAGCAAGAGACCAGGCCCTGTGTTGTGACGCGGAACCGATAGCAGAGAAGGAGTCGGAAATAGCTAACTCGGCAGCCCTAGTTCTGCCAAAGGAGAAAATCTTTCCGATTTGCTCTCCCGAAATTCAGGAAGAGAGTCAGCGCTGATTTACGACAAATTACTCAGTGCGAAGAATGAGGATGAAACCGCTAGCTGCAGAGGCGTAGGTAAGCAAGAAAGGGAAATCGTTTGGATTTCTGTGACAGGAATTCAGCAAGAGACCAGGCGCTGTGTTGTGACGCGGCGCCAAGCGCACAGAAGGAGGCTGCTATAGCTAATTCGGGAGACCTAGTTCTGCCAAAGGAGAAAATCTTTCCTATTTCCCTCTCGAAATTCAGGCAGAGAGTCAGCGCTGCTTTACAACAAAGTACCCAGTGCGAAGAATGAGGAGGAAACCGCTTGCTGCAGAGGCGTAGGTCAGCAAGAAGAGAAAGTCGTTTTGATTTTCGTGACATATATTCAGCAAGAGACCAGGCGCAGAGTTATCACGTGGAGCCGAGTGAAGAGAAGAAGGTTGCAATAGCTAACTCGGGAGCGCTAGTTCTGCCAAAGGAGGAAATCTTTCCGATTTTCCCTCCCGAAATTCAGGAAGAGAGTGAGCGCTGATTTACGACAATGTACTCGCTGCGAAGAATAAGGATGAAACCGCTAGCTGCAGAGGCGTAGTGAAGCAAGAAGAGGAAATCGTTTCGATATCCGTGACAAAAATGCAGCAAGCGAGAAGGCGCTGTGTTGTGTCGCGGAACCGAGTGCAGAGAAGGAAGTTGAAATATCCAACTCGGGAGACCTAGTTCTGCGAAAGGAGGAAACCTTACCAATTATCCCTCCCGAAATTCAGGAAGACAGTCAGCGCTGATTTATGACAAAGTATTTAGTGCGAAGAATGGGTAGGAAACCGCTAGCTGCAGAGGCGTAATTAAGCAAGAAGAGGACATCGTTTCAATTTCCATGACGGAAATTCAGCATGCGAGCAGGCGCTGTGTTGTGACGAGGAACCGAGTACAGAGAAGGATGCTGAAATAGCAAGCTCAGAGGACCCAGTTGTTTCGCGAAAGGAGGAAATCTTTCCGATTTTCCTTTCCGAAATTCAGGAAAAGAGTCAGCGCTGATTTACGACAAAGTACTCAGTGCGAAGACTGAGGATGAAACCGCTAGCTGCAGAGGCGTAGTTAAGCAAGTAGAGGAAATCATTTCGATTTTCGTAACAGAAATTCACCAAGAGAGCAGGCGCTGTGTGTTTCGCGGAATAGAGTGCAGAGAAGGAGGCTGAAATAGCTAACTCGGGAGCCCTAGTTCTGCCAAAGGAGAAAATCTTTCCGATTTTCCCTTCCGAAATTCAGGAAGAGAGTGCGCGCTGATTTACGACAAAGTACTCAAAGCGAAATATGCGGATGAAACCGCTAGCAGCAGAGGCGTAGTTAAGCAAGAAGAGGAAGTCATTTCGATTTGCGTGATAGAAATTCAGAAAGTGAGCAGGCGCTGCGTTGCGACGTGGAACTGTGCGCAGAGACGGAGGCTGGAATGTCTAGCTCCAAAGACCTAGTTCTGCAAAAGGAGAAAATCTTTGCGATTTTGCCCTCCCAAAATTGAGTAAGACAGTCAGCGCTTATTTACGACAACGTACTCAGTGCGAAGAATGAGGATGAGGATGAGCTGCAGAGGAGCAGTTAAGCAAGAAGAGGAAATTGTTTCGATTTCCGTGACAGAAATACAGCAAGAGAGCAGGCGCTGTCCCAGGTAGCACAAAAGAGATACGTAACGTTTTCGTAGCGTTTATCCAAGACGATAAAAACGGGTTAAAGAAGACACGAATGAGAGAACTTCGGCGGGAAAACGTCGCATATCTCTGGTAATGTCCGGCTTAATTACTTTCTTGAGACGATCTAGAACAGGTCTGGAAGACGCGGAACAGAGTGCAGAGAAGTTGGCTACAATCGATAGTTCGCAAGACCTAATTCTGCCAAAGGAGGAAACCTTTCCGATTTCTCCTCCCCAAATTCAGGAAGCGAGTCAGAGCTGATTTACGACGGAGTACTCAGTGCGAAGTTTGAGGATGAAACCGCGAGCTGCAGTTTCGTAGGCAAGCAAGAAGAGGAAATGATTTCGATTTCCGTGACAGAAATTCAGCAAGAGAGCAGGCGCTGAGTTGTGACGCAGAGCCTAGTGCGGAGTAGGGGGTTGAAATCGCTAACTCGGGAGCCCTAGTTCTGCCAAAGGAGAAAACTTTTCCGATTTTACCTCGCGAAGTTCAGGAAGACAGTCAGCGCTGATTTATGAGAAAGTACTGAATGCGAAAATGAAGATGGAACAGCTAGCTGCGGAGACGTAGGTAAGCAAGAAAAGGAAATCGTGTCGATTTCCATGACAGAAATTCAGCAAGCGAGCAGGTGCTGTGTGGCGACGCGGAACAGAGTGCAGACAAGGAGGCTGAAATGGCTAGCTCGGAAGACCTAGAGCTCCCAAAGGAGGAAATCTTTCCGATTTTCTATCGCGAAATTCAGGAAGAGAGTTAGCGCTGATTTACGACAAAGTATTGAATGCGAAATATGAGAATGGAACCATTAGCTGCTGAGGCGTAGGTAAGCAAGAAGTGGAAATCGTGTCGATTCCAAGACAGAAATTAAGCAAAAGAGCAGGTGCTGTGTTGCGACGCAGAACAGAGTGCAGAGAAGGAGGCTGAAATAGCTAACTCGGGAACCCTAGTTCTGCCAAAGAGGAAATCTTTCCGATTTTCCTTCCCGAAATTCAGGAAGACAGTCAGCGCTCATTTACGACAAGTTACTCAGTGAGAAGAATGAGGATGAAACGCCGAGCTGCAGAGGCTTAGTTAGGCAGGAAGAGGAAATCTTTTTGATTTCCGTGAGAAATTCAGCCAGAGAGCAGGCGCTGTGTTGCGACGCGGAACAGAGTTCAGAGAAGGAGGCTAAAATAGCTAACTCGGCAGACCTTGTTCTGCCAATGGAGAAAATCTTTCCGATTTTCCCTCCCGAAGTTTAGGAAGACAGTGAGCGCTGATTTACGACAAAGTATTGAATGCGAAGTATGAGGATGGAACCGCTAGCTGCAGAGGCGTAGGTAAGCAAGAAGAGGAAATCATTTCTGTTTCCATTTCAGAAATTCAGCAAGGGGGCAGGTGCTGTGTTGCAACGCTGGACAGAGTGGAGAGAAGGAGGCTGAAATATCTAACTGGAGAGACCTTGTTCTGCCAAAGGAGAAAATCAGGAAGACAGTCAACGCTGATTTACGACAAATTACTCAGTGAGAAGAATGAGGATGAAACCGCTAGCTGCAGAGGCGTAGTTAGGCAGGAGGAGGGAATAGTTTCGATTTCCGTGACAAATTCAGCCAGAGAGTAGGCGCTGTGTTGTGACGCGGAACACAGTGTAGATAATAGGCTGAAATAGGTCTCTGGGGAGACCTAGTTCTGCCATAGGAGAAAATCTTTCCGATTTTCCCTCCCAAAACTCAGGAAGAGAGTCAGCGCTGATTTACGACGAAGTACTCATTGCGAAGTTTGAGGACGAAACCGCGATCTGCCGAGGCATAGTTAACCAAGAAGAGGAAATCGTTTCGATTTCCATGACAGAAATTCAGAAAGAGAGCAGTAGCGGTGATGTGGCGCGGAACAGAGTGCAGAGAAGGAGGCTGAAATGGCTTGCTCGGAAAACCTAGTTCTGCCAAAGGAGAAAATATTTCCGATTTTTCCTCCCGAAATTCAAGAAGAGAGTAATCGCTGATTTACGACAAAGTACTCAATGTGACGAATGAGGATGAAACCGTTAGCTACAGAGGCGCAGTTAAGCAAGAAGAAGAAATCGTTGCGATTTCCGTGACAGAAATTCAGCAAGAGAGCAGGCGCCGTGTTGCGACCTGGAACAAAGGGCAGAGACGGAGGCTGTAATAGCTAACTCGGGGGACGTAGTTCTGCCAAAGGAGGAAATCTTTCCGATTTTCGCTCCCGAATTTCAGAAAGACAGTCTGCGCTGATTTACGACAAAGTACTCAGTGCGAAGAATGAGGAAGAAACCGCTTGCGGCCGAGGCGTAGTTAAGCAGGAAGACGAAATCGCTTCGATTTACGTGGCAGAAATTCACCAAGAGAGCGGGGGCATCTTGCGACGCGGAACACAGTGCAGAGAAGGATGATGAAATAGCTAAATCGGGAGACCTAGTTATGCCAAAGGAGAAAATCTTTCCGATTTTCCCTGCCGAGATTCAGGAAGACAGTCAGCACTGATTAACGCAAACTACTCAGTGAGAAGAAGAGGATGAAATCGCTAGGTGCAGAGCCGTAGTTAAGCAAGAAGAGGAAATCGCTTCGATTTCCATGACAGAAATTCAGCAAGAGAGTAGGTGTTGAGTTCTGACGCGGAACAGAGTTCAGAAAAGGAGACTGAAATAGCTGATTTGTTCGACCTAGTTCTGCCAAAGGAGGAAATCTTTCTGATTTTTCCTCCCGAAATTCAAGAAGAGAGTAATCGCTGATTTACGACAAAGTACTCAATTCGACGAATGAGGAATGAAACCGTTAGCTACAGAGGCGCAGTTAAGCAAGAAGAAGAAATCGTTGCGATTTCCGTGACAGAAATTCAGCAAGAGAGCAGGCGCCGTGTTGCGACATGGAACAGAGGGCACAGACGCAGGCTGAAATAGCTAACTCGGAAGACCTTGTCATGCCAAAGGAGAAAACCTTCCCGATTTTCCCTCCCGAATTTCAGGAAGGCAGTTAGCGCTGATTCACGACAAAATACTCAGTGCGAAATATGAGGATGAAACCGCTAGCTGCAGAGGCGTAGGCTAGGAAGAAGAGGAAATCGTTTCGATTTCCATGATAGATATTCAGCAAGAGAGCAGGCACTGTGTTTCGACGCGGAACAGACTGCAGCGAAGAAGGCTGAAATGCCTAACTCGGAAGACCTAGTTCTGCCAAAGGAGGAAATCTTTCCGATTTTCCCTCCCGAATTTCAGAAAGACAGTCAGCGCTGATTTACGACAAAGTACTCAGTGCGAAGATTGAGGAAGAAATCGCTAGCTGCAGAGGCGTAGTTAAGCAGGAAGACGAAATCGTTTCGATTTCTGTGACAGTAATTCAGCAAGAGAGCAGGCGCATGTTGCGACGCGGAACAGAATGCATAGAGGGATGCTGAAATAGCTAAATCAGGAGACCTAGTTATGCCAAAGGAGGAAATATCTCCGATTTACCCTCCTGAAACTTAGTAAGACAGTCAGCGCTGATTTACAACAAAGAACTTAGTGCGAAGAATGAGGATGAAACCGCTAGCTGCAGAGGCCTAGTTAAGCAAGAAGAGCAAATCATTTCGATTTCCGTGACAGGAATTCAGCAAGAGAGCAGGCGCATGTTGCGACGCGGAACGGAGTGCAGAGAAGGATCCTAAAATAGCTAACTCGGGAGACCTAGTTATGCCAAAGGAGAAAATGTTTCCGATTTTCCCTCCCGAAATACAGGAAGACAGTCAGCGCTGATTTACGACAAAGTACTCAGTGAGAAGAATGAGGATGAAACCGCTTGCTGCAGAGGCGTAGTTAAGCAAGAAGAGGAAATCGTTCCGATTTTCTTGAAAGAAATTCAGCAACAAAGCAGGCGCTGTGTTGCGACCTGGAACAGAGTGCAGAGAAGGAGGCTGAAATAGCTAGCTCGGAAAAGCTAGGTCTACGAAAGTAGGAAATCTTTCCGATTTTCTCTCCCGAAATTCAGGAAGACTGTCAGCGCTGATTTACGACAAAGTACTCAGTGCGAAGAATGAGGATGAAACCGCTAGCTCCAGAGGCGTAGTTAATCAAGAAGAGGAAGTTGTTTCGATTTCGGTGACGGAAATTCAGCAAGAGAGCAGGCGCTCAGTATGGGTTTCAAAAAGACCAGTCCACAGGGTTAGTTCTACTACATCATAAAGAATATATCCTTACAAATTTCTAAAACAAGCTCCTCACTCTAGGTTTATTTCTAGATTTCAGTAAAGCGTTCGATTATATTAGCCACGATATTCTTTTTCATGAGCTGAATCTTTATTGAGTTAGAGGAGTTCCTCTTAATTTCTTAGGTTGTATCTCCAAAGTAGACGCCAATATGTAGAGATAAATATCTTCAGGTACTAAGAAGCATTTATACTTTCTGGAGTGACTCCAGGCAGCATTCTTGGTTCTTTTTTGTTTTCTATGTTTGCGGCATTCTAAATATTTATTACAATGTGAATTTTTAATTTACGCAGAAGGCACCAGCATATTTCTAACATCATGTTCTTACACCGAGCTTATCACAACATTAAGTGAAGTGCACCTGAAACTAAGTACATGGTCTACGCAAAACTGGTTATTGTCAATCCATCCAAAACTAAAGCCATAATTTTTCGTCCCAAATTAAGCACCTCCCCTTTACTACATGGCATAGGCTCAAATAATGGTCAGATTGAAGTTATAGAAAGCAACAAAACCCTAGGCGTGCATTTTTCCTCATCGCTGCTATGTTATGACCTTGTAAACTTTGTAGCGCGAAAACTGAGTCAGATAACATGTATAATAAGCCGAAAGCGATACCTTCTTCCTACATCAGGTAAATTAATTTTATATAAAGCTTTATTCGCGTCTCATTTCAATTATTGACCCCCCACATGGGGCACTACGACTGATATGAATTTAAAAAAAATATTTTTACTACAGAAAAGGATAGTGCGCGTCCTCGCAAATGTTCCGTACGATACACACACCGAGCATTTATTTGACAAGTTTAAAATGATCGCAGTGTAGGAAATCTACAGGCGTCAAATTTTGCAGATGTTTTATCACATGAACAGGAAAAGCGATCTATCCGTTGTTCAGTTACCATGTTTAGTTGAACGTGGCCCCTCACGTTTTCACAGGAAACACAGAACCCTGGACAGTGTGCTGCTTTAGAACTAATTACAGCTCACAAATGCTAAAAAACAACTTACCAAGGCTTTTAAATCCTTACAACAAATCTGCAATTGATATTTCTGCCCTAACCCCATCATAATTTTCTCGATTTAATCAGCTGAACTAATTAATATTCATGCTTAAAGGTCAGGTTTTTGAGGCGCGCACATGAGTTGAGTGTACAGCTTGTTTACATTTATAATATATGTATATGTGTGTACGTATATATTCTTTTTTTCTGCGATGTGTGAAGCGTCATTTAGTCCGTCTCATGCATTCCTGCACAACTGTATTTTCGTATTGTCAAAAACACGCAGCAGCTGCGCGCTGCCCATGTCTTTATGATCATAAGGGGCAGGGCGTATTTTCAAGCGGCACTTGCAGCTTTTCTTCCCTGTCTCCCCCACTCTGTAGGATATAAAGATATATTCAAATATTCAAATCTCAGTGCGAAGAAAGACGATGAATGAGCCCGCTCGGAAGGCGTAGTTAAGCCGGAGGAAGAAATCCTTTCGATATCGCCGTCAGATATTCAGCAAGAGGCGCTGCGTTGCGACGCGGACAGAGTGCAAAGAAGGAGGTTGAAGTATCTAGCTCGCAAGACGTAATTCCGCCGGAGGAGGAAATCTTTCTGACATCTCCAACTGCGGTGATTTAAGGTAAGCAATCGGATACCGACAGGGCGGGTTTGGGCAAGCGGACATTCCTTCACATGACCTCGGGGTGTCTTTGTACCGTCGAGGATCTGGGTGCCTTTTTTTTTCCCTGTCGTCTCGAGGTGACTAAGTAGGAACGAACCAGACACAGATGTCCTTCTGGAGTACCACCGGCTTCAAACTGCCACGTCTCTGTCACAGATGGCGTTATTGTGCTTTCCCTTTCCCTCTTCATTCAAAATGATGTGCGTGTGTTTAGGGCCAAGCTATCACCAAGATCTGCCCCGAGGAAAAGGGCTGAAAACCACCGGATTGACCGAGGGTGATGTCAGCCATCTCCAGACGCCGGATTGGGGAAAGTTATGTGTCTGTTACGACGAATGTCCACGGCTTTGTGAAGCTATCGAGAGATAGCTTTAACAGGGGCTCTTTGGCTATGATGTATTGATGTGATAGCGCAATATATGGAATTAAAATAAAGACGAGACGGGCGCTTGGTGATCGAGAATCGGCAGCTGCGACTTGAACCTGTACATCTTATCCGCATCATTGGTATGTTTTGTTTCTGTATTATATTGAGCCGCGTGCTCGTCGATTCTCGTCGATTCTACACTGGTCGAAGTGCTAGGCATTGAGTGTCACAATAGTTGTTCTATTTGTGGTGAACTCGATAGACGTGTCCAGCTTCGCCAGAATGGTAGTGGTCTGGTCCACGGTCCACGATGCACCACAAATCGGTTTTCCGACGCTGATAGTTCGGCGGCAACTCACCATGGAGCCAAGGATTTGGTGCGCGTGCCGAAGGTACGAGATTATTTGTGCTAGCGGTATCGGCGGCTCGGTAGACCCGATGGGGCTGACGATATCAGACAGTTATAGTATAGCATATGTTATACACTATATTACAGTGTACGCTAAGCAGCGCACGTTTAATACAGTTTCAGTTGGCCTACGAGATGTTCCTATCTCGAAGGCCATTTGCTGTGGCCATATGTTGTGGGTGACTTCATCGATAGGTGGCACTGCCATCTCAAAGCTTTTTTTTTTCGTTAGGGTTCGACTCATTGGAAACGATAAGGGATCTCGAAAACTCCACAATGTTATTCAAAAAACTCTTCCGTCTACGGGGCCTAAGACTAAGCGAAAGCCGTTTACACAGTCATTTACTACGAACGAAGTGCATTTTACAAAAGCAACGGCAAACTAATTTCGAAGCCAGCAGCTTGGACCGCCGCCATCTTTCTCGCAATCTACGCAAACCACGCAAAGACGTACGCTATGGGTCGTTTAGCGCTCTGCGCATGCGCAGTAACAACCAGCAATATTATAGCATACGCAATGGTACAGCGTACGCTAAACTAATACTGTCTAACGACTCTATTTGTAGCGTAGGTGATGTTCTAGTCGATATTGAAGTTGTGTTCATTTAACGGCCAACAGCCTCCGCATAAGCAAGGCGCCACGGCACGTTGCCACAGTCTGGCGATGAATAGCTTGCCGGACTTATTCCCTCACCACATCAGGTACAAAAGATAACGCTGGTGCCGGTTCCGTAAGAAAAAGAACAAATCCAAGCTGCCGCAACTCTTCGCGCGCAACTTCACGCAGAGGCATGTTGTTACTCGTAGCCAGTACGGAAGTATTCGTAGGCGAATTATTCATGTCATGCTGGCGGTATCGTTGCTGTAGGGCCCGTTCAATGGCTGTCGCCACCTTTGTGAACTCCGCCACTGTTGTCGGCGGATTTCTCACAAGGCCGGCAAACAGTTGCTCTTTCACTCCCCACAAAAGATACCGCAGCTTTCTTTCCCCCGCCAGCTCGGGGTCTGCTTTACCGAAAAGATGGGCCATGTCGTCTGAGAACATAGCAACGCTCTCGTTGGGTTTTTGAATGCGCAATTACAGGATACATTGCGCATTTTCTCTCCTGTCGATGTTTGTAAAGGTATCCAGCAGCTGTGTGCGGAAGTCATCGAACGTGGCAAAGCTCCTTTCCCGGTTGACTTACCACATACGAGCGTTGTCCTTCAGATAGAAATAGAAAGTCGAGAGTTTGTCCTCAGAGCTGGTCTTATGGTTGTATTTGGCAACGCGTTCGAACTGTCTAGCCAATCTTGGACGTCTTCGAAGGCATCGCCATGAAAGCTCTCCGAAACCATAGGGTTCTGCAGTTTACTTGCTATGTAGCTCCGGTGGCCATGATAGTTGTAGGAGGCAAACAAGTTCTCGAGGTTTCTTACAGGGGGCTGGACTCTGGCGCTAGGTCTAGCAGGCGACAACTAAACCGGTGGACCAGTGTTTCGATGCGAGATTGCGATTCCGGGTTCGATCGTCGGCTCCGCGAAGGGGTGCCAGGGATGAAGATTTCATTTCATTTCATTTATTTACCTTAAAGACCCCACTAGGGGGTATTACAAGAGGGGTGGGTGTACATAAAAAATAAAACACTCAAATTTGTAACAGCTACTCAGTCACATTGGCAGAACAAGATGATGGAGAGGTGAGAACGACGATATTGCGGGGAAGGCCGTTCCAGTCTTTGGCTGCACGAGGAAAATAGTTGCTGAAAAATTAACAGTTCTCACACGTGTAATGGAAACTTGCAGTTGGTGACCAGTGCGAGGAGATATGTATGCGGCTGGTGTGATGTAAGGAGTACCGTTAAGTAATGAATGGTGAAGCTCATAGAATAGACAAAGTGTTGCTATGCGTCGTCGGAGGGATAAAGCTTGCAATCCAGATACCGATTCGAGGGCGGTAACACTGACTTCGTGAGAATAATAAGGTAATCTACGAGGCATACTTGATGCGGGGACCATATGGGTGACGCATACTGTTGTTCTTAGCGGATAAGTGACTTATAGGCTAGTAATTTAACGTGTTGGGGAGCGTATAACGAAGGTCATGTATCAGAATACGGAGAGTTCTATTTGCCGATGATATGACGTTTGTAGTATGTGCATGCCATGAGAGATCATTGCACAAAGTAACACTTCAGTATTTGAGCGATGTTACTGCTTGTATAGGTTCGTTAGCAAGTATGTACGGCAATGTAACGGGGTGCTTTTGACGACTAATGGAAAGAAGTTTACATTTAGCCGGGTTAAGGGTCATTACCCAGCGGTCGCACCATTCCTGGACACGGTCTAGATCAGGCTGAAGTTTTGCTGCGTCGCAATATAGGGCGGTAATTTAGTGGGGAATCTTTTTTACCAGATTTAGAGACAGGAAAAACCTTCCCCACTTTCGAATCATTTGGCATGTGACCTAAAGAGAGTGAATAAGAAAACAAAGTACACAGATACGCAGTAATGGTATGTCTGGTGTTCTTTAATAGCTTGGAATTGATTTCGTCGATGCCTGTCGATGAAGAAAGCTTAGTGTTATCTAACAAAAATAAAATTCCATCATGAGTTATTGTGCTAGCAGGCATAGTAGACAGAGTTCTAGCCGGTGTCGTAGGCAAAGATATGCTGGGTTCTTTTCTGAAAACTGTGCTAAAAGCAATGTTAAAGGTGTTAGCGCATTCCAGGTCCCCGATGGTTTCTCCCCAATTCGTTGGTCAGAGTGACAGCGCGCGATTCGATGGGGTTGATGACCTTCCAAAATTTTCTCGGGTAATAATTTAACAATTTTGTCAAATCGTTGTTGAAAAATTTGTACTTAGCATTTCTCACAGCAATTAGGTAGGCATTCTCGGCAGTATAGTACCACTGACACGCATTAGACGACGCTCTTACCTTAGCAGCACAAACAAAGCGCTTTTTTCTGCCTTCTAGTGTTTTAGAGTCTTAGTGAACCATGGCTTTTGGTGTTTTTCACGAAAAGTAATTTTAGGAAGGAATTTGTTGGCCAAGTCCTGTATTTTGTATTTGAGTACCTCCAAGCTCTCCTGGAGAGGCATGCTGTAAAATTGGGCTTTAAGGGGAAAAAATTCTAAGGTCGTTGTTAATTGCGTCATAGTTTTCATATAGAAGGATTGTTTTCTTACGTTTTTCGCGCCGTTCAAAGCAGAACGAAAGCTCGGCGTGGATAGCTTTGTGATCATTAATTTCTTGAAGGTGTTATATGTGATAAGCTCACAGGATTCGTAGTTAAGATCCAAGATAACAGCACCGACGCCAGCAACGCGCGTTGGTTCCCTTACCAACTCAGTGAGATTGGCATTCAAACATACTTCTGTAAAATCATTTAATTCTGTGGTTCGCACCTGAAGGAGCTAGTTTCTGCCATTTGATACCGGGATAATTGAAATCTCTGAATAGCAAAACATGTGAATGTGGATATGCAGTACCGAGATCACTCAGGATATTGTTCAGCTCACTTGAAAAGTTAGGTGAAGTATGCGGAGCCCTGTAGCAAACACCAAGTAAAACGGATTGCGCCGATGAGTGGAAAATTTACCATAACATTTCTAGATCAGAGACGATGTCTAACGGTGTGCACGATAAGTTAGGGCCCACAGCAATCAAGACACCTTCCCCCTCGAGTGCGTCTGCGGTCATCTATGAAAACTTGGAAACCTGTCAAGTCAGCAAGTACTTCTGTATCAGTGATATCAGGAGTAAGCCACGTTTCGGTTAGCATAAGTATGCTGCTGTTTGAAGAAATCATGAAGTTAGACACGAGTTGTCGCTTAGGTAGGAAACTGCGAATATTTGTGAATATGACGGATAATGAAATATTATTTCTTGGCATGGGTTCGGGGGCGGGAAATCACATTTTTCCGGGCCGACGATTGCTATAACACTTCCCTTACAGTTTCAGATACGCTATCAAACACGTAGCGCTTCGGTCCAATGTGCAGAGTTTTGTAGCGCAGATTAAATGGGGCAGATTGCTCTCTGGCAAATGCAACGAGCTGGCTGCGAGCAATTCGAACTGCACGAGAAAAATCTTCGCTAATACTATAATTGGTACATTTTAGTTTCCCCGCGCTAGACAGCACAATTTCTCGTGTTTTGAAAAATGTGAATTTTGTTATTATTGGACGGGGTTTGTCGTTCGAATGACGTCCGAGACGATGGGCGCGCTCTATCTCTTTTGTGTCGATGTGTATACCTAAATGCTCGCGGCAATGTTTAATGATAAGTTGTTCTGATTGTGCGTCCGATTCAGCTGTAGTTTCAGGGAGTCCATTGTTCCGTCGCGTTTGGTTTTCGGCATCATCAAAACGTGCCTCTAGTTTCAAAATTAAGCAAGTAGCTTTAGTGGCCTCGGCGCGGAGAACTTCTGTGTCTGTTTTAAGTGTTACAAGGCTTTCGTAATGGCTCTCAAGTTCGGCCATACGAACTGACCAGGGGTATTTGTTGGTGGTGCTGCTCCGCGTACTCATCCATCCTGCCTCGTTACGATATGTAAATACGAGGGACGGCCCGCATGTAAGCTGAGTCATTCACACGGAAACTTTATTGTTCGAAAAAAATACACCATGGCGTCACGAACTATACACCTTGCACTATTTTCGCCATCGTCGCCATGACATTTTGAAGAGACAGTTTGAAGAGACCACTCTGGTAAAACTTGGTGCCCTGTGCTGCAAGGAATTGTCGCAGAGCCTCCTCAACCTCATCATTGTTTTGGAAGTGACGTCACGAGAGTGCGGCTTTCAGTGCACGGAACAGCTGCCGATTCATACCGGATAACAGCACGCACTTCCATCGGTGACCCTGTTGTCAGCACATGTCTGTCTGGCACCGTGATTTGTACTCGAATAACCTCGGGCACACCGGTCTGCTCCTACTCTCTCTTCTTCGGCACTCGGCGCATGCGTTTTCCCTCCTCCGCTGGCTCTCCTTCTGTCATTGAACCAGCAACGCGCGAGGATTCTTATTGCCATTGTTTGCTTCAACTGGTGTATACCATCTACTCTTTTAAAAAACAAAACATGGAACTTACTTTCGGAAAGGCCCTCGTACAAACGTGTGCCTTAAAACGTCCTGAATGTCAGGCTCAGCCCCATGTGCCTTATTACACCATACACCATTCTGCATGAAGTTTCCACATCTTCGGACCCCAGGGGGGTATTCTGTAAGTCTCCCCCATGTGGGCATGTGCATGTCGTCTGCTGCTGAACTGCTGATGGGCTGAGAGCGCCTCTCTCTTTCTGAAGTGTGCTGAGCCCAGCGAATGCTAACTTCACGAGCAGACGAAAGGGAGATGCCCACTAGGTGGACACTTATCTTATGCCCATTAGGTGGACACCGTAGTTACTTATCTGATCGTGAGCAATTAGTATCCATCTCCGGCATTTATTCCACAAAAAAAATTATTAACATCGGCGTTCCGCAAGGCTCAATTCTAGGCCCGCTTTTATTTTTACTATACATTAATGACATTCCACAGTGCCTAACCGCATTATCAGAATGCATCTTATATGCTGACGACACGACTGTCTTATGTTCGAGTAATTCTCTAAGCAACATTTCAACAACCCTTAACGCTGAACTTACTAACGTTAGCGCATGGTGTGCTAAAAATAAGCTTTTGATAAATCCCTCGAAAAGTAAGTTCTTAATTTTCTATTCCAGGTCAATAAATAACGCGCAAGTTATGCCCCTCTTTATAAATACACATCATATTCATCTATCAGATCAATGTTCCTTCCTTGGTATCAAACTTGATTCCCGCTTAAAATTTAATTTGCATATTAATGAGCTACAGCGGAAAACTTCCTATGGTATTATGGTATTACTAAAAGCTAGATGTTACTTTGACTTGACTACTTTGGTAACCTTATACTATGCATTCATTCACAGTCATCTAAATTATTTTATTGCTTCCTGGGGTCAAACATATCATTGCCACCTTTCTTCCCTCCAACATGTACAGAATCAAGCCATTCGCATTCTCACCTGGAGCAACCGACGTTCACATGTCACTGATCTGTACCGGGAACTGCACATACTGAATATTGACAATCTAACCAAATTTAATGTCTGCACATTTGCTTACCAAACAGTTAAAGACCATAACCTTCTCAAATTTGTTCTTATCCGACACCTTACTAACTCAAATATTACGCGCTTTTCCTCCAATAACAATTTTATACTCCCTAAGGTACGAATTAACTATGGTTCACAAAGAGTAGCATTTGTTTTAATCAAACTTTGGAATTCATTGCCTTTTAACATTAAATGTGCCTTTTCTATATTATCATTCAAACATCAGCTTCGCAATCTCATGTTTAACCTATAGCTCCGTTTATTGAATATGTCTTTTAAAACACAACTTCAGTTCTGTCGTTTCTAATACTGTTTGCCTCGTTTCTTACTTCTGCTTAAGCCTTATCCCTACCGTTTTATATTTTCCATTGTATTATTCTTTTGCATCATTATGTATTTGCATTTGTATTTGCATTTTCGTATTTTTTTCCTCGCTGCCTTTTTGCTGCCAAGTAGTATTAGCTTTTTTAACATTATAAAAGGTCCCCCTTGTTGTGCCATTACCACAAGCCCGGATTCCGAATCTGCAAGATGCAGAATTTATCCTGCGAGCGCCCTTTGGACAAACCCGGGGCTGCGCCGAAAGGCACAGCGCCCTAATTCTCCCTTGACAAGTCAAGATGCTGAGCCGTCAGGCAGTGGTGTCCTCCGGAGAAGCATGGGCGGGCAACATGTTCAAACGTGTCACCAAGCGCCAGACAGCCCGGCGCCGTACCTCCCCTTTGCCTGGAGGTCACCGCGCCCGCCAACTTTGAACGGGGTGGCCAGCGTGGTCGCTGGTTGGACCTCGCCGACGACCGTCGAGTGCTCACTTTGTATTGGGCCGTTTGAGTGACAATGGTTTCTGGGGGCTTATAAGCCGCGGCGCGCCACCTGGAAAACCGGATCCGCCGACCCACCGGGAGCAGAGTGCCGCTCTCGACTGGAGTGAGATGTGTCACGCGTTTTCGCCGGACGTCGCCGTGCGGGAACAGTCGCGTTTGCTGTGAGCTCTCGGCCCCAGTGCCGATCCCTTCATGGCCTGCATAATGACCTGTATATAGTGTATAAAGTCCCTTTTGTTATTCTCACCGACGCCTGACTCGGAGTCTTCGCTACCAACGCTCTATCACGAAACGGGTGACGAGCGCTACGGGACCACCTCAAAGTCGTAACACCCTACAGTGTTTACACTATGGGACCTTTTTCTGTACTAAATATCAATATTTTTGTATCTGCACCATGTATTCAATAAACTTTAAACTTCAAACTTCAAACTTACAGAATAAGCCCGGCCCCAACCTCACTAGCACTTAAGGTCAATTTTAACACAGAATATGGGTATCTCATTTCAAACTGCAAATAATTTAAATGGTCACCGTTGTTTGAAAATACAACTGTTTGTATTTAGGGTTGTTAATTCGGAAACTCCGGGGTAATATCACGCAGTGAAATGAATTTGCTAAAAGTATGATGAACCCATGGCCGAGTGGTGTGGTCTTCATTCGATTCCAGCACCCAAGCTGTTTGCCGTTTTCGTAATTTTCCATAAGTTCTCTGGGTGCTGTTTCTTTATCTTTCACCTCCGCGAAGCGATCTCTTTATGTTTTGTAATTTTCGCATATACTGCTGATAGCATTTCAATACGTATTTTCTTATGAAAAGCACTTGATGTGTCTATTCGTCTTCGTTCTTGTTTCCCGCGCACACTCGTTCCTCATATACCAGCTAGTCTAAATGTCTGCATTCTACGATGACCATTATCTGCACAGACGATGACAGGTAGAAAGTACATGGCACATGAGCAGTTGATAGACCCTAAGAGAAGTCGGTTAAGGTTCTCAATAAGGCCTTAAACCTTCCGAACCTATTCAAAATTCGCTCTAACAAACGGCACCAAAGCGGCTTTGGAACGTCAATCTAGGCCATATCCACGGTGTCCAGAAAACATCATAGGTTACTACAGGCAGTGTCTCCGCTCGTCCTTAAGTGTAAATCGCTGACCTTGGCACGTTCCTTGAGGAAGTTGTCTGAGAAAGATTTTATTACATCTTGAAATTACGGCTTTGTTCTTCAGAAAAAGCATACAGTAAGCTCTTGTGTAACAAATATCGTCCGCTGCAAGAATAAATCTGAGTCAGGGGAGATATTCTGTCATGGTAATCATTAGAAACATTCTGAAGTTTTACGTGCCAAAAGTGTTATATGATTCTGATGCAAGCCGTAGTGGGGGACTCTAAATTTATTTTGGGCCAGTGATTTACCGTGTACGAAATTCCATGTACACGAGCACTTTGACACTTCTATCTCATCGAAATGAGACCACCATGGCCGAGATCCAACCAGCGATCGCAAGCTTAGCAATTCAACGAAGCTGCGACGTCGCAATAATATTCACCCATGGTAATGACTATAAACTTATTCGCTCGATTGAAAACTGCACCTCATATAAGCACTCATCACCACCATGTAGAAATATTATTTCGTAGGTACGGGCAGTGAATGGACAAAGGATGTGTCAACACAAAACACGCGGAGATAACATGGTTGAAAGTGAAGGCTTTTTCGCTGTGGCGGTGGGCGCTACAACGGAATGCTATTCCAACCTGTTTCTATTCCATTTCCTTAAATAGCCCTCCGAGATTGGTCAAACATTTTTAAGGCCAAGCCCACATCACCTGCCTGTGATGAGATATAACGAAAACCGCGAGAACTGGCCACCTCAAGATGACGTGATTTATTGATTGTATATGATTAGACCGGACAACAGAAAAACATTGGGATTTTGCGCCTTTGTCACCATTATCCTTCCGTGCTTGGTAAGAATGTTTTCGGGCCACGTCCAGTTCGTATCTCTGTCACGCGCGTCACAAAACTGCAATAACTGTAACTGAATTCAGGGACTGAGGATATGTTTGGTTTAGCCCTTTCCGAGAAACTTGAATGAGTTTACATTTAGAGGCGTTTATGTACATTTTCTATAAAGTGCACCAATTCTCAATTTTCTGCACGTCTTCCTGAAGTTTAGACTGATCACTGCTGGAAGCAGGTCTTCGATATAGGCCGCAGTCATCTGAAAAAAGTCGTACAGTAGAGGAGACTATTTGGAAGATCATTAATAAATATCAAGAACAAGAGAGGGCCTACAAGCGAACCTTGACGAGGCCTGAAAGTATATCGCATGTTTTAGACTCCTGATTTTCGATAACAGTGAAATGTGAATGATTAGTGAGGAAGCACTCAATCCATGATAGCATTAATGTTTCAAGGTGAAGTCGAGAAAGTTTGGTCAATAAACGAACACGGGCTACGCGGGCGAAGGCTTTAGCAAAATCGAGGTAGACCACGTCTGTCTGAAAGGAATAATCCTGGTTGAGGTGAAGATCAATAGTAAATTCAACCAGTTGCACCTCACAGGACAGGCCTTGCCGGAAAATATGTGGTTTGGAAAATAAATATATATTGTGCTTTAAGAGTTTGCAAGCGATGCAGGTGAGTGATAGTGGGTGATAATTTGACGAGTCAGAACGATTACGAGATTTGAAAACAGGAAATGTGCTGATTTGCAGTCCTTAGGCACATAACTATTAGAAATTGATTCTGTAAAAAAATTGGTAAAATTTTGTTCGAAGCCCGTTTAGTATTCTTTAATACGTTTGATGGAATGTTACCGGAATGTTATTGATACTTTGAGCTCATCAATAAGTTTCATAATTCTTTCAGCACAGGATCCATTTGTACAAAACTGTAATCTGGTAGGGAGTTAGTGGGAATTGGGGTTTCCCGAGTAAAAACAGAACTAAAGTAGGAGTTCATAGCATTGGATGGGTATTCACGAGGAACAGGGGATCCATCAGGATTAGTTAGAGGAATGTTGGTGAGTGCAGCATTTTTCAGCAAAAGGAAGTTTCCGAGCTTTTCTTTGGTTACCGTGGGAGCACATTCAGCACATCCTGGTAATAGAATTTTTTTTGAACACTTTATTCCAATATCCTATACTGTTGTAAGCATTCAAAATATTTCTGCCATTTATCATTAGAATTTATTTGTTTAGTATCTTGGAGTAGACGCTTCTTTCTTTTCGATTATCTTCTGACGGCATTCGAGAAGCAGGGCCGGCTCACGTCACCATTTATGCGAATAAGTGGTACATGAGCTTCTATATGACCAAGAGTTTTCCGCTTATACCTGAATAGTGACCTATTTTGACCTAGAGGCCTAGAGTATGCTGAACGGAAGAAGTGGTGGAAGATAGCGAGTTCCGCGTTGAAAATTGGCTCCCTTGCCGAGTATGGCCTTTGTCAGAAGCTGGTGGTTGGCAGTCATGACAGAAACGTCGAAATCAATCCCGTTGTGATCACTAACCCTTTTATGCACTGCAGGGATTAGCTCATGTGACCATTTGAAACTACAACACGGTGTAGATTGTTAGAGCCACAAGTTGTAACTCTGATTATTTCGCAGTGGCTAAACAAATATTCGACATCTAAGAAATGCTTCGATTGGCGACTCGTTCCAGTAAGAGCAAACCAGTCAATGTGAGGAAAGTTGAAATTTCGACATAATAATATATTTTCTTTAAGAAGGTGTGATTGCAAGTTTAGAAGAACACTACAAAGCTCAATAATAATGATACATCGCAGTCTGGGGCACGATAGTAGTACAACACACTGCGAATCAAGGGATGTGTTAACAAAGAGAGTTTCATGTTGGCTGTTTAGTGCAACAGGTATAGATGCCAAGTTCGCTTCAGTCTATGAACAGTGCAGGATTCATCAGCAGGAACTAGTTCATTGTGTTTCACTTCGGGATATAGCCACAATTCAGTGAAACAGCCACATCAGTAGACGTGATCCTCCAAGATAACTTGGAACATTAGCTACCATCACGGACGCATCATGGTACGATGGCAAAACTGTTTTAGTGGTTGTACGACAGGCAAGTGGCAAGGAGCAAAATGAAAAGCGTTTTGGCGATCGTTCTCGTTGCTATGGCTTGATTTCAATGACGGGCACATGTAGGGCATTGCTCTGTCAAATGTTGTTGAGTGAGCATCCGTTTCGGTGGCATTTTTAATGTGCCGTTGCACGCCACCATAGTCTTCCAACAGCCAACGCAAGTTAAACAAGAGGAAGCGGAAAAATTGGACACGCCGGCAGCACTTTGCTCACCCGGTTACTTACTGTCACTGCCCTAACTAGACCCCACCGAAATCATCTCCTCTTTAACATGCTATTCACGTCTCGTCAGCCAATAATTAAGAAAGCATGCTACTGGCTTTGAAACCAAACAAAATTCACCTTTTCTAAACTAGGTGAGCGTTTGATTGGGCTATTGAAACAATTTTGCGGGTCACCGACTATACTTGCGCCGGTGGTTGCCCACATTTGACGTCAGAAGATTGAAATAAAGTCACAATGGAATGTACTTCGCGTTATAGCGCCACTCAGCTATAAAAATAAGCCAATCCCCAATTTGCTATTCGTCTGCTTGAAAACCAGTGGAGTTGGAAAAAATGGGTCTTATTCTTCTAGATTTGGTCCTTACCAGTTTAAAAAGCGTAGTTTTGCCACTTTATCAAATTTGTCGCCAGATTTCGCGGCTTCCTTACCTGCTAAGCGCTAAACATTTCAATTTAGCCACTGGTGACTTTTTAGTGACATGACAGAACAACTGGGAAAGTTTTAGTGACTTCAAATTCAGAAAAGCTGCTTTGCAAAAGCCTTATGCGCAAGTTAGTATAAAAGAATCCGCGGGCACATAACCTTTTCTTATGGGTCGTGAATGCAAAAACATTAATGTCTAACTGAATGCAGCTGGGTGGTCCTTCGAGTTATGAACTCCTCGTGGGCAAGCAAGTGCCTTGAGGCACTTGGCCAACGCTACCTTGGACGCTACACTTTGATCCGTGACGTCATGCTACCTTGCCCGACTGCCATAGAATATTTATTTATTACTTATTTATTCAAAATACCCCAAAGGCCCTCATTACGAGGGTATTACATGGGGGGGGGGACGATCACAGGCACTGGTCATAGTTTGTACATACTAAAAACAAGAGAATGTAACAGAAGTAATAATGCAGTGAAACATAGGTAATATACAAGATAATTAGGTCCCAATTATTACAGAGAAAACTATAGTATATATTAGGAGAACATAAGGCAACTGCAATGAAAAACACCAACAAACATCGAAAACGATGTAAAAGTCCCAAATAATAATAGTAATACGATTAATCGACAAGTCGTGAGCGAAATAAAGGTTGAAGCTTAGTCAAGTCTGGTTCCGTGGCAATGACTGATGGTAAGGCGTTCCATTCAGTTATTGTGCGTGGTAAGAACGAATATGCATAATGGGATGACTGGTAGTTAAAGCGTTTGACTTTGTATGGATGGTCACGGCGTGGAAAAATAACTGGTGGTGACTGAAAGAAATCATCGTGAAGTGATGGATGGTAATAAAGCTTATGGAAAAATGCTAGGCAAGAAAGTTTACGGCGAAGTGCTAAGTTGTCCAACTCGGCTTTATTCTTTAAAGAGGTGACGCTGGTGTAACATGAATAATCTGAAAATATAAATCGTGCAGCGCGGTTCTGCAAGGCTTCGATCTAACTGGTGATATAAGTTTGTTCGGTATCCCAGATGGCAAACGCGTATTCTAGTTTAGGACGGATTAATGTTGTGTATGCTAGTTTTTTATCATGCATTGGGGCTTCTTTTAAGTTATGTTTAATAAGTTCGAAAGTACGGTTTGAAGAGGCGAGGGTAAGATTAATATGATTATTCCATAATAGGTTTGACTGAAGATTGATGCCAAGGTACTTGTAAGTAGTTGCGAGTTCCACAGCGTTGTTATCAAGGGAGTAGGTGGTTGGAATTCGTGGCCTATTGGTGAAAGACATGAGTTTAGTTTTGGAAATATTTAATGGCATTAACCAATTAGAACACCATGCACTTATTGCGTCCAGGTCAGTTTTTAGTAAGTGGCTATCAGTGTTACTTGATACACATCGATAAACTACACAATTGTCTGCAAATAGTCTGATTTTGGATGACACGCAACTGGGTAAATCATTAATATAAATTAGAAAGAGTAAAGGTCCAAGTACGCTGCCTTGTGGAACTCCAGACGTAACATCAGCATAACATGAGCTGGAATTGTGAACTGATGTAAACTTAATTCTAGTTGAGAGAAAATCGGTGATCCATGCAATTGTAGTAGGATGAATGTTAAGGTGTGAAAGTTTAAGTAACCACCTATGGTGTGGAACACGGTCAGATGCCTTAGAAAACTCTAAAAATATTGCGTCAACTTGGAACCCGACGTCTATTAATGCGTGTATGTCGTTAATAAGTCCGGCAAGTTGGGTGTCGCATGAGTAGCCCTTGCGAAAACCGCCCTGATGCCTAAAAACAATGTTATGGTCTTCAAGGAAGTTAATGAGTTGACTGTGTATGATATGTTCGAGTAATTTACAAATAGTCCTGGTTAAGGAGATGGGACGATAGTTAAGGGGAGAAGCACAATCACCTGATTTGAAAATGGGTATTATTTTAGCTATGCGCCAGTCGTTAGGAATACCACCAGTTGATAGTGACTGGGAAAATATAGCGGTTAACATAGAACAAATACTATCCGATGTATTCTTTAAAATGTTATTATTGAAACGTAGATGGTCGGCACTAGATGAAATTTTAAGATTGGTTAGTAGAGATAAAACACCAGCGTCACTGATGACTATATATACCTCATGCATTGTGACTCCCACTAATGTCTTTAAAGTTGGCAATGAGTTAACGCGTTCATGAGTGAAAATTGTTACAAACGTATAATTAAGAAGTTGAGCGCAATCTGAATCGGGGATATGAACACGATAAGAATCAGTAAGAATGATGTCAGTGCGAATTGCAGGGTTCACCACAAGCCAAAAGCAACGAGTATCATTTTTTATCATGGAGGGTAAATCATGAGAAAAAAGTAATGGCGAGTAGATTTTAGCAGTGCCTTATAAGCCTTTTCACACGCTTTGTGTTTGTCATGGGCACTCGCTAGACCAGTCAGCTTTGCCTGCCTGTAAAGTCTCTTCTTTTTGTTATTAAGCCGCCGAAGCTTGCTTGTAAACCAAGGAGAACTGCTTTTGCAGGAAATGAATGACATAGGAATGTAGGTGTCAATGAGTGAACTGAGGGTGGCTTTAAAGAGGACCCAGTTCTGTTCAATGGAACCTGAATGAAAATCATGCAGAAATTGACCTGAAAATGTTCTTAATTCATTCTTAATTGCGTCGAAATTGGCTTTACTGTAACACCTTATTTTCTTTTTGGTAATTATTCTTTTGCTCACGCAAAAGTTAGTGCATGCAGTTATAACATCATGGTCAGCGATGCCTGCTTCATGAGTTATGTCGGAAATTATATCAGGATTATTAGTTAAATCTAAGTCTAGTATATTGGCAGAAGTTTCAGTGGATCGTGTTGGTTGACTAATAAGTTTGGTTAATGAAAAGTCAAGACAAGTTCTGAGAAAGGTATGTGCGGCCGCATCCGTGGCCGATACGGAGAGCGTCGACCAATCGATGTTTGGAAAATTGAAATCGCCAAATATGGTAATTGCCGACCTCGGAAAAAGCACGCACGCATCGCCCAGCACTCGGTGATGCTCATCGGAAAACGCGCCAGACTTGTCGGGTGGACGGCGAAAAACGCCAATGATAGCACCAAATACATTCAAGAAAAGTATCGATAATGATGGGTGCGGCAATGAATTATTCCTTTATCGCGATGAGCACACCGCCACCTCTACGCTGTTGCCTATCACAGCGAAAAAACTTGAAAGTGGATTCACTCGCAAAGATGCTGTTATCGTGCATGGTGTTGTTAAGCCAGGTCTCGGTAAGTAACACTGAACAAGCCTGGAATGAATCGATGAGAGATGAGAGTGCAATACCATTAGCGACAACACTTTTAGCGTTGGTGTATAAAAAGGTAAATTTATTACCAATGCTACAGCGCAATTTTATGGCTGAGCTAGTAGATTAACCTGAGCTTAATGAAACAAAGGAGGAGGAACGTCATTCATCCCGGCGCCGGGAAACAAGAACAGCCTGGCCTTCATTGGTGTTCCAGTCGTAAACGTTATTGTTCAAGTGCAGTTTGTTGAAAACAAGACGCACTCGATCTCCGTCTTTCGTCATCTCCGTCTCCGTCGTTTCTCCGTCTTTCGACGGAAACTTCTCCAGAACTGGAGAAGTTTCCGTCGCTTTTCGCGAACTGCTTCCGAGTAATCCCGCGAGATGCTCAAGTTGTTTTCTTCAACTTATGGCCGCGGCTCAGAACCAGTTCAACTTCGTTCTCATTGAAAAAAATTGGCTATGATAGGCCGCTTCTGCTCAGACGAAAAGCGGCCCACACGATGTGCTCTCGAGATTTACGTCACAGTAAGCCCAAGTTTTTCGGTACAGAAATTACTTACAAGTCGTTCTGACTCTTCCCAAGTTTCAGACTTCGCCGAATCTGTTAAGCCATAAAAGAGAACGTTAGATCGCCTAGAGCGATTTTCGAGGTCGTGAATTTTTTTTCTGTACGCCTACGAGACCGTTGTCACTGCTCGCGATGGACTGAGCACATGGGGCCGCTGCAAATTTCTGCTCTAGATCAAGGACACGCTTTGTCAGTTTTTCTAAATCATTCTTTAACTATACGTGCATTAGAAGCACCTTGTTCACAGATTCTTGAAGTACTGTATTACTAGCGTCAACACGCAAGATAGAGCCAGCCAAAAGGTCTAGCTTTTCCTCTTGAGCCTTGGTCATGGGTCCAGGGTTTAGCTCGACATCGCCACCCAGAACAAGCAGGCACAACAGATACGATGCGCAAGTGCGAACACTTTTCAAAACATGTGTATAAGGTGTATACTGGAGATGTTCCCGAAAGCCGAGCTGATTTTGTCGCCGCCGCTTTCTTTATGCCGGGTTTGGCAACGGAAATTTAGGTCCAAGTAGCATAATGCCATAAGGCCTGCTATCTAGGAGGCGATGGTTTAGATCAGTGGGTAAGACACAAGGCTTCTTTCTGTGCATTCTGAAACTCACTGCCGCCAACGTTTTCGCTTTCGAATTTATTCTGTATTTTCATACATTCTTTATTGCGATTGCCTAGGCGAAGTTATAACACAGGCGAGAGCTTGCACGGACAAGGAACACGCGGTTAAAAGAGGCTAGCAAGGGTGACGTGGCGTTGCGGCGATGCCGTCTCCCCTCATACAAGAGCTGGCGCGATATCGCGGCAGCAGGTTTACGCTTTCGCCTGCTCGGCTCCATCGAGGCGTGCACGGGACGTACTGCCACAAGGATCGGAAATTTAGGTGCTTTAGACACCGGCTTCTTCGCTCAATCGGCTGTTTGATGCTTTCGAATCAAAACTACATGTGAGCGAGAAAAATTGGCTGCATAACGAGATGGTTCTGTGTTCATCATGCAGTTGTTGCCTTCGCAGGATTGCCAGTGTCGTCGCAAAATACATTTCTTAACGTATATTTTTCTCTCATGCACGAAACCGATTTGAAAGGGTCTTAACGCTGCGAGTTTGGAAGCTTCACAAAATGCATTCGATTGGGGGATATTTACAAATTTTATCGTAAGATTTAGAATGCAGCACGTAAATTATAACAATGTTGACTGTAGCAAGTCGTATGAATAGCAGAGAGCATTCATGAGAGCCTGCACACGCTGCTTGCGGTTTCGTGGGTTTCGGGCAGAGCAGCGAAGAGCTTTCAGCTAGACTAAGAGCTGGAAATGCTGCATTTGGTCGGCATAAATGTCACGCCATTGTGATCGCCATGTTAACGCGCGACCTTGTGTGTCTTGAAGAATTCTGCCAACTTTCACGAAGCACCAAGAAATAGGAAATTTCCAGGCAAACGTGGACTAAGCGCATTGTCTGTGCAAGAAAAATCAGTTTGCTAGTGTTGGATGGAATCGTGCTGCATTTCTTCGTAATCTGAGGGTAAACGCCCAATTTTAGCATTTATTCAACATTGTTATGTAAGCATAACAGTGAGGAAAAGCCCCGTACACACTGCTGGTAAATTCACTGTTTCTTCTTCACGTTCGGGGGCACTTTGCACTAACGTGAGACGTTTCGGTGAAGAATTTATGTTATCCTAGACTATGTTAAGGAGTTTCAAAACGCCTACGTTCCCAAAAGTTACTCAGAAGTTCAAACAGCCTTTTATCATCTTTGCAGCATTATGTAGCAGATACTTAGCGACTTTTTGGTCTTAGTTTAGCGACCCACTAAAACAAATTATTTCAGGTCTGATTAAGCCGCACATTTTACTTAAAGCTGTCGTGACCATGCATTGAAGATCTGTGAATTGAAGTGCCGTACTGATGTTTTTAACTCTTCTCTTAACGGGAAAGTCTTAAGTCGCTCATGCAAAAAAAAAAAAAACGAGTCGTCCGGTTCAATGGGACAAAAACTATCATCATTAGCGAGAGCTTATGCTCTCGTAAGCCAGCAAAAAAATGTAATGGCTTATACGACTTCGAAGCTTAGACTAAAAGCGCTCTGCGCACTGTATCGAACGCTGCATACATTCATTGAACTGACACATACAACACATAGAATAGCATAAGTTTCAATTTCCTGCTCAGAGGATGCAACGTAAAATTGAAAAGAAACGTCGTTGGCGTGTGTATGATCCTTCTATACGAGCGCGCGAAGCCGCAGCTGAAGAAGCCGAACTGCGTAAGCAGCAACGCGACTACGCAAGGCGGTGCATTACCAAGTGTGCAGCAGGCCTTTACGTATTACAGCAGTGTAACATGCTGCCGAGCTTTTTTTTCCTGACACTATTTCACAGCGCAATAAGCTTCCACGCAGCTCTCAAGGTGGCCAGTCCGTGGTAGGCTTGCGTTTATTACGAAATAATTTTCTTTAACGGCAATGTTGTTACGTTTTTTTTCTTGTAAAAATTTTATTGTGTACGTGAACGATTCAAGGTTGCCAAAACGACACAGTTTGTTTAATTCTAGATAAAATTATTCAGTGAGTCTGCTATTATGCTTTATTTCGTTATTGCAAGTATATTATTCTGTATGAGTATGCATTACATATTATTACGATATTACGGCACTCAAGAGACGAGCCGCCACGAGAACGACGACGAAGTGGGTCTGTGCCCTTGGCGCGAGTGAATGTCGGCCTGGTGCTCTGGCTCCAGTCCAGTGTAAATAGCCTGTAAATAGCCTCGTCAGTCTGTGTCCTTTCTACACCTAAAATTATGGATATCTATGTATACATACTGCGCACCCTGCAATACTGCTTTCACAGCGGGGCAGACACTTAGAATAAATGAATAAAAGAACAAACCAATAAATAAATAAAGCGATGCACCGTTGTAGTCCATTAATCTGTGTGCTTGACTGCAATATACATACCATAAGAGAGCTTGCTTGTGAGGAATCATAGAGAGGGTGGCACACTGGCCCATCTGTGGTAACGCAGATGTAATGTAAAGTGAAACCACAGGGAAATTCAAAGTAATATGAAAACTTGCAATGATGAGGAGTAGTCGAACAAGGAGAGTCGCTTCAAGGCAACATTTCGGCCAGGGTCCCGTCAGGGCAGCAGCTGCTTTCCCTAGCATGCTTTCCTTATCGGCGTGCTTTCGGTACGGTCAGCTCACTCTCCCCTAGCCTCAACGGGGGAGGAAGAGGAGATTAGACCGAGCCATGGTGTGGCCTAGCTTCAACGTCCTTCCCACTGTAATTTCGGCGCCATTTACCACCTTTTTTTATTTTAAAGCGAAGCTTTCTTTCCCTCTTCTTTGGACGTTTCCACTGATGCTACTGCTGCTGCTGTCTTGCACGGTATGTCACGGGGTGGTTGACAACGTGTACATGTAGATGGCAGGGGCGCGTGTCTATCAAACCTTTCCATCCAACTTCGGGGGCGTCACAACAATGCCATCTGCATCTCCCTGGCCCTTGCTACAAAGTCCACTGGAATTCCCTGGCCATCACACAATGCCCTCTGTAAGACTGTAATCACGCGTGAGCCCCCCGCAAAAGCATTGCAGACGCTGCGGCGCTTATCTTTGTACTCACGCGCGACAGCCAAGAGGGGAGATAGATTGGTAGAAACACGAGACAGACAATGCGTAACGGCAACGCTGTGACGAAGCAGGTGAATAGCCACTCTTAGCGTGTGGTAGCTTGCGTACATGGAAAGATCGCGAGAGAAGAGAAATGCGCTGTCAGAAAGCGCGCTTCGTTTGGGGTCTCTTCAATAGAAGAAACGCTATTAGTAGACATGGGGATGGTTGCCTACAAACTGTAAAAATATAAAAATAATCAATCAATCAAATCAAAGGTATTTATTCAACTGCTCAGGAACAATCTCGACGGTCTTGGTGCTTGCGCGCTCGGCAAAACAATTCACAGGAAAAACAGTGCACGCCCACACATACATAAACACATACACACGTGCGCACAAACAAAAATAATAATTGTGTGAATACAGATTCTAACAGATCATAAAATGAGTACACGAAGAGAATACAAAGCAAATGTGGAGAAACAGAAAAGGATTACGCAATGACGGAACACACAACTGATGAGAGTTTTTCTCCAGTTATTGAAATTTCTTTGGAACTCCCTACAGCAAAATATTAAAGTCAGGTATGAGGATATCCCGACACTCTTAATGGGCGTTATATGTCGCGTGCACTCTAGATAGAGGGATAGATGGACTGGCAGGCCGTGTTGCGTGACAGAAGCACCAGTGGCCAGCGCCACTGGTCCGTCGGGCACGGGACACAGCAGTGGCTGTTACTCCTAAGCCTTCGATAAAAAGATTCCTCCCTCTCAACCACTACGCGATGTGCTTTGTAAATGAATGACTAGTGCTCAGGTGCTACGGAAAATGGCGCATAAGAACACCTCGTGCAAACACATCTCACTGTGCGCTCTGTGCACTACGTAGACAAGAGCAAGTGGTACTCGTAAAGTAACATTCAACACTACATCGTGACTATCGTATGCCGTCAAAATCACCGCCAAATGCCGTCGAGGAACACAAAAAGCGCAGAAAGCTTTGCTTACATCCATTCTCACAGTGCGTTAATATTTTTACCTTAGCTACGTCAGACTACACACAGGGATTTTGCCCCTTGAGGGTGGGGCACTACGTAATTTGATGTAGTAGCTTAGCGCGAATAAAACCACGGACACAAGAAAGACGGACAAGGACAAGCGCGGACAAGGACAAACACACAGCTGCTGCTTTGAGAAACCTCCTTGCTGAAAGGTTGCCTCGTTAGACTCTCCCCATCACAGTGAGACGCACACACTCGACACGGCAGCTTGCATTGACGCTACCTCGCTCAGTGGGAGGGATGACGTCCGGCCACTTGAGTCGAGTGCAGCTATAAGCGGAACTGATAGCGTGTCTCTCGGGGTCGCGGCCGCTGGCACGATGACCCAGCAGCGACCGGGGGAGCGTCACAAATAGATGCGCTTATTTCGGTCACCGCCACCACCGCAGCAGTAAATAAGAGCACATATATCTGGCGCAAGATTCCTCTGCATTCAGGTTTGTTTATAGCAGCGCCTGTTGCATGTATGCTGTAACCACAATAGTCAAAGCCGAAAGAACAGAACTGCCCGCTTTCAGGAAGATGCTTTACTTAGCTGGCAGCTTGCGCTGTGTCCAGTATTACAATTGCTACCAACCGATTTACTGCATGACATGCTTTTTGAGTGCAGCTAGCGTTTGGAACTTTCTCATTCTATAGCACGGATGTATTCAGTTGTTTCTGACCGTATTTCTTTCCTCCACATTTGTTGAATATCTCTCAAACGCTTAAAATGGCAGAAAGCTGAGCTAGTAGGTAAGGAAGGGTTCATTATGCAGGCGTTATACAGCGTTCGTGTTGTCCACTTCTCTTCTCTTGTGTCCTGTCTGCACGTCTCACCGTTTTTGCATAATGAATCTCTCAAAAGCTGATATTTTCCGACTTTTTCGAACCCAGCTTTACTTAATTTACTGCGTTAACCTCTTAATTGTCCAAATAGGAAAAACATATTTTTGAAAGCGTTTTTTTCTACCACGTCTTTCTAAAACAATATGATACCTGGAATGCCTATAGCGGTATATACTGCTCGTATTGCAAAAAAAAAAAAAAACTATCAGCCCAAGCATTCTGTAGAGATTGTTAACGAGCAAAGCTGAAACGATTGGCCCCGGTGTTTAGGTAGATCCCGACAGTTTATTAAAGTATTTCTCAGTTATTGGTTAGGTCGTTGTGTTTGAAAATTCATTACGCCACCTAACGCACAGAAGCGGTAGAGCCGAGGGGCACCAACGAGTCATCTGTGGACGAAAACGCTGGAGACAATCGCGATGATGATAGTTTTCTACACGCGGACACTATACTGGGAAAACTAGCCCTCGACAGCTTTCCTGCAAAAAAAATATTGAAAATAGATTACATTGTCACGTAGCAGTGACAGTGAAGAACACAGCAGCAGAACTATGGATGAGGAAACAAGTTTTTATGGGGGGAACCTGTGCCCACAGAAGGCAGTTACACTCAATAGCACAACGATAGTGGCGAACACAATAGGCAATCGTCAAAATCTGACCAGCGTGTGAAGCGCGTCGGCTTTTGTACATCACTCGTCGAAGGTTCTCGTGCAACCGCTGGTGCCCGCGTGGTTTCCACAATGTACTACGCAATTCGTGCCGCGCATGCGATCTGATAATACAAAGTTCGGCGAGGACATACACAACAGATAGAACGGAACATTACATTCCCGTAAGTTCCAAACCATGCAGGCGCATCTTCCGTTGAGTGATAACATTTAACGTTCGTTAGCCTGTGAACAGCGGCCACTGCAGAAACATGAGCAAGCACACGTGTCAATATATATTTATTTGCTACAATTACAAAAAAGCGCCGCTTTGCTTGCACGTATAGAAACGGAAAAAGGAAAAAAAAAGTCAGATTTGCAGAAATACAATTTGACCGCATAGCTTAGGTGATTCAGTGAATGCGGGTTTGGAAGATGCAACACGCATATAGCATTGATTAATGGGACCCTGGGGCCATTTAACAAATCAAGCGATTACGATTCAGACGACATGGCCTGACTCGTCATCAGTGCTTTTTCGTGCAGTGGCCTTTAGTGACACATACTAGACTTGTTCAACGCAACAAAGAACTTTACAGTTTATTCAGCGCTGCCTTTTGTACACTCTGGGAGGGAAAGAGAAGGGCAAAATTACGGAGTGCACAGAGGGTGCGCAATGATAACACTGTGCGGCACGTGTATAGCGACAGGTGCTGCTTGATCAGACAGGATACATCCTCCTTTATTCACAATGAAACAAGCAACCAAAAATGTATCACCCAAAGTACAACAAAATCTCAGCAAGCTGTTTAGGGCACTTGCACAAAGTTGCCCTCGTAACCCAGTCTCTGCGGTGGTTTTCTGTTTCGGATAATACGTCTGGGGCCAGAACTTTCGGTCTCTAATTCTGCACAAGCGATGGTTCATTGAAGGCATTTGGGCTTTCCTCCCAGCACCTTTCTTCGTCTGAAGAGTATTCGCTGTTGTCGAATGTCTCCGATGTTTTAAGAGGTATTGATGGTTTCGCCGCAGAATCTTGCCTTTCTCTGTAACGACCGAGTATGATCTTGACTGCGTCGTGTTCAGAACCTTAGCTTTTGTTGCTCACGTGTTCCCCGGTACTCGCACCACTTGCCCTGTGGTCAAAGATGGAAGACATCGACGCTTTCACTTTGCCTGCTCATGTTTCAGCACTGCTGTTCGTGGAGCCCTGCTGAAGTCCGGTAGGGGCGTCCTCTCTGGCCGGCGTTTAAGTGACTCCCCTGGGGACCTTCCGTCTTCCAGTGGGCTGGAGCTGTAGTTGAACAGACCCATCCAAAAGTCGTTTTTTCCTTCCATCGTATTTTTAAGAATTCTTTTAGTTATTTGCACGCCTTTTTCGGCTAGGCCATAAGATTGTGGAAACCTTGGACTCGGCGTTGTGGGCTTGAAGTCGTACCCTTTTGCAAAAATAGAGAACTCTGGGCTTGCGAATTGTGGGCCGTTGTCGCTGCATACTTCAAGAGGTATGCCATACCTAGAGAAGATTGCATGTAGCCTTTCGATCGTTTTAACGGGAGATGTGTGAGTCAGTGAGTGAAATAATTTTATTAGGTCCAGAGAAAACGCAGGGGAGACCCCGCGCCTCCCGGTTAGTCCCACGTAGGGACCGCCAAGCCAAGCCTGACGGCCCGAACGCGCGCACTCTGGACGGCCAGAGTTTGGTCATTGAGTTCAGGGCTTCCCAAGAGCGCAGCCCACCTATCCTCCCTGAAGGAGGATCCGATGGCTTCACACTCCTACAACACATGATCCAATATTGCCCTTAGTCCACAGGTAGGGTAGTCGGCACTTGGATACCTTTCAGGGTATATTGCATAAAGAACCGCAAGGTTAGGATACGCACGGGCTTGTAGAAGTTGAAGAGTCACCGCCCGCGAGGCGGGGTGCGGAAGGGGGAATACCCGTTTTGACAGATAGTAGTAGGTGGTATCCTCATTGAACGTGAACAAGGGTTCCCCGCGGGGCAGGGGGACTGCAGAGGCGGCGCGGTCAGTGAGTCCTCGCGTGGCCTCGTGCGCGCGCTCGTTAGGGTAAGAGGGAGAGCCCTAGTTAGGGTAAGGGAGAGCCCTAGTGCGCGCGCTCGTTAGGGTAAGAGGAAGTGAGCTAGAAACCAAGTGAAAGAATGCGGAGAGATACATTTGGCCCTTTGGAGAATGCGGAGGACCTAAGGGGAGACCATCCCGGTTTGGTAGGCCTTATTTGCTGCCTTGGAATCGCTATATTTCGCCTCTCTGCGACCATCGAGCACAGCCAGCGCGATTGCAACCTGTTCGGCTATCACGGGCCTCGAAGTGCGCACCGTAGAGCAGCAAGTGAGCCTGGAATTCGAGTCCAAGGTGGAGATGGCGAATGCCTCTTGTTGGAGATATGCCGCGGCATCCATGAAGTTTGCCTCAATGTGATTGTTGCGGACATGCTCGAGTAGAGCTGTACCTCTGGTCCGACGTCTGCCGACGTTGTTTCCGGGCTGCATGTTGCGGGGAATGGGCGCCAAGTGCAGTTGAGACCTGATGTCCTTGGGAATCCGCATGGCGTCGGGGCAATGGTCGACAGGGCTGAGACCCATCTCGTCGAGTATCTTGCCACCCACCGGGATGCTGGATAGCCTGAGCAGCTGTGAGCGCTCTTGTGCCTCGATCATTTCTTCGAGCGTGTTGTGGGCTCCAAGCTTGAGCAGGGTTTCGGTGTCGGTGCATGTATGTAAGCCGATCGGGCAAGCTTAAAGACCTCTCTGATGAAGGAATTGAGCTTGCTCTCTGCAACGTGCCAATTATGCATGGCCGCCGAGTAGGAAAGGTGGCAGAGAACAAAAGCATGTATATTGCGGATGAGATTGCCTTCCTTTATTTCCCAGTGCCTGTTGTCGATCATCCGGATTAGGCCAAGAGCACTCTCCTTCTTGGCGGTGATCTTTCTGAGTGCGGTTCCATTGGCACCGTTAGACTCTATATACATCGCAAATATTCGGAGCGAGTCCACTCTGGGCAGTGGGCAACCGTAATCAGGGAAATGCCGTATTTCGCTTTCAGATGACGGTTTCCAATCACGGTGGCCGTCGCCTCTGGCTCCTTTCTTGTAGAGAAGAAGTTCAGATTTGGATGGAGAACGTCTGAGTCTAGTGGGGCGGAGGAAGCGCTCGGTCGCATCGATGACGCTCTGCATGGCGCTCTGCTTGGCCGTCGCTGCCGCCGACGCACCACATGCTGATGTAATCTGCGCAGATGGTATGGTTCATTCCTTAAACCTTCGCGAGCTCCTTGGAAAGTCCGATCATTGCGATGTTGAATAATGTTGGCGAGATGACTAAGCCCTGAGGCGGTTCGCGTGAACCGATGGTGATCTCTCGCGAGAGGTATCCTTCGATCTTGAGCTTGGCACTTCTCTGGCTAAGGAAGGATTGGACGAAGTCGTAGTCCGCCGTCCTGAGCCCGAGGCCGGCAATAGACTGGAGAGTTAATTCGTGCTAGATATTGTCGAAGGCCTTCTGCAGGTCTAACCAAGGATGGCTCTGGTAGCTTCCGTGATCCGGTCGATAATCTGATGCTTTATCGCTTCATCGTCCTGTGCCGAGAGGCCGGCTCTCAAACCACTCATATTTTGTGCGTACATGTCATTGGTCTCGATGTGCACCTTCAGCCGGTTGAACAAGGAATACTCTGCGACCTTACCGACACAAGGTCAGGGAAATTGGTCGTAGATTGTCAATTCCTCTTGCTTTACCGCCTTTATTTATTACTTCCTAATGTCTTTATTTTCCATTCCAAGGATGTCGGAGGGAGAAAGAAAAAGCTAGATTTCCAGTTTGACAGGCTCTCGCCTCACCGATTTAAATAAATATTTTTTTAGGAAAAAGACAGACAGTACAGGCATATGAGCACAGAAAAAAAGGAATGTCAGAACGCAATAACAAACGACAATTTTTACACAAATGTACAATTCCAAAAAACAAAGCGGTGTGCATATTATCATGTCGCACATTTCAAACAAAAGGTGCCACCCTTTCGCGTATAACTCAAACAAAATGGCGCAAATCTTTTGGCCGCATGCGTTGAAGATTTAAAGTGTAATTTTGGCACTGGTTTAAGAAATATGAAAGAGTGTTTCTGAGTGTATCGGCACAACTATATTTCGCGCAAATATATTGCCAGTGGGGACGAGGTTGAAGTAGCGCGGCTATTTGGGTTAAGCGTGGAGACGAAGAAGACGTCGTTGGTTTTTCTCTTTGACGACTTATAACGTATATTTTTTAGTGGTGCTGCTCCACATCCTGGTCGATCCCTCGTCCTTACATTGGTGGTGGTGCGGGGTATTATTCAAGCTTGGCACCCCTTCGTGGAGCCGATGATCTAGCCCGGAATCACCATCGCGCATCGAAACACCGGTCCACCGGTTCAGGCGTCGCCTGCTAGGCCAAGCTCCCGAGTCCAGTCCCCTGCAAGAAACCTCAAGAAATTGTTTGCCTCCTAAAAGTATCATGACCACCGCAGCTCCGTCGCATGTAACACTGCAGAATCATTTGGGTTCCGGGAAGCTTTCATGGTGATGCCTTTGAAGACGTCCAAGATTCGCTAGACCAGTTCGAGCGCATCGCCAAGCACAACCATAAGACCAGGTTGGAGGATGAACTCTCAAGTGTCTATTTCTACCTGATAGACTACCTGATGGCTCGTCGTGGTACGTCAACCGGGAGAGGAGCTTTGCCACATGGGACGACTTCCGCGCACAGGTGCTGGATACTTCAACAAGCGTCCACAGGAGGGAAAGTGCGCAGCGTTTCCATGAAATCGCTGTTCAAAAAGCCATTAAGAGCGTTGCTATCTTCCTAGAAGACATGGCCCGTCTCTTTCGTAGGGCAGACCCCGACATGCCAGAGGAAAGAAAGCTGCGGTATCTCTTGCAGGGAGTGAAAGAGCAACTGTTTGCTGGCCTTGGGAAAAATGTACCGACAACAGTGGTGGAGTTCGCAAAAGAAGCTACAGCTATTGAACGCGCCCTGCAGCAACGATACCGCCAGCATGACCTAAGTAACTCGGCGGCGAACACTTTCGTACCAGCTGGGAGTAAGACTGGCATCTGCGTAAAGTTGTCCGACACGTTGGGCGAGAAGAGCTTCAACAGCTTGGATTTGTTGTTGCGCATACGAAACCGGCGCCGGCGTTATCTTCTGTAGCTGATGTGGTCCGGGAAGAAGTCAGGCAAACTTTTTCTTCCCCAGACTGTGGTAACGTGCCGCGGTGCCTTACTTATGCGGAGGCTGTTCACCGTCCGTTCAACACAACTTCGACGCCGTTGTCGCCCACAACTAGAACATCACCTCCGCAACAGAGTCGACATCGTCATCCCCGTCGACTCTCCTGACCCCGCCGATCACTCCAGCCCAAACAATGCCGTATCTTCGACACGCACACGCCACTCCTTGGCTCCATGGAAACTTGCCGCCGAACTATCAGCGTCGGAAAACCGATTTGTGGCGCACCGTCGAGCGTCGACCAGTGTGCTACCATTGTGGCGAAGCTGGACAGGTCTATCGAGTTTTCCACAAATGGAACAACTATCGCGCCGCTCATTACCCAAGCTTTCCTGCCAACTGTGACTATTCTCCCTGTGACGGTCGACGCGCCAAAAACGACGCTCCTCTGAACAGTCAGCCGCAAAATACGATGACGCCACGACCCTGTTCTCCTCCACCTCCTGCGCGCTACAATTCGCCGACTAGTCGCAGTTTTACCGACGTCACTAGGAGCAGGTCCCCTAGCCCTCGACGTGGAAACTAGCAACAGCGACCTCCCGGGGTGAGGTTGCCAGTACTCGAACTTCTACACATGCCCGATTGCCGACAAACAACGACGGGAAGGCTACAATGACGAAGAAGACGCCGAAACAATGGCGAGTACGACGGAGACAACTACGAAAGACGTAACTGACGTTGTCAGCGCTGACGTCTTCGTTCTCACTGACGGCGGCCACTTAGCCGCTCTTGTTAACACTGGCTCTCATTTTTCAATCATAAGGTTACAGCTCACCGACAAACTCAGGAAAGTGAAGACGCCTTGACACAGGCTCAACACAAGAGCCACCGGAGGTCAGTTGATGACACCTGTCGGGGAATTCACGCTCCGATTCTTAATCGCCGGTTCAAGCTTCTTCGCCACACTCGTCATTCTTATTGACTGCTGTAAAAAACTTACATTGGGCATTGATTTCCTACGTGAGTACGGCGCCGTGTTTAACACCTGTCACAGAAGCGTCATGTTTGCCACGAGCTCTGATAATGTCACTCATGAGAAGAAAGAACAGCCTCGCTTACGTATTGCTACGAACTACGTGATACTTTTGCCCCGGAATTTTTCACGGCAAAAACCCACAAAGAGGGAATCCCTTTTAGGACGATTATTGAAGATCGCGGAAGATGGCAAAGATGCATCGCGGACTACCTTCAGGCCTGCTTGAACTCTTTACCTTTCGACGACCCGTTCTTGATCCGCAACTCTGACGAAGTTATTGCAACACTAAAGAGTAGCCCGCCGACGTCTTGTTTTTCAATCGACGTGAAGGACCTGTTCTACAGTGTCCCGAGGCAAGCGGTGGTACAAGCAGTAGAAGAAGCCATCGACACGTTGGGCTACACAAAATTTCAGGACGTGTGCAAGTGCAGTATTTCTAGTTTTGTGAACTTGTTAAAACTGTATCTACATGGTGCGTTTATCTAATATGGTGACAGTGTGTATGAGCAGAAGGATGGCATCGCTATTGGTTCTTGTATAGCTCCCGTGCTTTCCCACTTATTTTTGAGTGTGGGAGACAGGAAACTTGCCGCCTTGTTTGGAGAAACGAACATAACTACCTGTTTCAGATATGTTGACGATTATTTGGTGTGCATGAAAGAAAACCAAACCGATCCATGTAGCGTAGAAACTGTCATCAGCATGTTCAAAAAAGCACATGAAGGTTTAGAGTTCACGTACGAGACTCCTACCGAAGGTCGATTGCAGTACCTTGATATAAACATTAGGATCAGAGGCTCCCACATGTGCTGGTGCTACAAAACTAGAGGAGAAAAAGAAATCCTGAGGTACGACTCTTGCCATTCTAAAATCATTAAAAGAGGCATCGCCAAGGCTTGCATCAGTCAAGCAATTGAAAAATCATGCCACCATGCTGTGAGGGAGAGCATCGATCTGCAAGTAAGCCGCTTAAGAAACAGTGGGTACCCGAACACCATGGTGGTGCAAATCTGGGAAAACTTGTTGCCCGAAATCAGAGCCAACAGGGAAAGGCAGAAAACACAGAAAAAATTGAAAAAATGCGTGGTGTTGCCTTACATCCATGGCTTGTCACATCGGATAAAAAAAAACAGCCCAACGCCATGATGCTCAAGTTCTGTTCTCCGCACCGCAAAAACTAAAATGCATGTGCAAGAGGGTGAACGCAGGATCCAAAGAGGCCAACCCTAGTGCTACGATCTGTCAGACTAAGCACGCGAAAAAGTACGTGGAATGCGCTACTTCAGTTGTTTACCAAATCCCACTAGATTGCGGGAAAGTATACATTGGGCAAACTGGACGTTATCTAAACGATAGGTTACGGGAGCACAAATACACGTGCCAGCTTCTGACAGCACCTAGCAACTTGGCCGCACATTGCAAAGAGTGCAAATGCTCCCCGCTAATAGAAAGCACCACAGTCATTGGAACATCAAAAACAAAAACGGAGCGAGAAATAATGGAGGCGCTTGTGATAGCTAAAGAAAAAGAGACGTGCGTAAGCACTCCGTCCATCGCGCTTATCAAAGCTGAGGTCCAGTTTGCCAGGGCGAACGGGTGCATGTGAAGGATGTATGCCTGACCCAAACTATAATCACATGTCGTCACCTTTTCATATCTTTTTATATGTACCCCCCCCCCCCCGCACCATGTCTCCTTGTATGTAAGCGCGTTCTTTAACAGTATCAAACAGTTGGTAGTTGGCGCTTCGTCCGTCCACGTCCTGTCCTTCCTTAATATCCTGTTTGTAAAACTGAGCGCAATATAACCATGAACGTTCACCAACTAGCCGCCTTCATTGCTTTACTAGATGAGAGAGACCTTGAGAAAACCGCCTTTGTGACGCCTGACGGACATTATGAATTTCAGGTACTTCCCTTCGGTTTGTGTTCGGCGCCAGCAACATTTCCGCGTCTAATGGACAGCGTGCTTTGTGGACTCAAATTTATAACATGCCTGGTGTACCTGGATGACGTGATTATCTTTTGCGCAACGTTCCACGAACACTTACGAAGGCTGAAAACTCTTTTTGAGGCCCAATACGCTCTGCTGATCTCACTTTGAAGCCTGAGAAATGCCATTTCGCTTTCCATGAGCTCCAGTTCCTTGGTCACGTCATCAGTAGCCAAGGAGCCCGACCTGATCCGGGTAAAATTGCTGCCGTCGCTAATTTTCCGACCCCATCAAACAAAAAGGCCCTGCGACGTTTTCTGGGACTCTGCATATTACCGGCGCTTTATTGCGAATTTCCGGGGCATCACATGGCCGTCAACACAGCTCACCAGAGAAAATATCCCTTTTACTTGGGGCGAAGACCAGCAGCTTGAATTTCACGAGCTCAGGTAACGCATGCAAGCGCCTCCCGTACTAACACACCTACTAGATGCTACACAGATGCTATTAATGTCGGTCTAGGAGCAGTGCTGGTACAATGGCAGGACGACATCGAAGAGGTGATTGCTTACGCCAGTCGGACATTATCCCGAGCCGAGGCTCGCTACTCCCCCACTCAAAAAGTAATGCGTAGCAATGGTATGCTGCGTTGTGAACTTTCATCCGTATTTGTACGGTCGGTCTTTGGCCGTCGTTAGCGATCATCATTCGCTCTGTTGGCTCAATAATTTGAAAGATCGTTCCGACCAGCTCGCACGCTCGAGCCTTCGACTCCAAGAGTTTGACTTTATTGCCGCATACAAGTCGGGAAAACGGCACGCAGACGCCGACTGCCTTTCTCGGTCTTCTGTTGGGCCGGCAACACAAGACGATCATGACACAGTCTTTCTGGGACTCGTGGACTTCGCCGATCTTTCACGCCAGCAACGGGATGACACTGAATCGCTGCCGCTTATTGATTACCTGGAAGGAAAAACGAACGGCGTGCCGAGGCTATTTGCCAGAGGGCTGGCATCGTACTGCTTGCGCCACAACGTGCTCTACAAGAACTTCTCATCTAGCGGTAGCATCTACTTACTCGTTGTTCCCTCATCGCTTCGACGTGAAATCTTACGCGCCTGCCACAACCAGCCAAGCGCTGCGCTCTTGGGCTACACTCGCACATTGGCAGGGATTTGGCAGAATTACTACTGGCCGAGGTTTACTGCAGTCGTTAAACGTTATGTTAAGACATGTCTGGATTGCCAGCGCCGCAAGGCGCCATCCGTGAAGCGAGCCGGCTTGCTGCCTCCTGTTCAAGTACCGGCCAAACCATTTGCGCAAGTAGGCATGGATTTTTTGGCCCCCTGCCCAACGTCTACTACTGGCAATAGGTGGATAATTGTCACCACGGATTATCTCGCTAGATATGCCGAGAGAGGGGCACTGCAACGGGCAACAGCAGATGAAGCGGTACAATTTTTTCTTGAATCCATCTTTCTAAGGCATGTTGCCCCCGCAGTAGTCGTCACGGACCGAGGTACTGCGTTCATGGCCAAGTTCTTGGATATCATTCTACATCTAAGTCGTACCGCCCTCCGGAAGACAACGGCATATCACGCCCAAAAACGCGGACTGATGAAACGACTCAATATGGCACTGGCTGATATGCTAAGCATGTACGCAGACGTAGAGCACATGAACTGGGACAAGGTTTTACCTTATGTCACCTTCGCGTACAATACGGCTCGTCAAGGGACCACTCGCAAGACACCCTTCAGTCTCGTATACGGCCATGAGGTTACGCCAACATTAGACGCAATCCTCCTTCATGAATTCGATGGCAACGACACGGGTGCTGAAGAGATCACACAACGAGCAGAGGCAGCTAGGCAGCTTGCGCGTCTGCGAATCCACGAACAACAGGACTATGACGCCTGATGCTACAATCTACGGCCCATAACCGTAACATACAACGTCGGTGACAAAGTGTAGGTCTGGACACCTATTCGTCAGCGTGGGCTGTTTGAAAAGCTCCTGCGCTAATACTTCGGGCCCTACATAGTTATCCGACGCATCAGCGACGTCTACTACGAAGTCGTTCCAGACGGCTCTCAGTGTTCAAAGCGACGACGGCATTTACCGACTGACAAGACTGCGCAATTCTTTTATCCCTGGTTTACAAGCCTCTCTTTTCTAAAAGGGGAACAAATGGCACAACTACATTTCGCACAATTATATTGCTGCGCGTATGTGCCAGTGGGGAAGAGTTTGATGTAGCGCGGCTTTTTGGGTTGAGCGTGGAAACGAAGAAGACGTTGTTGGTTTTTTTGCCTGACGACTGATTAAGTGTATTTGTTGGTGGCGCTGCTCCGCATCCTCGTCGATCGGAGAAGCGGAGGAAGACGACGCTGTTGGATCTGTTGTCACTTCAGCTCTGTAATTTTTGCATAGGTTTTGCTATCCATTAAGTAAGTTATTTATATCCTTGGAAGACGGCCGCATCTTTAAGGCGGTACTGTCCCTATGGGAAGGCTACGGCTGCTCCGGCGCCGGCATCTTTATAGGGACAGCGCCATCCGAAGGAAGCCAGCGTGGCGGAGGGGCCCATGGCCTCGCAAGGCGTGGAGCTGCCAGTCATCAGGGATGAGCAGCAGTCCAGTTCGTCATCATCCCTCAGTGGGGACGACTCAACTATTGTCGACTGAAGTGGCTGATGTGGCGGAAGTGGACAGCGACAGCTTCAAGGTGGTGAGTCATCGGAAGCAACGAATGGTCGCAATTACCAGTGGTAGTTTTACCAACAGAGAAAGGTGTTGATTTGAGAGAGCGGAACCCCTATCAGGCTCTTCGAAGCCATTAAATTACTGCTGCGATCTGCTCCAATTCGCAGATGCTTCACAACGCAAGGTGCTATTCATCTAGATATCGCAACGAAAGAGCAAGTTGACATTCTTCTTCGGTGCTCTCAGATTGGTGACATAAGAGTTAAAGCCCGGTTGCCCCACTCCTACATGACTAACGCATGTGTTATTAGGGGAGTACCAGTGTGGTATTCGGAAAGCGACCTTCTTGACTACTAGAAACCGCAAGGTGTTTTGCACGTGAAATGTATGATGCGCCAGGTGGAGACTCAAGAAAGAGAATGGGCAGCGAAGCCTACTAAATCTGCTGTGCTAACGTTTGCTCCCAACACCGAGCGCCCAGAAAAAAATTGACCTCGGTTTTACCAAGCATACAGTCAAAGAATTCGTTGAAACTCCTCCCCGATGCATTAAGTGCCAACGCTTTGGGCATGCAGCCAAAGTTTGCATCAAAGATCAACGTTGCAAACGATGTGGTGGCGCCCACGATTACAAAGCCTGCAAGGCAGATTTTGCTTGCGCTAATTGTGGGGATGACCATCCAGCGAGTTTCGGTAGCTGCCCCTTCCGTGTAAGCGCCTTACACCGCCGAGTGCCCTTCATTAGTGGTCCCAAACAACAACCTACTGAGAAGCCGATACCTGGAAGTGACAAGTTCCCTGCGTTAGAGTCGGAAGTTGAGTTCCCTGCGTTAGAGTCGGAAGTTCATGGCGTGGTAACAAGCAACGTCAGTGAGCGACCTGACCCTAGCAAGACGGCAACGTCCTCTGTGCGTGAGTCGGTTGTTCGATCTGCTTCAGCCAAAAGTGTCCAAATTCCTCAACGACCAGATCAAAGCCAGGCTCGAAGACGAGGAGGACATTCGCTTGCCTCAAAAGAGACGAAGAAACCAGCTGCAGCGGCCAAGAGTGGGTCCCAGTCCGCATCTTTTGTTGAAGTTGTGAGGCAGTGCGTCCAGGAAAATAAGGAGCTCAAAAATCGGGATCTGTCCGACCTTCTGCGAGTTTTGTTTGTAGTCCTCCGTTCATATGTTCAAGCGATGCAGACTGGCACCCTGAAGAACTTTCAACAGCTCGTTCTTTCCTTTGAGTTGATTGTTACCACCTTCGCAGCGAACTTTACCTTATAATATGGCTAGTGTTCTTCAATCTCGTGCAACTAAAATCACCGAAAAGTGCCGTTTATTATGCTATGGAACTGCGCTGGGATTATAAGTCAATTAGCAGAAATGAAATTATTTTTGAAAGAAACTTGTGTTCCAGTATTGGCCCTCTAGGAGGCTGGCCTCCCAAGGGGGATATCTTTGACTGGATATGTCGCACACAAGAATTGCAGCATGAAGTCATTTCCCGCAGGAAGTGCCGCCCTTTACATACAAAGAGATATTCCTCATGTGGCTTTGAACGTCACCGATCTTTGCACCGATAGTATTGAGGTAGCGGCTGTGAGGATACGGCTAGGCTTCCGAACTCTTCCTGTTGTATCCGTGTACGTGTCTCCGCGGTAGAAGGCAGCAATGGATTTATTTCTCCAGCAGCTTTGTGACCGTTGCCCAGCGCCCCGAATTATTTGCGGTGACTTCAACGCCCATCACTCTGTCTGGGGTGGCAGGAATACAGACTCCCGCGGACGCAAACTTGTAGATGTTATTGACAGTTTGGACCTGTGCGTGGCCAATGACGGAAGTCCCACTTTCTTCCGGCCTCCAGCCTAAGCCACGTCTATAGACCTAACCTTGCATTCAGCTGACGTCCGTGGAAGTGGTCAACTGCAGCTGACCCCATGGGTAGAGATCACTATCCAATTTTAGTGTTTACAGCCGACTTCGATATGCGCGGTGCTAAAATGAGCCATGTTGTTCATTGGGACAAATACAGGGAGCAACTTGCAAGTGTTTCTGGTGATGTCATAGACAAAATGATTTATGGTAAGATGGCTGCCCCGACCCACAGAAGGCAGCTGCCATCGCAAAGTTCCCGCAGCCCATCGACAAGAAGGCAGTGCGTAGATTCCTTGGCATGTGTGTCTACTACAGGCGCTTTGTTAAGGACTAATCACGCATCGCTGAGCCGCTAACACATGTAACCAAATGTGATGTCGATTCAAGTCGGAAAGGCCGCAGGCCGACGCATTTCAGGAACTCAAACGACGCATGCAATTGTCGTCGGTAGTTGCACACTTCGACGATGACAACCATGCCAAAATCCACACTGACGCCAGTAGCCTAGGCCTGCCTCGGTGCCCTCCTAGTCCAGAGGAAAGACGGACTTGAACGGGTGATATCTTATGCTGGCCGGTCGCTGTCAAAAGCCGAAGGCAATTATTCTACGACTCAAAAGGAATGCCTCGCCATCATTTGGGCTACAGCAAAATTCTGCCCTTACCTCTATGGCAGGCCATCCAAAGTCGTCAGCGACCATCACGGGTTGTGCTGGCTGGCTAAATTAAAGGGACAAGGTCGGTATTCCCTTCTAAATACTCGAGGAGGCCTTTTAGCTCCGGGTCTTCTCGTTGCTTTTTAGTGACGTCTTCCGCTCTTAGTATTCCGAGTAAGGCGTCGTCGTCCTCGTCGTCCTGCGGTGGGGCATCGATGGGGGCGCGTGATAAGCAGACGGTGTCAGAGTGTTTTCGTCCGGACTTGTAGATTACCATGACGTCATACTCTTGCAGTCTGAGGCTCCACCGCTCCACCGGGTTTGGATCCTTACGGCGACGAGGACTTAGTGAGAAACTATTACGTCATTATTTCGGACCGTAAAAGATCATCCGACTTATTGGCGCACTGCACTATGAGGTCGTGCCAGACGGCATTTCGCGATCACAGCGGCGTCGCTCACGACCTGAAATTGTCCACGTTGTGCGACTCAAGCCGTACTACCAGAGCTAATGAACTTCGGGACCTCGCGTAGCTGATCTTTGGACTTTGTCTCTTTTCGTACGTTTGTTACTTTTGCGTAATAAGTGTCATTTTATGTCCCGCTCTCTTACGTTTGTAGCATCGGGACGATACTATTTAAGAGGGGGTTATTGACACGTGTACTTATTTATCCTTTCCGGGTGACCGCTTGTCACCGCCTAACACATGTTATCGCACAGCGCAGGACGCGCCTCCATGTATCCGAAGTTTCTAGAATGTGATCGATGGCTGCATCCGCTGTCTGTCACCGAAGATTGTGCAATCTGATTGCATGCATACGTGACGCGAATCGTGCAGAACTTTGTGGAAGACACGCGGGTCCCAGCGATTACTGTGGAACATTCGACGACTGATGTATAAAAGCCGACGCGCTTCACCCGCTGATCAGATTTTTGCCGATCGCCGAGTGTGTTCGCCGCTATCGTTGCTCTTTGAGTGTAGCCTGGTTTTGTGGGCACAAGCTGAGGGCACAATCACAGTTTTGCTGCTTTCTTCACCGTCACTACTACGTGACAATATATTAAAAATGAACGGGCCCAAAATGCTGCCTTGCGGCATGCCGGAAGAGAGAGCTTTAACATTGGATCGGTGACAGTTTATTTCAACGTAATGTTGTCCACTCCCGAGAAAGATGCTCAAAAGTGGCGATGACGTTCCTTGAAAGCCATATACTTCAAGGTTTTTTAAAAGTAACTTGTGCTTCAAGTGACCAAAAGCCTTCGAAATATCTACGTATATTCGTAAAGCGAAATTCCTGTCATCAAGAGATTTTTGAATGGATTCTTTTTGTTTTAATTGGAGCGAGTTCGGTGGAATAATGCTTCCGAAAACCAAATTGTGAAGGTGTCAGGATATCATACTTATTCCAGACATTATTCATCCGGATAAAAATTACTTTCTCAAGCCACTTCTAGAAAACAGGCAGTATTGACTAAGGCCTATAGCTTGCAAAGACATTCTTGTCCAATTCCTTAAAAACTGCTACCCTTGCATCGGCATTTGCTGAGGAACGACACCATTTGCCAGACAAAGGTTGAATATATGGGTGAGACAGGGTGCTATTACATCAATAACATGTTTCACACAATTCACCTTAATATCGTCTTTATCACAGCTCCCAGAACTATTTAATGCAAGACATACGGTCTCTACTACGTACTCAGTTACAGGAGTTAGGAAACATGTCCGATCTAGGGTGCAATTTATGTAGTCCAGAGCCATCACATTTATTTATTTATTTATTTATTATTTATTTATTTCACAATAACCCTAAAGGTCCTCAAGAGAGGGTATTACATACTGTGAAGTTTACATCGGTGAGGCAATGAACAGTGCGTAGATGTAAATACAACACAACAACAAAATTGGGATAAAATAATTACAGTGCATCAACGTAGAAGCACAGAAGAAACAAAACAAATAAAAATAGTTATAACGTCAACGAGGCTTTAGTTATCGGCGCATAAAAAATCATTTTACAAATCAGAGAGTGACACGTTATGTATTAGGTACGCATGGTACTGCGTAGAGTGTCTGTAAATTTCGAGGCATTTGTTTCCATGACAATGTACCATGGCAGATTATTCCACTCTATCGCGGTGCGAGGTACAAAGGGCTGACCAAATGCGAGGCCATAAAACATGATGCATTTGACTTTGCAAGAATGATCACGACGCGGGAAAATGGCTGAAGGTTCACACATGAACTCGCTATGAAGAGATCATTGTCATGCTGCTGCTGCTGCTGCTGCTGCTGCTGCTGCTGCTGCTGCTGCTGCTGCTGCTGCTGCTTGCTGCTGCTGCTTGCTGCTGCTGCTGCTTGCTGCTTGCTGCTGCTGCTTGCTGCTGCTGCTGCTTGCTGCTTGCTGCTGCTGCTTGCTGCTGCTGCTGCTTGCTGCTTGCTGCTGCTGCTGCTTGCTGCTTGCTGCTGCTGCTTGCTGCTGCTTGCTGCTGCTGCTTGCTGCTGCTGCTGCTGCTGCTGCTGCTGCTGCTTGCTGCTGCTGCTGCTGCTGCTGCTGCTGCTGCTTGCTGCTGCTGCTGCTGCTGCTGCTGCTGCTGCTGCTGCTTGCTGCTGCTGCAGCAGCAGCAGCAGCAGCAGCAGCAGCAGCAGCAGCAGCAGCAGCAAGCAGCAGCAGCAGCAGCAAGCAGCAGCAGCAAGCAGCAAGCAGCAGCAGCAGCAAGCAGCAGCAGCAAGCAGCAGCAGCAAGCAGCAAGCAGCAGCAGCAGCAAGCAGCAGCAGCAAGCAGCAAGCAGCAGCAGCAGCAAGCAGCAAGCAGCAGCAGCAGCAAGCAGCAGCAGCAAGCAGCAGCAGCAAGCAGCAAGCAGCAGCAGCAGCAAGCAGCAGCAGCAAGCAGCAGCAGCAAGCAGCAGCAGCAAGCAGCAGCAGCAGCAGCAGCAGCAGCAGCAGCAGCAAGCAGCAGCAGCAAGCAGCAAGCAGCAGCAGCAGCAAGCAGCAAGCAGCAGCAGCAGCAAGCAGCAGCAGCAAGCAGCAAGCAGCAGCAGCAGCAAGCAGCAGCAGCAGCAAGCAGCAGCAGCAAGCAGCAAGCAGCAGCAGCAGCAAGCAGCAGCAGCAAGCAGCAGCAGCAAGCAGCAAGCAGCAGCAGCAGCAAGCAGCAGCAGCAAGCAGCAGCAGCAAGCAGCAAGCAGCAGCAGCAGCAAGCAGCAGCAGCAAGCAGCAAGCAGCAGCAGCAGCAAGCAGCAAGCAGCAGCAGCAGCAAGCAGCAGCAGCAAGCAGCAGCAGCAAGCAGCAGCAGCAAGCAGCAAGCAGCAGCAGCAGCAAGCAGCAGCAGCAAGCAGCAGCAGCAAGCAGCAGCAGCAAGCAGCAGCAGCAGCAGCAGCAGCAGCAGCAGCAGCAGCAAGCAGCAGCAGCAAGCAGCAAGCAGCAGCAGCAGCAAGCAGCAAGCAGCAGCAGCAGCAAGCAGCAAGCAGCAAGCAGCAAGCAGCAGCAGCAGCAAGCAGCAGCAGCAGCAAGCAGCAGCAGCAAGCAGCAAGCAGCAGCAGCAGCAAGCAGCAGCAGCAAGCAGCAAGCAGCAGCAGCAGCAAGCAGCAGCAGCAAGCAGCAAGCAGCAGCAGCAGCAAGCAGCAGCAGCAAGCAGCAAGCAGCAGCAGCAGCAAGCAGCAGCAGCAAGCAGCAAGCAGCAGCAGCAGCAAGCAGCAGCAGCAAGCAGCAAGCAGCAGCAGCAGCAAGCAGCAAGCAGCAGCAGCAGCAAGCAGCAGCAGCAAGCAGCAAGCAGCAGCAGCAGCTAGCAGCAGCAGCAAGCAGCAAGCAGCAGCAGCAGCAAGCAGCAAGCAGCAGCAAGCAGCAAGCAGCAGCAGCAGCAAGCAGCAGCAGCAAGCAGCAAGCAGCAGCAGCAGCAAGCAGCAGCAGCAAGCAGCAAGCAGCAGCAAGCAGCAAGCAGCAGCAAGCAGCAAGCAGCAGCAGCAGCAAGCAGCAGCAGCAAGCAGCAAGCAGCAGCAGCAGCAAGCAGCAGCAGCAAGCAGCAAGCAGCAGCAGCAAGCAGCAAGCAGCAGCAAGCAGCAAGCAGCAGCAGCAGCAGCAAGCAGCAGCAGCAAGCAGCAAGCAGCAAGCAGCAGCAGCAGCAGCAAGCAGCAAGCAGCAGCAGCAGCAAGCAGCAGCAGCAAGCATCAAGCAGCAGCAGCAGCAAGCAGCAAGCAGCAGCAGCAGCAAGCAGCAGCAGCAAGCAGCAAGCAGCAGCAGCAGCAAGCAGCAGCAGCAAGCAGCAAGCAGCAAGCAGCAGCAGCAGCAAGCAGCAGCAGCAAGCAGCAGCAGCAAGCAGCAAGCAGCAGCAGCAGCAAGCAGCAGCAGCAAGCAGCAAGCAGCAGCAGCAGCAAGCAGCAGCAGCAAGCAGCAAGCAGCAGCAGCAAGCAGCAGCAGCAAGCAGCAAGCAGCAGCAGCAGCAAGCAGCAGCAGCAAGCAGCAAGCAGCAGCAGCAGCAAGCAGCAGCAGCAAGCAGCAGCAAGCAGCAGCAAGTAGCAGCAAGCAGCAGCAAGCAGCAGCAGCAAGCAGCAGCAGCAGCAGCAAGCAGCAGCAGCAGCAGCAAGCAGCAGCAGCAGCAAGCAGCAGCAGCAGCAGCAAGCAGCAGCAGCAGCAAGCAGCAGCAGCAGCAAGCAGCAGCAGCAGCAGCAGCAGCAGCAAGCAGCAGCAGCAGAAGCAGCAGCAGCAGCAGCAAGCAGCAGCAGCAGCAGCAAGCAGCAGCAGCAGCAGCAGCAGCAGCAAGCAGCAGCAGCAACAGCAAGCAGCAGCAAGCAGCAGCAAGCAGCAGCAAGCAGCAGCAGCAGCAGCAGCAAGCAGCAGCAGCAGCAGCAGCAAGCAGCAGCAGCAAGCAGCAGCAGCAGCAAGCAGCAGCAAGCAGCAGCAGCAGCAGCAGCAGCAAGCAGCAGCAAGCAGCAGCAGCAAGCAGTAGCAAGCAGCAGCAGCAAGCAGCAGCAAGCAAGCAAGCAGCAAGCAGCAGCAGCAAGCAGCAGCAAGCAAGCAAGCAGCAAGCAGCAGCAGCAGCAAGCAGCAGCAAGCAAGCAAGCAGCATGCAGCAGGAAGCAAGCAAGCAGCAGCAGCAGCAAGCAAGCAAGCAAGCAAGCAAGCAGCAGCAGCAGCAGCAAGCAAGCCAGCAGCAGCAGCAGCAGCAGCAGCAGCAGCAGCAGCAGCAAGCAAGCCAGCAGCAGCAGCAAGCAAGCCAGCCGCAGCAGCAAGCAAGCAGCAGCAGCAGCAAGCAGCAGCAAGCAGCAAGCAGCAAGCAGCAGCAGCAGCAAGCAGCAGCAGCAAGCAGCAAGCAGCAGCAGCAGCAAGCAGCAGCAGCAAGCAGCAGCAGCAGCAAGCAGCAGCAGCAGCAAGCAGCAGCAGCAGCAAGCAGCAGCAGCAGCAAGCAGCAGCCGCAAGCAGCAGCAAGCAGCAGCAGCAGCAGCAAGCAGCAAGCAGCAGCAGCAGCAGCAGCAGCAAGCAGCAAGCAGCAGCAGCAGCAAGCAAGCAAGCAGCAGCAGCAGCAAGCAAGCAAGCAAGCAAGCAAGCAGCAGCAGCAGCAGCAAGCAAGCAAGCAGCAGCAGCAGCAAGCAAGCAAGCAGCAGCAGCAGCAGCAAGCAAGCAAGCAGCAGCAGCAGCAAGCAAGCAAGCAAGCAAGCAAGCAGCAGCAGCAGCAGCAAGCAAGCAAGCAAGCAGCAGCAGCAGCAAGCAAGCAGCAGCAGCAGCAAGCAAGCAAGCAAGCAGCAGCAGCGAGCAAGCAAGCAAGCAGCAGCAGCAGCAGCAAGCAAGCAAGCAGCAGCAAGCAAGCAAGCAGCAACAAGCAGCAGCAAGCAGCAGCAAGCAGCAAGCAACAAGCAACAGCAAGCAGCAAGCAGCAGCAAGCAGCAGCAGCAGCAAGCAGCAAGCAGCAGCAGCAAGCAGCAAGCAGCAGCAAGCAGCAGCAGCAGCCTGACTACGCCCACTGCAGGGCTAAAGCCTCTCCCATATTTCTCCAACTACCCCAGTCAAGTGCTAATTGGGGCCATGTCATCCCTGCAAACTTCTCAATCTCATCCGCCCACCTAACTTTCTGCCGCCCGTTTACGCTTCCCTTTTCTTGGAATCCAGTGCGTAACCTTCAACGACTATCGGTTATCTTCCCTCCTGATTACATGCCATAACCATGCCCCCCCCCTTTCTTTTTCTTGATTTGAACTAAGATGCCCTTGCCTCGCATTTGTTCCCTCACCCAATCTGCTCACTTATTATCCCCCCTTTAACGTTACACCCATCATTCTTCTTTCCATAGCTCGTTGCGTCGTCCTAAATTTATATAGATCCCTTTTCGTAAGCCTCCATGTTCCGGCCCCTTAGGTGAGTACTGGTAAGGCATAGCTGTTATACACTTTTCTTTGAGGGACAATGGCAACCTGCTGTTATGATCTGAAACTGCCTGGCAAAGGCACTTCAGCCCATTCTTATTCTTCTGATTATTTCAGTCTCATGATCCGGATCCGGGGTCACTACCTGTACTAAGTAGATGTATTCCCTTACCACTGCTAGTGTCTCGCTACCTATCGTAAACTGCTGTTCTCTTCCGAGACTGCTAAATATTACTTTAGTTTTCTGCAGATTAATTTTCAGACCCACCCTTCTACTTTGTCTCTCCGGGTCAGTAAGCATGCGTTGTAATTAGTCCCCTGAGTTACTAAGCAAGGCAAAATCATCAACGAGTCGAAAGTTACTAAGGTATTCTTCATTATCTCTTATCCCCAATTCTTCCCAATCCATGTCTTTGAATACCTCCTGTAAACACGCTCAGAATAGCATTGAAGAGATCGCGTCTACCGGCCTGACGCCCTTCTTTATCGTGATTTGGTTGCTTTCTCCATGGAGGACTACGGTGGCTGTGGAGCCGCTACATATATCTTTCAAAAGGATAGACAGTTGGGCGAGTTGGTACGGTAACATGACTTTGGCTTCTAGCTCGAAGGGAAAGAGGGACGCAGAAAGAAGCAGACAGGACGAGCGCTAAAGCGCTCGTCCTGTCTGTTCCTTTCTGTGTCTCTGTTTCACTTCGCGCTAGAAGCCAAAATCATGTTACATATATCTTTCAGTATATTTACATACGGCTTGTCTACACCCTGATTCCTTAATGCCTGCATGATTGCTGAGGTTTCGACTGAATCAAACGCTCTCTCGCAATCAACGAAAGCTTTATAAGAGGTTTGCTTAACGGAGTTATTTACCGCGCACCGAACGCACTGTATGGGGGGGGGGGCTCTAGCATTTCGACCCCACCAAATGCAGCAGTCGCTGCGAGGATTGAATCCGGTGACCTCGTGATTAGCAGCGCCACGTTAAAGCTACTAAGCAACAACAGTGGCATCGGATTTCTACAGGAATGTTGCCATAAACAAAGACAAGAACCAAAATAGATTTTCTGTTTAAAAAGGATTCTTGGTTATACGTGTCACAACCTTAATAATATGAGGCACCACTGTACCTGGGGGCCGCGGATAATTTGGACCAACTGGAGTTATCCACCACGCAACCGATGCACTGTATAGAGGGGTTCTTGCATTTCTCCCCCAACAAAATGCGGCCGTCGTAGCCAGGATTCAATCCGGCGACCTCCTGCTTAGCATCATCATCATCAGCCTGGTTATGCCCACTGCAGGGCAAAGGCCTCTCCAATACTTCTCCAACTGCCACGGTTATGAGCTAATTGTGGCCATGTTGTCACTGCAAAATTCATAATCTCATCCGCCCAGCTAATTTCTGCCGCCCCTGCTACGCTTCCCTTCTCTTGGAATCCAATTCATAACCCTTAAGAGGAAGCTTTAGCTCGGGTGCTCCTATCCAAATACATGTAAGAGGAAAATTCGTTTTTCTTGGCAACCACTGCACGAAATTTCACGAGGTTTAATGAATTTAAAAGAAAATCTTAAAATCTAGTGACTGTTGGTCTCGAATGTTTAAGTTAGGACGTCAATTTTTTATTAAAAATTGGCAAAAATTGAAAGTTTTCAAAATACGGAAATATCAAGTTTACAACTCTGTAACTCAACAACTAAAAATGAAAATACAATTCTGTGAATTGCATCTAATAGTACATCTAAAGCGGACAAAACTGATACGTTACAAATGAATATAAAAAAATTTAGTAATAGGGAAATAATACTTTTGCAAAGCCCTTGTAACCAACGTAACAAATTCACGTAAGATGTAAAATGACATACTGAATTTGTCCGCTTTGAATGATCTAATCGGTGCCCTTTACAGAACCGCGATATCGGTTCTTGATGCGGAGCTATGAATTTGTAAACTTCGTGCTTCTATTTTTTTCAAACGGTCAAATATTTGAAAATTGTTTTAAGAAAATTCAAGCCCTAAATAGAAATTCTACTTCCAAAAGTCACTAGAACTCAACTTTTTCTTTCAAATGCAACAAATTTCATTAAAATCGGCCCAGGGGTTATCTCATAAAAACCTTTTTGCGTTTTACATGTATTTGAATAGGCTGCGTCGGAGTTGGGCTGCGTCGGAGCTTCCTCTTAATGACCGCCGGTTATCTTCCCTCCTCATGACATGTCCTGGCCATGCCCATTTCTTTTTCTTCATTTCAAATAAGACGTCATTAATTCGCGTTTGTTCCCTCACCCAATCTGCTCTTTTCATGTCCCTTAACGTTACACCTATCACCTCTCAGCGCCACGTTAAAGCTACTAAGCAACCACGGTGGCACTGAATTTCTACAGAAATGTTGCCATTAACGAAGACAAGAACCAGAATAGATTTGCTGTTTAAAAAAGTATTCCTGGCTTTTACGTGTGAAAACCTCAATAATATGACGCAATACTGTACCTGGGGGCTCCATACTAATTTGTACCAACTGGAGTTATTTAACGCGCACCCGATGCACTGTATACGGGGGTTTATTGCATTTCTCCCCCAACGAAATCCGGCCGGTGCAACAAGGACTGAAGCCGGTGACCTCGTGCTTTTGCTGCGCCACGTTAAAGCTGCTAAGGAACCACGATGGCATTGAATTAAAAAAAAATGTTGCCATTAACAAAAAAACATCAAAAATAGATTTGCTGTTTAAAAAATTGACTCTGGCATTGTACGTGTCAAAACCTTAATAATATAAGGCACACTGTTGCTGGGGGCTCCGGACTTATTGGACCAACAGAAGTTATTTCCCGCGCAACCGAAGCACTGTATACGGGGGCTCTTGCATTTCGCCCCCAACAAGAAGCGGCCGCCGCAAAAGATTGAAACCGGCGACCTAGTGCTTAGCCGCGCTACGTTGAAGGTAGTAAGCAACCACGGTGGCAATAAATTTCTACACAAATGTTCCCATTAACAAAGAAAGACAAGATCAAAGCTTCATTTGCAGTATAAAAATATACTGGTTTTTACGTGTCAAAACCTCACAAATATGAGGCGCACTGTACCCGGGGGCTCCGGACTTATTTGGACCAACTGGAGCTATTTTCTTCCCAACCGACGCACTACATACGGGAGTTCTTGCATTACGCCCCAAATTAAATGCGGCCGCTGCAGCCAGGACTGAATCCGGTGACCTCGTGCTTAGCAGCGCCACGTTAAAGTTGCTAAGCTAGCACGGTGGCATTGAATTTCTACAGAAATGTTGCCATTAACAAAGACAAGATAAAAAATTGATTTGCTGTTTACAAAAGTTATCCTGGGCTTTTACGTGTCAAAACGGCAATAATATGTGGCACACTGTTGCTGGGGGCGGCGGACTAATTATTGCAACTTGAGTTGTTTAACGTGCACCCGATGCACTGTATACGGGTGATCTTTTATTTCGCCCCCAACAAAAATCGGCCGCCGTGCCAGGAACGAATCCGGCGACCTCATGCTTAGCAGCGCCACGTTAAAGTTACTAAGCTAGCACGGTGGCATTGAATTTCTACAGAAATGTTGCCATTAACAAAGACAAGATAAAAAAATTGATTTGCTGTTTACAAAAGTTATCCTGGGCTTTTACGTGTCAAAACGGCAATCATATGAGGCACGCTGTTGCTGGGGGCTCCGGACTAATTATTGCAACTTGAGTTGTTTAACGTGCACCCGATGCACTGTATAGGGGTGCTCTTTTATTTCGCCCCCAACGAAAATCGGCCGCCGGCGCCAGGATTGAATCCGGCGACCTCATGCTTAGCAGCGCCACGTTAAAGTTACTAAGCTAGCACGGTGGCATTGAATTTCTACAGAAATGTTGCCATTAACAAAGACAAGATAAAAAATTGATTTTCTGTTTACAAAAGTTATCCTGGGCTTTTACGTGTCAAAACGGCAATCATATGAGGCACGCTGTTGCGGGGGGCTCCGGACTAATTATTGCAACTTGAGTTGTTTAACGTGCACCCGATGCACTGTATACGGGTGCTCTTTTATTTCGCGCCCAACGAAAATCGGCCGCCGGCGCCAGGATTGAATCCGGCGACCTCATGCTTAGCAGCGCCACGTTAAAGTTACTAAGCTAGCACGGTGGCATTGAATTTCTACAGAAATGTTGCCATTAACAAAGACAAGATAAAAAAATTGATTTGCTGTTTACAAAAGTTATCCTGGGCTTTTACGTGTCAAAACGGCAATCATATGAGGCACGCTGTTGCTGGGGGCTCCGGACTAATTATTGCAACTTGAGTTGTTTAACGTGCACCCGATGCACTGTATACGGGTGCTCTTTTATTTCGCCCCCAACGAAAATCGGCCGCCGGCGCCAGGATTGAATCCGGCGACCTCATGCTTAGCAGCGCCACGTTAAAGTTACTAAGCTAGCACGGTGGCATTGAATTTGTACAGAAATGTTGCCATTAACAAAGACAAGATAAAAAAATTGATTTGCTGTTTACAAAAGTTATCCTGGGCTTTTACGTGTCAAAACGGCAATCATATGAGGCACGCTGTTGCTGGAGGCTCCGGACTAATTATTGCAACTTGAGTTGTTTAACGTGCACCCGATGCACTGTATACGGGTGATCTTTTATTTCGCCCCCAACGAAAATCGGCCGCCGGCGCCAGGATTGAATCCGGGGACCTCATGCTTAGCTGCGCCACGTTAAAGTTACTAAGCTAGCACGGTGGCATTGAATTTCTACAGAAATGTTGCCATGAACAAACACAAGGTCAAAAATTGATTTGCTGTTTACAAAAATTATCCTGGGCTTTTACGTGTCAAAACGGCAATAATGTGTGGCACACTGTTGCTGGTAGCTCCGGACTAATTATTGCAACTTCAGTTGTCTAACGTGCAGCCGATGCACTGTATACGGGTGATCTTTTATTTCGCCCCCAACAAAAATCGGCCGCCGGTGCCAGGAACGAATCCGGCGACCTCATGCTTAGCAGCGCCACGTTAAAGTTACTAAGCTAGCACGGTGGCATTGAATTTCAACAGAAATGTTGCCATTAACAAAGACAAGATAAAAAAATTGATTTGCTGTTTACAAAAGTTATCCTGGGCTTTTACGTGTCAAAACGGCAATCATATGAGGCACGCTGTTGCGGGGGGCTCCGGACTAATTATTGCAACTTGAGTTGTTTAACGTGCACCCGATGCACTGTATACGGGTGCTCTTTTATTTCGCCCCCAACGAAAATCGGCCGCCGGCGCCAGGATTCAATCCGGCGACCTCATGCTTAGCAGCGCCACGTTAAAGTTACTAAGCTAGCACGGTGGCATTGAATTTCTACAGAAATGTTGCCATTAACAAAGACAAGATAAAAAAATTGATTTGCTGTTTACAAAAGTTATCCTGGGCTTTTACGTGTCAAAACGGCAATCATATGAGGCACGCTGTTGCTGGGGGCTCCGGACTAATTATTGCAACTTGAGTTGTTTAACGTGCACCCGATGCACTGTATACGGGTGCTCTTTTATTTCGCCCCCAACGAAAATCGGCCGCCGGCGCCAGGATTGAATCCGGCGACCTCATGCTTAGCAGCGCCACGTTAAAGTTGCTAAGCTAGCACGGTGGCATTGAATTTGTACAGAAATGTTGCCATTAACAAAGACAAGATAAAAAAATTGATTTGCTGTTTACAAAAGTTATCCTGGGCTTTTACGTGTCAAAACGGCAATCATATGAGGCACGCTGTTGCTGGAGGCTCCGGACTAATTATTGCAACTTGAGTTGTTTAACGTGCACCCGATGCACTGTATACGGGTGATCTTTTATTTCGCCCCCAACGAAAATCGGCCGCCGGCGCCAGGATTGAATCCGGGGACCTCATGCTTAGCAGCGCACGTTAAAGTTACTAAGCTAGCACGGTGGCATTGAATTTCTACAGAAATGTTGCCATGAACAAACACAAGGTCAAAAATTGATTTGCTGTTTACAAAAATTATCCTGGGCTTTTACGTGTCAAAACGGCAATAATGTGTGGCACACTGTTGCTGGTAGCTCCGGACTAATTATTGCAACTTCAGTTGTCTAACGTGCAGCCGATGCACTGTATACGGGTGATCTTTTATTTCGCCCCCAACAAAAATCGGCCGCCGGTGCCAGGAACGAATCCGGCGACCTCATGCTTAGCAGCGCCACGTTAAAGTTACTAAGCTAGCACGGTGGCATTGAATTTCAACAGAAATGTTGCCATTAACAAAGACAAGATAAAAAAATTGATTTGCCGTTTACAAAAGTTATCCTGGGCTTTTACGTGTCAAAACGGCAATCATATGAGGCACGCTGTTGCTGGGGGCTCCGGACTAATTATTGCAACTTGAGTTGTTTAACGTGCACCCGATGCACTGTATACGGGTGCTCTTTTATTTCGCCCCCAACGAAAATCGGCCGCCGGCGCCAGGATTGAATCCGGCGACCTCATGCTTAGCAGCGCCACGTTAAAGTTACTAAGCTAGCACGGTGGCATTGAATTTCTACAGAAATGTTGCCATTAACAAAGACAAGATAAAAAATTGATTTTCTGTTTACAAAAGTTATCCTGGGCTTTTACGTGTCAAAACGGCAATCATATGAGGCACGCTGTTGCGGGGGGCTCCGGACTAATTATTGCAACTTGAGTTGTTTAACGTGCACCCGATGCACTGTATACGGGTGCTCTTTTATTTCGCCCCCAACGAAAATCGGCCGCCGGCGCCAGGATTGAATCCGGCGACCTCATGCTTAGCAGCGCCACGTTAAAGTTACTAAGCTAGCACGGTGGCATTGAATTTCTACAGAAATGTTGCCATTAACAAAGACAAGATAAAAAAATTGATTTGCTGTTTACAAAAGTTATCCTGGGCTTTTACGTGTCAAAACGGCAATCATATGAGGCACGCTGTTGCTGGGGGCTCCGGACTAATTATTGCAACTTGAGTTGTTTAACGTCCACCCTATGCACTGTATACGGGTGCTCTTTTATTTCGCCCCCAACGAAAATCGGCCGCCGGCGCCAGGATTGAATCTGGCGACCTCATGCTTAGCAGCGCCACGTTAAAGTTACTAAGCTAGCACTGTGGCATTGAATTTCTACAGAAATGTTGCCATTAACAAAGACAAGATAAAAAAATTGATTGGCTGTTTGCAAAAGTTATCCTGGGCTTTTACGTGTCAAAACGGCAATCATATGAGGCACGCTGTTGCTGGAGGCTCCGGACTAATTATTGCAACTTGAGTTGTTTAACGTGCACCCGATGCACTGTATACGGGTGATCTTTTATTTCGCCCCCAACGAAAATCGGCCGCCGGCGCCAGGATTGAATCCGGGGACCTCATGCTTAGCAGCGCCACGTTAAAGTTACTAAGCTAGCATGGTGGCATTGAATTTCTACAGAAATGTTGCCATGAACAAACACAAGGTCAAAAATTGATTTGCTGTTTACAAAAATTATCCTGGGCTTTTACGTGTCAAAACGGCAATAATGTGTGGCACACTGTTGCTGGTAGCTCCGGACTAATTATTGCAACTTCAGTTGTCTAACGTGCAGCCGATGCACTGTATACGGGTGATCTTTTATTTCGCCCCCAACGAAAATCGGCCGCCGGTGCCAGGAACGAATCCGGCGACCTCATGCTTAGCAGCGCCACGTTAAAGTTACTAAGCTAGCACGGTGGCATTGAATTTCAACAGAAATGTTGCCATTAACAAAGACAAGATAAAAAAATTGATTTGCTGTTTACAAAAGTTATCCTGGGCTTTTACGTGTCAAAACGGCAATCATATGAGGCACGCTGTTGCTGGGGGCTCCGGACTAATTATTGCAACTTGAGTTGTTTAACGTGCACCCGATGCACTGTATACGGGTGCTCTTTTATTTCGCCCCCAACGAAAATCGGCCGCCGGCGCCAGGATTGAATCCGGCGACCTCATGCTTAGCAGCGCCACGTTAAAGTTACTAAGCTAGCACGGTGGCATTGAATTTCTACAGAAATGTTGCCATTCACAAAGACAAGATAAAAAATTGATTTTCTGTTTACAAAAGTTATCCTGGGCTTTTACGTGTCAAAACGGCAATCATATGAGGCACGCTGTTGCGGGGGGCTCCGGACTAATTATTGCAACTTGAGTTGTTTAACGTGCACCCGATGCACTGTATACGGGTGATCTTTTATTTCGCCCCCAACGAAAATCGGCCGCCGGCGCCAGGAATGAATCGGGCGACCTCATGCTTAGCAGCGCCACGGTAAAGTTACTAAGCTAGCACGGTGGCATTGAATTTCTACAGAAATGTTGCCATTAACAAATACAAGGTCAAAAATTGATTTGCTGTTTACAAAAATTATCCTGGGCTTTTACGTGTCAAAACCTCAATAATATGACGCAATACTGTACCTGGGGGCTCCATACTAATTTGGACCAACTGGAGTTATTTAACGCGCACCCGATGCACTGTATACGGGGGTTTATTGCATTTCTCCCCCAACGAAATCCGGCAGGTGCAACCAGGACTGAAGCCGGTGACCTCGTGCTTTTGCTGCGCCACGTTAAAGCTGCAAAGGAACCGCGATGACATGGAATTAAAAAAAATGTTGCCATTAACAAAAACAACATCAAAAATAGATTTGCTGTTTAAAAAATTGATTCTGGCATTTTACATGACAAAACCTTAATAATATCAGGCACACTGTTGCTGGGGGCTCCGGACTTATTTGGACCAACAGGAGTTATTTCCCGCGCAATCGAAGCACTGTATACGGGGGCTCTTGCATTTCGCCCCCAACAAGGAGCGGCCGCCGCACAAGATTGAAACCGGCGACCTAGTGCTTAGCCGCGCTACGTTGAAGGTAGTAAGCAACCACGGTGGCAATAAATTTCTACACAAATGTTCCCATTAACAAAGAAAGACAAGATCAAAGCTTCATTTGCAGTATAAAAAATATACTGGTTTTTAGGTGTCAAAACCTCACAAATATGAGGCGCACTGTACCCGGGGGCTCCGGACTTATTTGGACCAACTGGAGCTATTTTCCGTGCAACCGACGCACTACATACTGGAGTTCTTGCATTACGACCCAAATTAAATGTGGCCGCTGCAGCCAGGACTGAATCAGGTGACATCGTGCTTAGCAGCGCGACGTTAAAGTTGCTAAGCTAGCACGGTGGCATTGAATTTCTACAGAAATGTTGCCATTATCAAAGACAAGATAAAAAATTGATTTGCTGTTTACAAAAGTTATCCTGGGCTTTTACGTGTCAAAACGGCAATAATATGTGGCACACTGTTGCTGGGAGCGGCGGACTAATTATTGCAACTTGAGTTGTTTATCGTGCACCCGATGCACTGTATACGGGTGATCTTTTATTTCGCCCCCAACGAAAATCAGCCGCCGGCGCCAGGATTGAATCCGGCGACCTCATGCTTAGCAGTGCCACGTTAACGTTACTAAGCTAGCACGGTGGCACTGAATTTCTACAGAAATGTTGCCATTAACAAAGACAAGATAAAAATTTATTCGCTGTTTACAAAAGTTATCCTGGGCTTTTACGTGTCAAAACGGCAATAATGTGTGGCACACTGTTGCTGGGGGCTCCGGACTAATTATTGCAACTTGAGTTGTCTAACGTGCTCCCGATGCACTGTATACGGCTGATCTTTTATTTCGCCCCCAACGAAAATCGGCCGCCGGCGCCAGGATTGAATCCGGCGACCTCATGCTTAGCAGCGCCACGTTAAAGTTGCTAAGCTAGCACGGTGGCATTGAATTTCTACAGAAATGTTGCCATTAACAAACACAAGGTCAAAAATTGATTTGCTGTTACAAAAATTATCCTGGGCTTATACGTGTCAAAACGGCAATAATGTGTGGCACACTGTTGCTGGGGGCTCCGGACTAATTATTGCAACTTCAGTTGTCTAAAGTGCAGCCGATGCACTATATACGGGTGATCTTTTATTTCGCCCTCAACGAAAATCGGCCGCCCGCGCCAGGATTCAATCCGGCGACCTCATGCTTAGCAGCGCCACGTTAAAGTTACTAAGCTAGCACGGTGGCATTGAATTTCTACAGAAATGTTGCCATTAACAAAGACAAGATAAAAAAATTGATTTGCTGTTTACAAAAGTTATGCTGGGCTTTTACGTGTCAAAATGGCAATCATATGAGGCACGCTGTTGCGGAGGGCTCCGGACTAATTATTGCAACTTGAGTTGTTTAACGTGCACCCGATGCACTGTATACGAGTGATCTTTTATTGCGCCCCCAACGAAAATCGGCCGCCGGCGCCAGGAATAAATCCGGCGACCTCATGCTTAGCAGCGCTACGTTAAAGTTACTAAGCTAGCACGGTGGCTTAGAATTTCTACAGAAATGTTGCCATTAACAAAGACAAGATAAAAAAATTGATTTTCTGTTTACAAAAGTTATCCTGGGCTTTTACGTGTCAAAACGGCAATAATGTGTGGCACACTGTTGCTGGGGGCTCCAGACTAATTATTGCAACTTCAATTGTCTAACGTGCAGCCGATGCACTGTATACGGGTGATCTTTTATTTCGCCCCCAACGAAAATCGGCCGCCCGCGCCAGTATTCAATCCGGCGACCTCATGCTTAGCAGCGCCACGTTAAAGTTACTAAGCTAGCACGGTGGCATTGAATTTCTACAGAAATGTTGCCATTAACAAAGACAAGATAAAAAATTGATTTGCTGTTTACAAAAATTATCCTGGGCTTTTACGTGTCAAAAGGGCAATAAGAAGCGGCACAGTGTTGCTGGGGGCTCTGGACTAATTATTGCAACTTGAGTTGTTTACCGTGCTCCCGATGCACTGTATACGGCTGATCTTTTATTTCGCCCCCAACGAAAATCAGCCGCCGGCGCCAGGATTGAATCCGGCGACCTCATGCTTAGCAGCGCCACGTTAACGTTACTAAGCTAGCACGGTGGCACTGAATTTCTACAGAAATGTTGCCATTAACAAAGACAAGATAAAAATTTATTCGCTGTTTACAAAAGTTATCCTGGGCTTTTACGTGTCAAAACGGCAATAATGTGTGGCACACTGTTGCTGGGGGCTCCGGACTAATTATTGCAACTTGAGTTGTCTAACGTGCTCCCGATGCACTGTATACGGCTGATCTTTTATTTCGCCCCCAACGAAAATCGGCCGCCGGCGCCAGGATTGAATCCGGCGACCTCATGCTTAGCAGCGCCACGTTAAAGTTACTAAGCTAGCACGGTGGCACTGAATTTCTACAGAAATGTTGCCATTAACAAAGACCAGATCAAAAATTGATTTGCTGTTTACAGAAAGTATCGTGGGCTTTTACGTGTCAAAGGGGCAATAATAAGCGGCACAGTGTTGCTGGGGGCTCTGGACTAATTATTGCAACTTGAGTTGTTTACCGTACTCCCGATGCACTGTATACGGCTGATCTTTTATTTCGCCCCCAACTAATATCGGCCGCCGGCGCCAGGATTGAATCCGGCGACCTCATGCTTAGCAGCGCCACGTTAACGTTACTAAGCTAGCACGGTGGCACTGAATTTCTACAGAAATGTTGCCATTAACAAAGACCAGATCAAAAATTGATTTGCTGTTTACAAAAATTATCCTGGGCTTTTACGTGTCAAAAGGGCAATAATAAACGGCACACTGTTGCTGGGGGCTCTGGACTAATTATTGCAACTTGAGTTGTTTACCGTGCTCCCGATGCACTGTCTACGGCTGATCTTTTATTTCGCCCCCAACGAAAATCGGCCGCCGGCGCCAGGATTGAATCCGGGGACCTCATGCTTAGCAGCGCCACGTTAACGTTACTAAGCTAGCACGGTGGCACTGAATTTCTACAGAACTGTTGCCATTAACAAAGACCAGATAAAAAATTGATTTGCTGTTTACAAAAATTAACCTGGGCTTTTACGTGTCAAAAGGGCAATAATAAACGGCACACTGTTGCTGGGGGCTCTGGACTAATTATTGCAACTTGAGTTGTTTACCGTGCTCCCGATGCACTGTATATGGCTGATCTTTTATTTCGCTCCAACGAAAATCGGCCGCCGGCGCCAGGATTGAATCCCGCGACCTCATGCTTAGCAGCGCCACGTTAACGTTACTAAGCTAGCACGGTGGCACTGAATTTCTACAGAAATGTTGCCATTAACAAAGACAAGATAAAAAATTGATTTGCTGTTTACAAAAGTTATCGTGGGCTTTTACGTGTCAAAACGGCAATAATGCGTGGCACACTGTTGCTGGGTGCTCCGGACTAATTATTGCAACTTGAGTTGTTTACCGTGCTCCCGATTCACTGTATACGGGTGATCCTTTATTTCGCCCCCAACGAAAATCGCCCGCCGGCGCCAGAAATGAATCCGGCGACCGCATACTTAGCAGCGCCACGTTAAAGTTACTAAGCTAGCACGGAGGCACTGAATTTCTACAGAAATGTTGGCATTAACAAAGACCAGATAAAAAATTGATTTGCTGTTTACAAAAATTATCCTGGGCTTTTACGTGTCAAAAGGGCAATAATAAGCGGCACACTGTTGCTCGGGGCTCTGGACTAATTATTGCAACTTGATTTGTTTACCGTGCTCCCGATGCACTGTATACGGCTCATCTTTTATTTCGCCCTCAACGAAAATCGGTCGCCGGCGACCTCATGCTTAGCAGCGCCACGTTAAAGTTACTAAGCTAGCACGGTGGCATTGAATTTCTACAGAAATATTGCCATTAACAAAGACAAGATAAAAATTGATTTGCTGATTACAAAAATTATCCTGGGCTTTTACGTGTCAAAAGGGTAATAATATGCGGCACACTGTTGCTGGGGGCTCTGGACTAATTATTGCAACTTGAGTTGTCTACCGTGCTCCCGATGCACTGTATACGGGTGATCTTTTATTTCGCCCCCAACGAAAATCGGCCGCCGGCGCCAGGATTGAATCCGGCGACCTCATGCTTAGCAGTGCCACGTTAACGTTACTAAGCTAGCACGGTGGCACTGAATTTCTACAGAAATGTTGCCATTAACAAAGACAAGATAAAAATTTATTCGCTGTTTACAAAAGTTATCCTGGGCTTTTACGTGTCAAAACGGCAATAATGTGTGGCACACTGTTGCTGGGGGCTCCGGACTAATTATTGCAACTTGAGTTGTCTAACGTGCTCCCGATGCACTGTATACGGCTGATCTTTTATTTCGCCCCCAACGAAAATCGGCCGCCCGCGCCAGGATTCAATCCGGCGACCTCATGCTTAGCAGCGCCACGTTAAAGTTACTAAGCTAGCACGGTGGCATTGAATTTCTACAGAAATGTTGCCATTAACAAAGACAAGATAAAAAAATTGATTTGCTGTTTACAAAAGTTATGCTGGGCTTTTACGTGTCAAAATGGCAATCATATGAGGCACGCTGTTGCGGAGGGCTCCGGACTAATTATTGCAACTTGAGTTGTTTAACGTGCACCCGATGCACTGTATACGAGTGATCTTTTATTTCGCCCCCAACGAAAATCGGCCGCCGGCGCCAGGAATAAATCCGGCGACCTCATGCTTAGCAGCGCCACGTTAAAGTTACTAAGCTAGCACGGTGGCTTAGAATTTCTACAGAAATGTTGCCATTAACAAATACAAGATAAAAAAATTGATTTTCTGTTTACAAAAGTTATCCTGGGCTTTTACGTGTCAAAACGGCAATAATGTGTGGCACACTGTTGCTGGGGGCTCCAGACTAATTATTGCAACTTCAATTGTCTAACGTGCAGCCGATGCACTGTATACGGGTGATCTTTTATTTCGCACCCAACAAAAATCGGCCGCCCGCGCCAGTATTCAATCCGGCGACCTCATGCTTAGCAGCGCCACGTTAAAGTTACTAAGCTAGCACGGTGGCATTGAATTTCTACAGAAATGTTGCCATTAACAAAGACAAGATAAAAAATTGATTTGCTGTTTACAAAAATTATCCTGGCCTTTTACGTGTCAAAAGGGCAATAAGAAGCGGCACAGTGTTGCTGGGGGCTCTGGACTAATTATTGCAACTTGAGTTGTTTACTGTGCTCCCGATGCACTGTATACGGCTGATCTTTTATTTCGCCCCCAACGAAAATCAGCCGCCGGCGCCAGGATTGAATCCGGCGACCTCATGCTTAGCAGCGCCACGTTAACGTTACTAAGCTAGCACGGAGGCACTGAATTTCTACAGAAATGTTGCCATTAACAAAGACCAGATCAAAAATTGATTTGCTGTTTACAGAAAGTATCGTGGGCTTTTACATGTCAAAAGGGCAATAATAAGCGGCACAGTGTTGCTGGGGGCTCTGGACTAATTATTGCAACTTGAGTTGTTTACCGTACTCCCGATGCACTGTATACGGCTGATCTTTTATTTCGCCCCCAACTAAAATCGGCCGCCGGCGCCAGGATTGAATCCGGCGACCTCATGCTTAGCAGCGCCACGTTAACGTTACTAAGCTAGCACGGTGGCACTGAATTTCTACAGAAATGTTGCCATTAACAAAGACCAGATCAAAAATTGATTTGCTGTTTACAGAAAGTATCGTGGGCTTTTACGTGTCAAAAGGGCAATAATAAGCGGCACAGTGTTGCTGGGGGCTCTGGACTAATTATTGCAACTTGAGTTGTTTACCGTACTCCCGATGCACTGTATACGGCTGATCTTTTATTTCGCCCCCAACTAAAATCGGCCGCCGGCGCCAGGATTGAATCCGGCGACCTCATGCTTAGCAGCGCCACGTTAACGTTACTAAGCTAGCACGGTGGCACTGAATTTCTACAGAAATGTTGCCATTAACAAAGACCAGATCAAAAATTGATTTGCTGTTTACAAAAATTATCCTGGGTTTTTACGTGTCAAAAGGGCAATAATAAACGGCACACTGTTGCTGGGGGCTCTGGACTAATTATTGCAACTTGAGTTGTTTACCGTGCTCCCGATGCACTGTCTATGGCTGATCTTTTATTTCGCCCCCAACGAAAATCGGCCGCCGGCGCCAGGATTGAATCCGGGGACCTCATGCTTAGCAGCGCCACGTTAACGTTACTAAGCTAGCACGGTGGCACTGAATTTCTACAGAAATGTTGCCATTAACAAAGACCAGATAAAAAATTGATTTGCTGTTTACAAAAATTAACCTGGGCTTTTACGTGTCAAAAGGGCAATAATAAACGGCACACTGTTGCTGGGGGCTCTGGACTAATTATTGCAACTTGAGTTGTTTACCGTGCTCCCGATGCACTGTCTACGGCTGATCTTTTATTTCGCTCCAACGAAAATCGGCCGCCGGCGCCAGGATTGAATCCCGCGACCTCATGCTTAGCAGCGCCACGTTAACGTTACTAAGCTAGCATGGTGGCACTGAATTTCTACAGAAATGTTGCCATTAACAAAGACAAGATAAAAAATTGATTTGCTGTTTACAAAAGTTATCGTGGGCTTTTACGTGTCAAAACGGCAATAATGCGTGGCACACTGTTGCTGGGTGCTCCGGACTAATTATTGCAACTTGAGTTGTTTACCGTGCTCCCGATTCACTGTATACGGGTGATCCTTTATTTCGCCCCCAACGAAAATCGCCCGCCGGCGCCAGAAATGAATCCGGCGACCGCATACTTAGCAGCGCCACGTTAAAGTTACTAAGCTAGCACGGAGGCACTGAATTTCTACAGAAATGTTGGCATTAACAAAGACCAGATAAAAAATTGATTTGCTGTTTACAAAAATTATCCTGGGCTTTTACGTGTCAAAAGGGCAATAATAAGCGGCACACTGTTGCTCGGGGCTCTGGACTAATTATTGCAACTTGATTTGTTTACCGTGCTCCCGATGCACTGTATACGGCTCATCTTTTATTTCGCCCTCAACGAAAATCGGTCGCCGGCGACCTCATGCTTAGCAGCGCCACGTTAAAGTTACTAAGCTAGCACGGTGGCATTGAATTTCTACAGAAATATTGCCATTAACAAAGACAAGATAAAAATTGATTTGCTGATTACAAAAATTATCCTGGGCTTTTACGTGTCAAAAGGGCAATAATATGCGGCACACTGTTGCTGGGGGCTCTGGACTAATTATTGCAACTTGAGTTGTCTACCGTGCTCCCGATGCACTGATACGGGTGATCTTTTATTTCGCCCCCAACGAAAATCGGCCGCCGGCGCCAGAAATGAATCCGGCTTCCGCATACTTAGCAGCGCCACGTTAAAGTTACTAAGCTAGCACGGTTTCACTGAATTTCTACAGAAATGTTGCCATTAACAAAGACAAGGTCAAAAATTGATTTGCTGTTTACAAAAATTATCCTGGGCTTTTACGTGTCAAAACGGCAATAATAAGCGGCACACTGTTGCTGGGGGCTCTGGACTAATTATTGCAACTTGAGTTGTTTACCGTGCTCCCGATGTACTGTAAACGGCTGATCTTTTATTTCGTCCCCAACGGAAATCGGCCGCCGGCGCCAGGATTGAATCCGGCGACCTCATACTTAGCAGCGCCACGTTAAAGTTACTACGCTAGCACGGTGGCACTGAATTTCTACAGAAATGTTGCCATTAACAAAGACCAGATCAAAAATTGATTTGCTGTTTACAAAAATTATCCTGCGCTTTTAAGTGTCAAAAGGGCAATAATAAGCGGCACAGTGTTGCTGGGGGCTCTGGAATAATTATTGCAACTTGAGTTGTTTACCGTGCTCCCGATGCACTGTATACGGCTGATCTTTTATTTCGCCCCCAACGAAAATCGGCCGCCGGCGCCAGGATTGAATCCGGCGACCTCATGCTTACCAGCGCCACGTTAAAGTTACTAAGCTAGCAGGGTGGCACTGAATTTCTACAGAAATGTTGCCATTAACAAAGACCAGATCAAAAATTGATTTGCTGTTTACAAAAGTTATCCTGGGCTTTTACGTGTCAAAAGGGCAATAATGTGTGGCACACTGTTGCTAGGGGCTCCGGACTAATAATTGCAACTTGAGTTGTTTACCGTGCTCCCGATGCACTGTATACGGCTGATCTTTTATTTCGCCCCCAACGAAAATCGGCCGCCGGCGCCAGGATTGAATCCGGCGACCTCATGCTTAGCAGCGCCACGTTAAAGTTACTAAGCTAGCACGGCGGCACTGAATTTCTACAGAAATGTTGCCGTTGACAAAGACAAGATAAAAAATTGATTTGCTGTTTTCAAAAGTTATCCTGGGCTTTTACGTGTCAAAACGGCAATAATGTGTGGCACACTGTTGCTGGGGGCTCCGGACTAATTATTGCAACTTGAGTTGTCTAACGTGCTCCCGATGCACTGTATACGGCTGATCTTTTATTTCGCCCCAAACGAAAATCGGCCGCCGGGGCCAGGATTGAATCCGGCGACCTCATGCTTAGCAGCGCCACGTTAAAGTTACTAAGCTAGCACGGAGGCACTGAATTTCTACAGAAATGTTGCCGTTGACAAAGACAAGATAAAAAATTGATTTGCTGTTTACAAAAATAATCCTGGGCTTTTACGTGTCAAAAGGGCAATAATAAGCGGCACAGTGTTGCTGGGGGCTCTGGACTAATTATTGCAACTTGAGTTGCTTACCGTGCTCCCGATGCACTGTATACGGCTGATCTTTTATTTCGCCCCCAACGAAAATCGGCCGCCGGCGCCAGAAATGAATCCGGCGACCGCATACTTAGCAGCGCCACGTTAAAGTTACTAAGCTAGCACGGAGGCACTGAATTTCTACAGAAATGTTGCCATTAACAAAGACCAGATCTAAAATTGATTTGCTGATTACAAAAATTATCCTGAGCTTTTACGTGTCAAAAGGGCAATAATAAGCGGCACACTGTTGCTCGGGGCTCTGGACTAATTATTGCAACTTGAGTTGTTTATCGTGCTGCCGATGCACTGTATACGGGTGGTCTATTATTTCGCCCACAACGAAAATCGGCTGCCGGCGCCAGGATTGAATCCGGCGACCTCATGCTTAGCAGCGCCACGTTAAAGTTACTAAGCTAGCAAGGTGGCATTGAATTTCTACAGAAATAGTGCCATTAACAAAGACAAGGTCAAAAATTGATTTGCTGTTTACAAAAATTATCCTGGGCTTTTACGTGTCAAAAGGGCAATAATATGCGGCACACTGTTGCTGGGGGCTCTGGACTAATTATTGCAACTTGAGTTGTTTACCTTGCTCCCGATGCACTGTATACGGGTGATCTTTTATTTCGCCCCCAACGAAAATCGGCCGCCGGCGCCAGGAATGAATCCGGCGACCGCATACTTAGCAGCGCCACGTCAAAGTTACTAAGCAAGCACGGAGGCACTGAATTTCTACAGAAATGTTGCCATTAACAAAGACCAGATCAAAAATTGATTTGCTGTTTACAAAAATTATCCTGGGCTTTTACGTGTCAAAAGGGCAATAATATGCGGCACACTGTTGCTCGGGGCTCTGGACTAATTATTGCAACTTGAGTTGTTTACCGTGCTCCCGATGCACTGTATACGGCTGATCTTTTATTTCGCCCCCAACGAAAATCGGCCGCTGGCGCCAGGAATGAATCCGGCGACCTCATACTTGGCAGCGCCACGTTAAAGTTACTAAGCTAGCACGGTGGCACTGAATTTCTACAGAAATGTTGCCATTAACAAAGACCAGATCAAAAATTGATTTGCTGTTTACAAAAATTATCCTGGGCTTTTACGTGCCAAAAGGGCAATAATAAGCGGCACACTGTCGCTGGGGGCTCCGGACTAATTATTGCAACTTGAGTTGTCTAACGTGCTCCCGATCCACTGTATACGGCTGATCTTTTATTTCGCCCGCAACGAAAATCGGCCGCCGGCGCCAGAATTGAATCTGGCGACCTCATGCTTAGCAGCGCCACGTTAAAGTTACTAAGCTAGCAGGGTGGCACTGAATTTCTACAGAAATGTTGCCATTAACAAAGACCAGATCAAAAATTGATTTGCTGTTTACAAAAATTATCCTGGGCTTTTACGTGTCAAAAGGGCAATAATAAGCGGCACAGTGTTGCTGGGGGCTCTGGACTAATTATTGCAACTTGAGTTGTTTACCGTGTTCCCGATGCACTGTATACGGCTGATCTTTTATTTCGCCCCCAACGAAAATCGGCCGCCGGCGCCAGAAATGAATCCGGCGACCGCATACTTAGCAGCGCCACGTTAAAGTTACTAAGCTAGCACGGAGGCACTGAATTTCTACAGAAATGTTGCCATTAACAAAGACCAGATCAAAAATTGATTTGCTGTTTACAGAAAGTATCGTGGGCTTTTACGTTTCAAAAGGGCAATAATAAGCGGCACAGTGTTGCTGGGGGCTCTGGACTAATTATTGCAACTTGAGTTGTTTACCGTGCTCCCGATGCACTGTCTACGGCTGATCTTTTATTTCGCCCCCAACGAAAATCGGCCGCCGGCGCCAGGATTGAATCCGGGGACCTCATGCTTAGCAGCGCCACGTTAACGTTACTAAGCTAGCACGGTGGCACTGAATTTCTACAGAAATGTTGCCATTAACAAAGACCAGATCAAAAATTGATTTGCTGTTTACAAAAATTAACCTGGGCTTTTACGTGTCAAAAGGGCAATAATAAACGGCACACTGTTGCTGGGGGCTCTGGACTAATTATTGCAACTTGAGTTGTTTACCGTGCTCCCGATGCACTGTATACGGCTGATCTTTTATTTCGCTCCAACGAAAATCGGCCGCCGGCGCCAGGATTGAATCCCGCGACCTCATGCTTAGCTGCGCCACGTTAACGTTACTAAGCCAGCACGGTGGCACTGAATTTCTACAGAAATGTTGCCATTAACAAAGACAAGATAAAAAATTGATTTGCTGTTTACAAAAGTTATCGTGGGCTTTTACGTGTCAAAACGGCAATAATGTGTGCCACACTGTTGCTGGGTGCTCCGGACTAATTATTGCAACTTGAGTTGTCTAACGTGCTCCCGATGCACTGTATACGGCTGATCTTTTATTTCGCCCCCAACGAAAATCGGCCGCCGGCGCCAGGAATGAATCCGGCGACCTCATACTCAGCAGCGCCACGTTAAAGTTACTAAGCTAGCACGGTGGCACTGAATTTCTACAGAAATGTTGCCATTAACAAAGACCAGATCAAAAATTGATTTGGTGTTTACAAAAATTATCCTGGGCTTTTACATGTCAAAACGGCAATAATGTGTGGCACACTGTTGCTGGGGGCTCTGGAATAATTATTGCAACTTGAGTTGTTTACCGTGCTCCCGATTCACTGTATACGGGTGATCCTTTATTTCGCCCCCAACGAAAATCGGCCGCCGGCGCCAGAAATGAATCCGGCGACCGCATACTTAGCAGCGCCACGTTAAAGTTACTAAGCTAGCACGGAGGCACTGAATTTCTACAGAAATGTTGCCATTAACAAAGACCAGATCAAAAATTGATTTGCTGTTTACAAAAATTATCCTGGGTTTTACGTGTCAAAACGGCAATAATGTGTGGCACACTGTTGCTGGGGGCTCCGGACTAATTATTGCAACTTGAGTTGTCTAACGTGCTCCCGATGTACTGTATACGGCTGATCTTTTATTTCGCCCCCAACGAAAATCGGCCGCCGGCGCCAGGATTGAATCCGGCGACCTCATGCTTAGCAGCGCCGCGTTAAAATTACTAAGCTAGCACGGTGGCACTGAATTTCTACAGAAATGTTGCCATTAACAAAGACCAGATCAAAAATTGATTTGCTGTTTACAGAAATTATCGTGGGCTTTTACGTGTCAAAAGGGCAATAATAAGCGGCACAGTGTTGCTGGGGGCTCTGGACTAATTATTGCAACTTGAGTTGTTTACCGTGCTCCCGATGCACTGTTTACGGCTGATCTTTTATTTCGCCCCCAACGAAAATCGGCCGCCGGCGCCAGGAATGAATCCGGCGACCTCATACTCAGCAGCGCCACGTTAAAGTTACTAAGCTAGCACGGTGGCATTGAATTTCTACAGAAATGTTGCCATTAACAAAGACAAGATAAAAAATTGATTTGCTGTTTACAGAAATTATCCTGGGCTCTTACGTGTCAAAAGGGCAATAATAAGCGGCACAGTGTTATGGGGGCTCTGGACTAATTATTGCAACTTGAGTTGTTTACCGTGCTCCCGATGCACTGTATACGGCTGATCTTTTATTTCGCCCCCAACGAAAATCGGCCGCCGGCACCAGGATTGAATCCGGCGAACTCATGCTTAGCAGCGCCACGTTAACGTTACTAAGCTAGCACGGTGGCACTGAATTTCTACAGAAATGTTGCCATTAACAAAGACAAGATAAATATTTATTCGCTGTTTACAAAAGTTATCCTGGGCTTTTACGTGTCAAAACGGCAATAATGCGTGGCACACTGTTGCTGGGGGCTCCGGACTAATTATTGCAACTTGAGTTGTGCAACGTGCTCCCGATGCACTGTATACGGCTGATCTTTTATTTCGCCCCCAACGAAAATCGGCCGCCGGCGCCAGGATTGAATCCGGCGACCTCATGCTTAGCAGCGCCACGTTTAAGTTACTAAGCTAGCACGGTGGCACTGAATTTCTACAGAAATGTTGCCATTAACAAAGACCAGATCAAAAATTGATTTGCTGTTTACAGAAATTATCGTGGGCTTTTACGTGTCAAAAGGGCAATAATAAGCGGCACAGTGTTGCTGGCGGCTCTGGACTAATTATTGCAACTTGAGTTGTTTACCGTACTCCCGATGCACTGTATACGGCTGATCTTTTATTTCGCCCCTAACTAAAATCGGCCGCCGGCGTCAGGATTGAATCCGGGGACCTCATGCTTAGCAGCGCCACGTTAACGTTACTAAGCTAGCACGGTGGCACTGAATTTCTACAGAAATGTTGCCATTAACAAAGACCAGATCAAAAATTGATTTGCTGTTTACAAAAATTAACCTGGGCTTTTACGTGTCAAAAGGGCAATAATAAACGGCACACTGTTGCTGGGGGCTCTGGACTAATTATTGCAACTTGAGTTGTTTACCGTGCTCCCGATGCACTGTATACGGCTGATCTTTTATTTCGCTCCAACGAAAATCGGCCGCCGGCGCCAGGATTGAATCCCGCGACCTCATGCTTAGCAGCGCCACGTTAACGTTACTAAGCTAGCACGGCGGCACTGAATTTCTACAGAAATGTTGCCATTAACAAAGACCAGATCAAAAATTGATTTGCTGTTTACAAAAATTATCCTGGGCTTTTACGTGTCAAAACGGCAATAATGTGTGGCACACTGTTGCTGGGGGCTCTGGACTAATTATTGCAACTTGAGTTGTTTACCGTGCTCCCGATTCACTGTATACGGGTGATCCTTTATTTCGCCCCCAACGAAAATCGGCCGCCGGCGCCAGAAATGAATCCGGCGACCGCATACTTAGCAGCGCCACGTTAAAGTTACTAAGCTAGCACGGAGGCACTGAATTTCTACAGAAATGTTGCCACTAACAAAGACCAGATCAAAAATTGATTTGCTGTTTACAAAAATTATCCTGGGCTTTTACGTGTCAAAAGGGCAATAATAAGCGGCACACTGTTGCTCGGGGCTCTGGACTAATTATTGCAACTTGAGTTGTTTACCGTGCTCCCGATGCACTGTATACGGCTGATCTTTTATTTCGCCCTCAACGAAAATCGGTCGCCGGGGACCTCATGCTTAGCAGCGCCACGTTAAAGTTACTAAGCTAGCACGGTGGCATTGAATTTCTACAGAAATATTGCCATTAACAAAGACAAGATAAAAATTGATTTGCTGATTACAAAAATTATCCTGGGCTTTTACGTGTCAAAAGGGCAATAATATGCGGCACACTGTTGCTGGGCGCTCTGGACTAATTATTGCAACTTGAGTTGTCTACCGTGCTCGCGATGCACTGTATACGGGTGATCTTTTATTTCGCCCCCAACGAAAATCGGCCGCCGGCGCCAGAAATGAATCCGGCGACCGCATACTTAGCAGCGCCACGTTAAAGTTACTAAGCTAGCACGGTTTCACTGAATTTCTACAGAAATGTTGCCATTAACAAAGACAAGGTCAAAAATTGATTTGCTGTTTACAAAAATTATCCTGGGCTTTTACGTGTCAAAACGGCAATAATAAGCGGCACACTGTTGCTGGGGGCTCTGGACTAATTATTGCAACTTGAATTGTTTACCGTGCTCCCGATGTACTGTATACGGCTGATCTTTTATTTCGCCCCCAACGAAAATCGGCCGCCGGCGCCAGGATTGAATCCGGCGACCTCATACTTAGCAGCGCCACGTTAAAGTTACTACGCTAGCACGGTGGCACTGAATTTCTACAGAAATGTTGCCATTAACAAAGACCAGATCAAAAATTGATTTGCTGTTTACAAAAATTATCCTGGGCTTTTAAGTGTCAAAACGGCAATAATAAGCGGCACAGTGTTGCTGGGGGCTCTGGACTAATTATTGCAACTTGAGTTGTTTACCGTGCTCCCGATGCACTGTATACGCTGATCTTTTATTTCGCCCCCAACGAAAATCGGCCGCCGGCGCCAGGATTGAATCCGGCGACCTCATGCTTAGCAGCGCCACGTTGAAGTTACTAAGCTAGCAGGGTGGCACTGAATTTCTACAGAAATGTTGCCATTAACAAAGACCAGATAAAAAATTGATTTGCTGTTTACAAAAGTTATCCTGGGCTTTTGCGTGTCAAAACGGCAATAATGTGTGGCACACTGTTGCTGGGGGCTCCGGACTAATTATTGCAACTTGAGTTGTCTAACGTGCTCCCGATGCACTGTATACGGCTGATCTTTTATTTCGCCGCCAACGAAAATCGGCCGCCGGGGCCAGGATTGAATCCGGCGACCTCATGCATAGCAGCGCCACATTAAAGTTACTAAGCTAGCAGGGTGGCACTGAATTTCTACAGAAATGTTGCCATTAACAAAGACCAGATCAAAAATTGATTTGCTGTTTACAAAAATAATCCTGGGCTTTTACGTGTCAAAAGGGCAATAATAAGCGGCGCAGTGTTGCTGGGGGCTCTGGACTAATTATTGCAACTTGAGTTGTTTACCGTGCTCCCGATGCACTGTATACGGCTGATCTTTTATTTCGCCCCCAACGAAAATCGGCCGCCGGCGGCAGAAATGAATCCGGCGACCGCATACTTAGCAGCGCCACGTTAAAGTTACTAAGCTAGCACGGAGGCACTGAATTTCTACAGAAATGTTGCCATTAACAAAGACCAGATCTAAAATTGATTTGCTGTTTACAAAAATTATCCTGAGCTTTTACGTGTCAAAAGGGCAATAATAAGCGGCACACTGTTGCTCGGGGCTCTGGACTAATTATTGCAACTTGAGTTGTTTACCGTGCTGCCGATGCACTGTATACGGGTGGTCTATTATTTCGCCCACAACGAAAATCGGCTGCCGGCGCCAGGATTGAATCCGGCGACCTCATGCTTAGCAGCGCCACGTTAAAGTTACTAAGCTAGCAAGGTGGCATTGAATTTCTACACAAATAGTGCCATTAACAAAGACAAGGTCAAAAATTGATTTGCTTTTTACAAAAATTATCCTGGGCTTTTACGTGTCAAAAGGGCAATAATATGCGGCACACTGTTGCTGGGGGCTCTGGACTAATTATTGCAACTTGAGTTGTTTACCTTGCTCCCGATGCACTGTATACGGGTGATCTTTTATTTCGCCCCCAACGAAAATCGGCCGCCGGCGCCAGGAATGAATCCGGCGACCGCATACTTAGCAGCGCCACGTCAAAGTTACTAAGCAAGCACGGAGGCACTGAATTTCTACAGAAATGTTGCCATTAACAAAGACCAGATCAAAAATTGATTTGCTGTTTACAAAAATTACCCTGGGCTTTTACGTGTCAAAAGGGCAATAATAAGCGGCACACTGTTGCTCGGGGCTCTGGACTAATTATTGCAACTTGAGTTGTTTACCGTGCTCCCGATGCACTGTATACGGCTGATCTTTTATTTCGCCCCCAACGAAAATCGGCCGCCGGCGCCAGGAATGAATCCGGCGACCTCATACTTGGCAGCGCCACGTTAAAGTTACTAAGCTAGCACGGTGGCACTGAATTTCTACAGAAATGTTGCCATTACCAAGAACCAGATCAAAAATTGATTTGCTGTTTACAAAAATTATCCTGGGCTTTTACGTGCCAAAAGGGCAATAATAAGCGGCACACTGTCGCTGGGGGCTCCGGACTAATTATTGCAACTTGAGTTGTCTAACGTGCTCCCGATGCACTGTATACGGCTGATCTTTTATTTCGCCGCCAACGAAAATCGGCCGCCGGGGCCAGGATTGAATCCGGCGACCTCATGCATAGCAGCGCCACATTAAAGTTACTAAGCTAGCAGGGTGGCACTGAATTTCTACAGAAATGTTGCCATTAACAAAGACCAGATCAAAAATTGATTTGCTGTTTACAAAAATAATCCTGGGCTTTTACGTGTCAAAAGGGCAATAATAAGCGGCACAGTGTTGCTGGGGGCTCTGGACTAATTATTGCAACTTGAGTTGTTTACCGTGCTCCCGATGCACTGTATACGGCTGATCTTTTATTTCGCCCCCAACGAAAATCGGCCGCCGGCGGCAGAAATGAATCCGGCGACCTCATACTTAGCAGCGCCACGTTAAAGTTACTAAGCTAGCACGGAGGCACTGAATTTCTACAGAAATGTTGCCATTAACAAAGACCAGATCTAAAATTGATTTGCTGTTTACAAAAATTATCCTGAGCTTTTACGTGTCAAAAGGGCAATAATAAGCGGCACACTGTTGCTCGGGGCTCTGGACTAATTATTGCAACTTGAGTTGTTTAACGTGCTGCCGATGCACTGTATACGGGTGGTCTATTATTTCGCCCACAACGAAAATCGGCTGCCGGCGCCAGGATTGAATCCGGCGACCTCATGCTTAGCAGCGCCACGTTAAAGTTACTAAGCTAGCAAGGTGGCATTGAATTTCTACACAAAGAGTGCCATTAACAAAGACAAGGTCAAAAATTGATTCGCTGTTTACAAAAATTATCCTGGGCTTTTACGTGTCAAAAGGGCAATAATATGCGGCACACTGTTGCTGGGGGCTCTGGACTAATTATTGCAACTTGAGTTGTTTACCTTGCTCCCGATGCACTGTATACGGCTGATCTTTTATTTCGCCCCCAACGAAAATCGGCCGCCGGCGCCAGAAATGAATCCGGCGACCGCATACTTAGCAGCGCCACGTTAAAGTTACTAAGCTAGCACGGAGGCACTGAATTTCTACAGAAATGTTGCCATTAACAAAGACCAGATCAAAAATTGATTTGCTGTTTACAAAAATTATCCTGGGCTTTTACGTGTCAAAAGGGCAATAATAAGCGGCACACTGTTGCTCGGGGCTCTGGACTAATTATTGCAACTTGAGTTGTTTACCGTGCTCCCGATGCACTGTATACGGGTGATCTATTATTTCGCCCACAACGAAAATCGGCTGCCGGCGCCAGGATTGAATCCGTCGACCTCATGCTTAGCAGCGCCACGTTAAAGTTACTAAGCTAGCAAGGTGGCATTGAATTTCTACAGAAATAGTGCCATTAACAAAGACAAGGTCAAAAATTGATTTGCTGTTTACAAAAATTATCCTGGGCTTTTACGTGTCAAAAGGGCAATAATATGCGGCACACTGTTGCTGGGGGCTCCGGACTAATTATTGCAACTTGAGTTGTTTACCTTGCTCCCGATGCACTGTATACGGGTGATCTTTTATTTCGCCCCCAACGAAAATCGGCCGCCGGCGCCAGGAATGAATCCGGCGACCGCATACTTAGCAGCGCCACGTTAAAGTTACTAAGCTAGCACGGAGGCACTGAATTTCTACAGAAATGTTGCCATTAACAAAGACCAGATCAAAAATTGATTTGCTGTTTACAAAAATTATCCTGAGCTTTTATGTGTGAAAAGGGCAATAATAAGCGGCACACTGTTGCTCGGGGCTCTGGACTAATTATTGCAACTTGAGTTGTTTACCGTGCTCCCGATGCATTGTATACGGGTGATCTTTTATTTCGCCCCCAACGAAAATCGGCCGCCGGCGCCAGAAATGAATCCGCCGACCGCATACTTAGCAGCGCCACGTTAGTTACTAAGCTAGCTCGGAGGCACTGAATTTCTACAGAAATGTTGCCATTCACAAAGACCAGATCAAAAATTGATTTGCTGTTTACAAAAATTATCCTGGGCTTTTACGTGTCAAAAGGGCAATAATAAGCGGCACACTGTTGCTCGGGGCTCTGGACTAATTATTGACACTAGAGTTGTTTACCGTGCTCCCGATGCACTGTATACGGCTGATCTTTTATTTCGCCCTCAACGAAAATCGGCCGCCGGCGACCTCATGCTTAGCATCGCCACGTTAAAGTTACTAAGCTAGCACGGTGGCATTGAATTTCTACAGAAATATTGCCATTAACAAAGACAAGATAAAAAATTGATTTGCTGATTACAAAAATTATCCTGGGCTTTTACGTGTCAAAAGGGCAATATTATGCGGCACACTGTTGCTGGGGGCTCTGGACTAATTATTGCAACTTGAGTTGTTTACCGTGCTCCTGATGCACTGTATACGGGTGATCTTTTATTTCGCCCTCAACGAAAATCGGCCGCCGGCGCCAGAAATGAATCCGGCGACCTCATGCTTAGCAGCGCCACGTTAACGTTACTAAGCTAGCACGGAGGCACTGAATTTCTACAGAAATGTTGCCATTAACAAAGACCAGATCAAAAATTGATTTGCTGTTTACAAAAATTATCCTGGGCTTTTACGTGTCAAAAGGGCAATAATAAGCGGCACACTGTTGCTCGGGGCTCTGGACTAATTATTGCAACTTGAGTTGTTTACCGTGTTCCCGATGCACTGTATACGGCTGATCTTTTATTTCGTCCCCAACGAAAATCGGCCGCCGGCGCCAGGAATGAATCCGGCGAACTCATACTTAGCAGCGCCACGTTAAAGTTACTGAGCTAGCACGGTGGCACTGAATTTCTACAGAAATGTTGCCTTTAACAAAGACCAGATCAAAAATTGATTTGCTGTTTACAAAAGTTATCCTGGGCTTTTACGTGTCAAAACGGCAATAATCTGTGGCACACTGTTGCTGGGGGCTCCAGACTAATTATTGCAACTTGACTTGTTTACCGTGCTCCCGATGCACTGTATACGGGTGATCTTTTATTTCGCCCCCAACAAAAATCGGCCGCCGGCGCCAGGTTTGAATCCGGCGACCTCATGCTTAACAGCGCCACGTTAAAGTTACTAAGATAGCACGGTGGCATTGAATTTCTACAGAAATGTTGCCATTAACAAAGACAAGATAAAAAATTGATTTGCTGTTTACAAAAGTTATCCTTGGCTTTTACGTGTCAAAACGGCAATAATATGTGGCACACTGTTGCTCGGGGCTCTGGACTAATTATTGCAACTTGAGTTGTTTACCGTGCTCCCGATGCACTGTATACGGCTGATCTTTTATTTCGCCCTCAACGAAAATCGGTCGCCGGCGACCTCATGCTTAGCAGCGCCACGTTAAAGTTACTAAGCTAGCACGGTGGCATTGAATTTCTACAGAAATATTGCCATTAACAAAGACAAGATAAAAAATTGATTTGCTGATTACAAAAATTATCCTGGGCTTTTACGTGTCAAAAGGGCAATAATATGCGGCACACTGTTGCTGGGAGCTCTGGACTAATTATTGCAAATTGAGTTGTCTACCGTGCTCCCGATGCACTGTATACGGGTGATCTTTTATTTCGCCCCCAACGAAAATCGGCCGCCGGCGCCAGAAATGAATCCGGCGACGGCATACTTAGCAGCGCCACGTTAAAGTTACTAAGCTAGCATGGTGGCACTGAATTTCTACAGAAATGTTGCCATTAACAAAGACAAGGTCAAAAATTGATTTGCTGTTTACAAAAATTATCCTGGGCTTTTACGTGTCAAAAGGGCAATAATAAGCGGCACAGTGTTGCTGGGGGCTCTGGACTAATTATTGCAACTTGAGTTGTTTACCGTGCTCCCGATGCACTGTATACGGCTGATCTTTTATTTCGCCCCCAACGAAAATCGGCCGCCGGCGCCAGAAATGAATCCGGCGACCGCATACTTAGCAGCGCCACGTTAAAGTTACTAAGCTAGCACGGAGGCACTGAATTTCTACAGAAATGTTGCCATTAACAAAGACCAGATCAAAAATTGATTTGCTGTTTACAAAAATTATCCTGGGCTTTTACGTGTCAAAAGGGCAATAATAAGCAGCACACTGTTGCTCGGGGCTCTGGACTAATTATTGCAACTTGAGTTGTTTACCGTGCTCCCGATGCACTGTATACGGGTGATCTATTATTTCGCCCACAACGAAAATCGGCTGCCGGCGCCAGGATTGAATCCGTCGACCTCATGCTTAGCAGCGCCGCGTTAATGTTACTAAGCTAGCAAGGTGGCATTGAATTTCTACAGAAATAGTGCCATTAACAAAGACAAGGTCAAAAATTGATTTGCTGTTTACAAAAATTATCCTGGGCTTTTACGTGTCAAAAGGGCAATAATATGCGGCACACTGTTGCTGGGGGCTCTGGACTAATTATTGCAACTTGAGTTGTTTACCTTGCTCCCGATGCACTGTATACGGGTGATCTTTTATTTCGCCCCCAACGAAAATCGTCCGCCGGCGCCAGGAATGAATCCGGCGACCGCATACTTAGCAGCGCCACGTTAATGTTACTAAGCTAGCACGGAGGCACTGAATTTCTACAGAAATGTTGCCATTAACAAAGACCAGATCAAAAATTGATTTGCTGTTTACAAAAATTATCCTGGGCTTTTATGTGTCAAAAGGGCAATAATAAGCGGCACACTGTTGCTCGGGGCTCTGGACTAATTATTGCAACTTGAGTTGTTTACCGTGCTCCCGATGCATTGTATACGGGTGATCTTTTATTTCGCCCCCAACGAAAATCGGCCGCCGGCGCCAGAAATGAATCCGCCGACCGCATACTTAGCAGCGCCACGTTAGTTACTAAGCTAGCACGGAGGCACTGAATTTCTACAGAAATGTTGCCATTCACAAAGACCAGATCAAAAATTGATTTGCTGTTTACAAAAATTATCCTGGGCTTTTACGTGTCAAAAGGGCAATAATAAGCGGCACACTGTTGCTCGGGGCTCTGGACTAATTATTGACACTAGAGTTGTTTACCGTGCTCCCGATGCACTGTATACGGCTGATCTTTTATTTCGCCCTCAACGAAAATCGGCCGCCGGCGACCTCATGCTTAGCAGCGCCACGTTAAAGTTACTAAGCTAGCACGGTGGCATTGAATTTCTACAGAAATATTGCCATTAACAAAGACAAGATGAAAAATTGATTTGCTGATTACAAAAATTATCCTGGGCTTTTACGTGTCAAAAGGGCAATATTATGCGGCACACTGTTGCTGGGGGCTCTGGACTAATTATTCCAACTTGAGTTGTTTACCGTGCTCCTGATGCACTGTATACGGGTGATCTTTTATTTCGCCCTCAACGAAAATCGGCCGCCGGCGCCAGAAATGAATCCGGCGACCGCATACTTAGCAGCGCCACGTTAAAGTTACTAAGCTAGCACGGTGGCACTGAATTTCTACAGAAATGTTGCCATTAACAAAGACAAGGTCAAAAATTGATTTGCTGTTTACAAAAATTATCCTGGGCTTTTACGTGTCAAAGCGGCAATAATAAGCGGCACACTGTTGCTGGGGGCTCTGGACTAATTATTGCAACTTGAGTTGTTTACCGTGCTCCCGATGCACTGTATACGGCTGATCTTTTATTTCGCCCCCAACGAAAATCGGCCGCCGGGGCCAGGATTGAATCCGGCGACCTCATGCTTAGCAGCGCCACGTTAAAGTTACTAAGCTAGCACGGAGGCACTGAATTTCTACAGAAATGTTGCCATTAACAAAGACCAGATCAAAAATTGATTTGCTGTTTACAAAAATTATCCTGGGCTTTTACGTGTCAAAAGGGCAATAATAAGCGGCACACTGTTGCTGGGGGCTCTGGACTAATTATTGCAACTTGAGTTGTTTACCGTGCTCCCGATTCACTGTATACGGGTGATTCTTTATTTCGCCCCCAACGAAAATCGGCCGCCGGCGCCAGAAATGAATCCGGCGACCGCATACTTAGCAGCGCCACGTTAAAGTTACTAAGCTAGCACGGTGGCACTGAATTTCTACAGAAATGTTGCCATTAACAATGACAAGGTCAAAAATAGATTTGCTGTTTGCAAAAATTATCCTGGGCTTTTACGTGTCAAAACGGCAATAATAAGCGGCACACTGTTGCTGGGGGCTCTGGACTAATTATTGCAACTTGAGTTGTTTACCGTGCTCCCGATGCACTGTATACGGCTGATCTTTTATTTCGCCCCCAACGAAAATCGGCCGCCGGCGCCAGGAATGAATCCGGCGACCTCATACTTGCAGCGCCACGTTAAAGTTACTAAGCTAACACGGTGGCACTGAATTTCTACGGAAATGTTGCCATTAACAAAGACCAGATCAAAAATTGATTTGCTGTTTACAAAAATTATCCTGGGCTTTTACGTGCCAAAAGGGCAATAATAAGCGGCACCCTGTCGCTGGGGGCTCTGGACTAATTATTGCAACTTGAGTTCTTTACCGTGCTCCCGATGCACTGTATACGGCTGATCTTTTATTTCGCCCCCAACGAAAATCGGCCGCCGGCGCCAGGATTGAATCCGGCGACCTCATGCTTAGCAGCGCCACGTTAACGTTACTAAGCTAGCACGGCGGCACTGAATTTCTACAGAAATGTTGCCATTAACAAAGACAAGATAAAAAATTGATTTGCTGTTTACAAAAGTTATCCTGGGCTTTTACGTGTCAAAACGGCAATAATGTGTGGCACACTGTTGCTGGGGGCTCCGGACTAATTATTGCAACTTGAGTTGTCTAACGTGCTCCCGATGCACTGTATACGGCTGATCTTTTATTTCACCCCAACGAAAATCGGCCGCCGGGGCCAGGATTGAATCCGGCGACCTCATGCTTAGCAGCGCCACGTTAAAGTTACTAAGCTAGCACGGAGGCACTGAATTTCTACAGAAATGTTGCCATTAACAAAGACCAGATCAAAAATTGATTTGCTCTTTACAAAAATTATCCTGGGCTTTTACGTGTCAAAAGGGCAATAATAAGCGGCACACTGTTGCTCGGGGCTCTGGACTAATTATTGACACTAGAGTTGTTTACCGTGCTCCCGATGCACTGTATACGGCTGATCTTTTATTTCGCCCTCAACGAAAATCGGCCGCCGGCGACCTCATGCTTAGCAGCGCCACGTTAAAGTTACTAAGCTAGCACGGTGGCATTGAATTTCTACAGAAATATTGCCATTAACAAAGACAAGATAAAAAATTGATTTGCTGATTACAAAAATTATCCTGGGCTTTTACGTGTCAAAAGGGCAATATTATGCGGCACACTGTTGCTGGGGGCTCTGGACTAATTATTGCAACTTGAGTTGTTTACCGTGCTCCTGATGCACTGTATACGGGTGATCTTTTATTTCGCCCTCAACGAAAATCGGCCGCCGGCGCCAGAAATGAATCCGGCGACCGCATACTTAGCAGCGCCACGTTAAAGTTACTAAGCTAGCACGGTGGCACTGAATTTCTACAGAAATGTTGCCATTAACAAAGACAAGGTCAAAAATTGATTTGCTGTTTACAAAAATTATCCTGGCCTTTTACGTGTCAAAGCGGCAATAATAAGCGGCACACTGTTGCTGGGGGCTCTGGACTAATTATTGCAACTTGAGTTGTTTACCGTGCTCCCGATGCACTGTATACGGCTGATCTTTTATTTCGCCCCCAACGAAAATCGGCCGCCGGGGCCAGGATTGAATCCGGCGACCTCATGCTTAGCAGCGCCACGTTAAAGTTACTAAGCTAGCACGGAGGCACTGAATTTCTACAGAAATGTTGCCATTAACAAAGACCAGATCAAAAATTGATTTGCTGTTTACAAAAATTATCCTGGGCTTTTACGTGTCAAAAGGGCAATAATAAGCGGCACACTGTTGCTCGGGGCTCTGGACTAATTATTGCAACTTGAGTTGTTTACCGTGCTCCCGATGCACTGTATACGGGTGATCTTTTATTTCGCCCCCAACGAAAATCGGCCGCCGGCGCCAGAAATGAATCCGGCGACCTCATGCTTAGCAGCGCCACGTTAAAGTTACTAAGCTAGCAAGGTGGCATTGAATTTCTACAGAAATAGTGCCATTAACAAAGACAAGGTCAAAAATTGATTTGCTGTTTACAAAAATTATCCTGGGCTTTTACGTGTCAAAAGGGCAATAATAAGCGGCACACTGTTGCTCGGGGCTCTGGACTAATTATTGCAACTTGAGTTGTTTACCGTGCTCCCGATGCACTGTATACGGCTGATCTTTTATTTCGCCCCCAACGAAAATCGGCCGCCGGCGACCTCATGCTTAGCAGCACCATGTTAAAGTTACTAAGCTAGCACGGTGGCATTGAATTTCTACAGAAATATTGCCATTAACAAAGACAAGATAAAAAATTGATTTGCTGATTACAAAAATTATCCTGGGCTTTCACGTGTCAAAAATGCAATAATAAGCGGCACACTGTTGCTGGGGGCTCTGGACTAATTATTGCAACTTGAGTTGTTTACCGTGCTCCCGATGGTCTGTATACGGCTGATGTTTTATTTCGCCCCCAACGAAAATCGGCCGCCGGCGACCTCATGCTTAGCAGCACCATGTTAAAGTTACTAAGCTAGCACGGTGGCATTGAATTTCTACAGAAATATTGCCATTAACAAAGACAAGATAAAAAATTGATTTGCTGATTACAAAAATTATCCTGGGCATTTACGTGTCAAAAGGGCAATAATAAGCGGCACACTGTTGCTGGGGGCTCTGGACTAATTATTGCAACTTGAGTTGTTTACCGTGCTCCCGATTCACTGTATACGGGTGATTCTTTATTTCGCCCCCAACGAAAATCGGCCGCCGGCGCCAGAAATGAATCCGGCGACCGCATACTTAGCAGCGCCACGTTAAAGTTACTAAGCTAGCACGGTGGCACTGAATTTCTACAGAAATGTTGCCATTAACAATGACAAGGTCAAAAATAGATTTGCTGTTTACAAAAATTATCCTGGGCTTTTACGTGTCAAAACGGCAATAATAAGCGGCACACTGTTGCTGGGGGCTCTGGACTAATTATTGCAACTTGAGTTGTTTACCGTGCTCCCGATGCACTGTATACGGCTGATCTTTTATTTCGCCCCCAACGAAAATCGGCCGCCGGCGCCAGGAATGAATCCGGCGACCTCATACTTGCAGCGCCACGTTAAAGTTACTAAGCTAACACGGTGGCACTGAATTTCTACGGAAATGTTGCCATTAACAAAGACCAGATCAAAAATTGATTTGCTGTTTACAAAAATTATCCTGGGCTTTTACGTGCCAAAAGGGCAATAATAAGCGGCACCCTGTCGCTGGGGGCTCTGGACTAATTATTGCAACTTGAGTTCTTTACCGTGCTCCCGATGCACTGTATACGGCTGATCTTTTATTTCGCCCCCAACGAAAATCGGCCGCCGGCGCCAGGATTGAATCCGGCGACCTCATGCTTAGCAGCGCCACGTTAACGTTACTAAGCTAGCACGGCGGCACTGAATTTCTACAGAAATGTTGCCATTAACAAAGACAAGATAAAAAATTGATTTGCTGTTTACAAAAGTTATCCTGGGCTTTTACGTGTCAAAACGGCAATAATGTGTGGCACACTGTTGCTGGGGGCTCCGGACTAATTATTGCAACTTGAGTTGTCTAACGTGCTCCCGATGCACTGTATACGGCTGATCTTTTATTTCGCCCCCAACGAAAATCGGCCGCCGGGGCCAGGATTGAATCCGGCGACCTCATGCTTAGCAGCGCCACGTTAAAGTTACTAAGCTAGCACGGAGGCACTGAATTTCTACAGAAATGTTGCCATTAACAAAGACCAGATCAAAAATTGATTTGCTCTTTACAAAAATTATCCTGGGCTTTTACGTGTCAAAAGGGAAATAATAAGCGGCACACTGTTGCTCGGGGCTCTGGACTAATTATTGCAACTTGAGTTGTTTACCGTGCTCCCGATGCACTGTATACGGGTGGTCTATTATTTCGCCCACAACGAAAATCGGCTGCCGGCGCCAGGATTGAATCCGGCGACCTCATGCTTAGCAGCGCCACGTTAAAGTTACTAAGCTAGCAAGGTGGCATTGAATTTCTACTGAAATAGTGCCATTAACAAAGACAAGGTCAAAAATTGATTTGCTGTTTACAAAAATTATCCTGGGCTTTTACGTGTCAAAAGGGCAATAATATGCGGCACACTGTTGCTGGGGGCTCTGGACTAGTTATTGCAACTTGAGTTGTTTACCTTGCTCCCGATGCACTGTATACGGGTGATCTTTTATTTCGCCCCCAACGAAAATCGGCCGCCGGCGCCAGGAATGAATCCGGCGACCGCATACTTAGCAGCGCCACGTTAAAGTTACTAAGCTAGCACGGATGCACTGAATTTCTACAGAAATGTTGCCATTAACAAAGACCAGATCAAAAATTGATTTGCTGTTTACAAAAATTATCCTGGGCTTTTACGTGTCAAAAGGGCAATAATAAGCGGCACACTGTTGCTCGGGGCTCTGGACTAATTATTGCAACTTGAGTTGTTTACCGTGCTCCCGATGCATTGTATACGGGTGATCTTTTATTTCGCCCCCAACGAAAATCGGCCGCCGGCGCCAGAAATGAATCCGGCGACCGCATACTTAGCAGCGCCACGTTAGTTACTAAGCTAGCACGGAGGCACTGAATTTCTACAGAAATGTTGCCATTAACAAAGACCAGATCAAAAATTGATTTGCTGTTTACAAAAATTATCCTGGGCTTTTACGTGTCAAAAGGGCAATAATAAGCGGCACACTGTTGCTCGGGGCTCTGGACTAATTATTGCAACTTGAGTTGTTTACCGTGCTCCCGATGCACTGTATACGGCTGATCTTTTATTTCGCCCTCAACGAAAATCGGCCGCCGGCGACCTCATGCTTAGCAGCGCCACGTTAAAGTTACTAAGCTAGCACGGTGGCATTGAATTTCTACAGAAATATTGCCATTAACAAAGACAAAATAAAAAATTGATTTGCTGATTACAAAAATTATCCTGGGCCTTTACGTGTCAAAAGGGCAATAATATGCGGCACTCTGTTGCTGGGGGCTCTGGACTAATTATTGCAACTTGAGTTGTTTACCGTGCTCCCGATGCACTGTATACGGGTGATCTTTTATTTCGCCCCCAACGAAAATCGGCCGCCGGCGCCGGAAATGAATCCGGCGACCGCATACTTAGCAGCGCCACGTTAAAGTTCCTAAGCTAGCACGGTGGCACTGAATTTCTACAGAAATGTTGCCATTAACAAAGACCAGATCAAAAATTGTTTGCTGTTTACAAAAATTATCCTGGGCTTTTACGTGCCAAAAGGGCAATAATAAGCGGCAGACTGTCGCTGGGGGCTCTGGACTAATTATTGCAACTTGAGTTGTGTACCGTGCTCCCGATGCAAAGTATACGGCTGATCTTTTATTTCGCCCCCAACGAAAATCGGCCGCCGGCACCAGGATTGAATCCGGCGACCTCATACTTAGCAGCGCCACGTTAAAGTTACTAAGCTAGCTCGGTGGCACTGAATTTCTACAGAAATGTTGCCATTAACAAAGACCAGATCAAAAATTGATTTGCTGTTTACAAAAATTATCCTGAGCTTTTAAGTGTCAAAAGGGCAATAATAAGCGGCACAGTGTTGCTGGGGGCTCTGGACTAATTATTGCAACTTGAGTTGTTTACCGTGCTCCCGATGCACTGTATACGGGTGATCTTTTATTTCGCCCCCAACGAAAATCGGCCGCCGGCGCCACAAATGAATCCGGCGACCGCATACTTAGCAGCGCCACGTTAAAGTTACTAAGCTAGCACGGTGGCACTGAATTTCTACAGAAATGTTGCCATTAACAAAGACCAGATCAAAAATTGATTTGCTGTTTACAAAAATTATCCTGGGCTTTTACGTGCCAAAAGGGCAATAGTAAGCGGCACACTGTCGCTGGGGGCTCTGGACTAATTATTGCAAATTGAGTTGTTTACCGTGCTCCCGATGCAAAGTATACGGCTGATCTTTTATTTCGCCCCCAACGAAAATCGGCCGCCGGCGCCAGGATTGAATCCGGCGACCTCATACTTAGCAGCGCCACGTTAAAGTTACTAAGCTAGCACGGTGGCACTGAATTTCTACAGAAATGTTGCCATTAACAAAGACCAGATCAAAAATTGATTTGCTGTTTACAAAAATTATCCTGAGCTTTTAAGTGTCAAAAGGGCAATAATAAGCGGCACAGTGTTGCTGGGGGCTCTGGACTAATTATTGCAACTTGAGTTGTTTACCGTGCTCCCGATGCACTGTATACGGCTGATCTTTTATTTCGTCCCCAACGAAAATCGGCCGCCGGCGCCAGGATTGAATCCGGTGACCTCATGCTTATAGCGCCACGTTAACGTTACTAAGCTAGCACTGTGGCACTGAATTTCTACAGAAATGTTGCCATTAACAAAGACAAGATAAAAAATTGATTTGCTGTTTACAAAAGTTATCCTGGGCTTTTACGTGTCAAAACGGCAATAATGTGTGGCACACTGTTGCTGGGGGCTCCGGACTAATTATTGCAACTTGAGTTGTCTAACGTGCTCCCGATGCACTGTATACGGCTGATCTTTTATTTCGCCCCCAACGAAAATCGGCCGCCGGCGCCAGGATCGAATCCGGCGACCTCATGCTTAGCAGCGCCACGTTAAAGTTACTAAGCTAGCACGGTGGCACTGAATTTCTACAGTAATGTTGCCATTAACAAAGACCAGATCAAAAATTGATTTGCTGTTTACAAAAATTATCCTGGGCTTTTACGTGTCAAAAGGGCAATAATAAGCGGCACAGTGTTGCTGGGGGCTCTGGACTAATTATTGCAACTTGAGTTGTTTACCGTGCTCCCGATGCACTGTATACGGCTGATCTTTTATTTCGCCCACAACGAAAATCGGCTGCCGGCGCCAGGATTGAATCCGTCGACCTCATGCTTAGCAGCACCACGTTAAAGATACTAAGCTAGCAAGGTGGCATTGAATTTCTACAGAAATAGTGCCATTAACAAAGACAAGGTCAAAAATTGATTTGCTGTTTACAAAAATTATCCTGGGCTTTTACGTGTCAAAAGGGCAATAATATGCGGCACACTGTTGCTGGGGGCTCTGGACTAATTATTGCAACTTGAGTTATTTACCTTGCTCCCGATGCACTCTATACGGGTGATCTTTTATTTCGCCCCCAACGAAAATCGGCCGCCGGCGCCAGGAATGAATCCGGCGACCGCATACTTAGCAGCGCCACGTTAAAGTTACTAAGCTAGCACGGAGGCACTGAATTTCTACAGAAATGTTGCCATTAACAAAGACCAGATCAAAAATTCATTTGCTGTTTACAAAAATTATCCTGGGCTTTTACGTGTCAAAAGGGCAATAATAAGCGGCACACTGTTGCTCGGGGCTCTGGACTAATTATTGACACTTGAGTTGTTTACCGTGCTCCCGATGCACTGTATACGGCTGATCTTTTATTTCGCCCTCAACGAAAATCGGCCGCCGGCGACCTCATGCTTAGCAGCGCCACGTTAAAGTTACTAAGCTAGCACTGTGACATTGAATTTCTACAGAAATATTGCCATTAACAAAGACAAGATAAAAAATTGATTTGCTGATTACAAAAATTATCCTGGGCTTTTACGTGTCAAAAGGGCAATAATATGCGGCACACTGTTGCTGGGGGCTCTGGAATAATTATTGCAACTTGAGTTGTTTACCGTGCTCCTGATGCACTGTATACGGGTGATCTTTTATTTCGCCCCCAACGAAAATCGGCCGCCGGCGCCAGAAATGAATCCGGCGACCGCATACTTAGCAGCGCCACGTTAAAGTTACTAAGCTAGCACGGTGGCACTGAATTTCTACAGAAATGTTGCCATTAACAAAGTCAAGGTCAAAAATTGATTTGCTGTTTACAAAAATTATCCTGGGCTTTTACGTGTCAAAACGGCAATAATAAGCGGCACACTGTTGCTGGGGGCTCTGGACTAATTATTGCAACTTGAGTTGTTTACCGTGCTCCCGATGCACTGTATACGGCTGATCTTTTATTTCGCCCCCAACGAAAATCGGCCGCCGGCGCCAGGAATGAATCCGGCGACCTCATACTTGGCAGCGCCACGTTAAAGTTACTGAGCTAGCACGGTGGCACTGAATTCCTACAGAAATGTTGCCATTAACAAAGACCAGATCAAAAATTGATTTGCTGTTTACAAAAATTACCCTGGGCTTTTACGTGTCAAAAGGGCAATAATTTGCGGCACACTGTTGCTGGGGGCTGTGGACTAATTATTGCAACTTGAGTTGTTTACCGTGCTCCCGATTCACTGTATACGGGTGATCCCTTATTTCGCCCCCAACGAAAATCGGCCGCCGGCGCCAGAAATGAATCCGGCGACCGGATACTTAGCAGCGCCACGTTAAAGTTACTAAGCTAGCACGGAGGCACTGAATTTCTACAGAAATGTTGCCTTTAACAAAGACCAGATCAAAAATTGATTTGCTGTTTACAAAAATTATCCGGGGCTTTTACGTGTCAAAAGGGCAATAATCAGCGGCACACTGTTGCTCGGGGCTCTGGACTAATTATTGCAACTTGAGTTGTTTACCGTGCTCCCGATGCACTGTATACGGCTGATCTTTTATTTCGCCCTCAACGAAAATCGGTCGCCGGCGACCTCATGCTTAGCAGCGCCACGTTAAAGTTACTAAGCTTGCACGGTGGCATTGAATTTCTACAGAAATATTGCCATTAACAAAGACAAGATAAAAAATTGATTTACTGATTACAAAAATTATCCTGGGCTTTTACGTGTCAAAAGGGCAATAATATGCGGCACACTGTTGCTGGGGGCTCTGGACTAATTATTGCAACTTGAGTTGTTTACCGTGCTCCCGATGCGCTGTATACGGGTGATCTTTTATTTCGCCCCCAACGAAAATCGGCCGCCGGCGCCAGAAATGAATCCGGCGAACGCATACATAGCAGCGCCACGTTAAGGTTACTAAGCTAGCATGGTGGCACTGAATTTCTACAGAAATGTTGCCATTAACAAAGACAAGGTCAAAAATTGATTTGCTGTTTACAAAAATTATCCTGGGCTTTTACGTGTCAAAACGGCAATAATAAGCGGCACACTGTTGCTGGGGGCTCTGGACTAATTATTGCAACTTGAGTTGTTTACCGTGCTCACGATGCACTGTATACGGCTGATCTCTTATTTCGGCCCCAACGAAAATCGGCCGCCGGCGCTGGGAATGAATCCGGCGACCTCATACTTGCAGCGCCACGTTAAAGTTACTAAGCTAGCACGGTGGCACTGAATTTCTACAGAAATGTTGCCATTAACAAAGACCAGATCAAAAATTGATTTGCTGTTTACAAAAATTATCCTGGGCTTTTACGTGTCAAAACGGCAATGATGTGTGGCACACTGTTGCTCGGGGCTCCGGACTAATTATTGCAACTTGAGTTGTCTAACGTGCTCCCGATGCACTGTATACGGCTGATCTTTTATTTCGCCCCCAACGAAAATGGGCCGCCGGCGCCAGGATTGAATCCGGCGACCTCATGCTTAGCAGCGCCACGTTAAAGTTACTAAGCTAGCAGGGTGGCACTGAATTTCTACAGAAATGTTGCCATTAACAAAGACCAGATCAAAAATTGATTTGCTGTTTACAAAAATTATCCTGGGCTTTTACGTGTCAAAAGGGCAATAATAAGCGGCACACTGTTGCTCGGGGCTCTGGACTAATTATTGCAACTTGAGTTGTTTACCGTGCTCCCGATGCACTGTATACGGGTGGTCTATTATTTCGCCCACAACGAAAATCGGCTGCCGGCGCCAGGATTGAATCCGGCGACCTCATGCTTAGCAGCGCCACGTTAAAGTTACTAAGCTAGCACGGAGGCTCTGGATTTCTACAGAAATGTTGCCATTAACAAAGACCAGATCAAAAATTGATTTGCTGTTCACAAAAGTTATCCTGGGCTTTTACGTGTCAAAACGGCAATAATGTGTGGCACACTGTTGCTCGGGGCTCCGGAATAATTATTGCAACTTGAGTTGTCTAACGTGCTCCCGATGCACTGTATACGGCTGATCTTTTATTTCGCCCCCTACGAAAATGGGCCGCCGGCGCCAGGATTGAATCCGGCGACCTCATGCTTAGCAGCGCCACGTTAAAGTTACTAAGCTAGCACGGTGGCACTGAATTCCTACAGAAATGTTGCCATTAACAAAGACCAGATCAAAAATTGATTTGCTGTTTACAAAAATTACCCTGGGCTTTTACGTGTCAAAAGGGCAATAATATGCGGCACACTGTTGCTGGGGGCTCTGGAATAATTATTGCAACTTGAGTTGCTTACCGTGCTCCTGATGCACTGTATACGGCTGATCTTTTATTTCGCCCCCAACGAAAATCGGCCGCCGGCGCCAGGAATGAATCCGGCGACCTCATACTTGGCAGCGCCACGTTAAAGTTACTGAGCTAGCACGGTGGCACTGAATTCCTACAGAAATGTTGCCATTAACAAAGACCAGATCAAAAATTGATTTGCTGTTTACAAAAATTACCCTGGGCTTTTACGTGTCAAAAGGGCAATAATATGCGGCACACTGTTGCTGGGGGCTGTGGACTAATTATTGCAAATTGAGTTGTTGACCGTGCTCCTGATGCACTGTATACGGCTGATCTTTTATTTCGCCCCCAACGAAAATCGGCCGCCGGCGCCAGGAATGAATCCGGCGACCTCATACTTAGCAGCGCCACGTTAAAGTTACTGAGCTAGCACGGTGGCACTGAATTTCTACAGAAATGTTGCCTTTAACACAGAACAGATCAAAAATTGATTTGCTGTTTACAAAAGTTATCCTGGGCTTTTACGTGTCAAAACGGCAATAATGTGTGGCACACTGTTGCTGGGGGCTCCGGACTAATTATTGCAACTTGAGTTGTCTAACGTGCTCCCGATGCACTGTATACGTCTGATCTTTTATTTCGCCCCCAACGAAAATCGGCCGCCGGCGCCAAAATTGAATCCGGCGACCTCAAGCTTAGCAGCGCCACGTTAAAGTTACTAAGCTAGCACGGTGGCACTGAATTTCTACAGTAATTTTGCCATTAACAAAGACCAGATCAAAAATTGATTTGCTGTTTACAAAAATTATCCTGGGCTTTTACGTGTCAAAAGGGCAATAATAAGCGGCACAGTGTTGCTGGGGGCTCTGGACTAATTATTGCAACTTGAGTTGTTTACCGTGCTCCCGATGCACTGTATACGGCTGATCTTTTATTTCGCCCACAACGAAAATCGGCTGCCGGCGCCAGGATTGAATCCGTCGACCTCATGCTTAGCAGCGCCACGTTAAAGATACTAAGCTAGCAAGGTGGCATTGAATTTCTACAGAAATAGTGCCATTAACAAAGACAAGGTCAAAAATTGATTTGCTGTTTACAAAAATTATCCTGGGCTTTTACGTGTCAAAAGGGCAATAATATGCGGCACACTGTTGCTGGGGGCACTGGACTAATTATTGCAACTTGAGTTGTTTACCGTGCTCCCGATGCATTGTATACGGGTGATCTTTTATTTCGCCCCCAACGAAAATCGGCCGCCGGCGCCAGAAATGAATCCGGCGACCGCATACTTAGCAGCGCCACGGTAGTTATTAAGCAAGCACGGAGGCACTGAATTTCTACAGAAATGTTGCCATTAACAAAGACCAGATCAAAAATTGATTTGCTGTTTACAAAAATTATCCTGGGCTTTTACGTGTCAAAAGGGCAATAATAAGCGGCACACTGTTGCTCGGGGCTCTGGACTAATTATTGACACTTGAGTTGTTTACCGTGCTCCCGATGCACTGTATACGGCTGATCTTTTATTTCGCCCTCAACGAAAATCGGCCGCCGGCGACCTCATGCTTAGCAGCGCCACGTTAAAGTTACTAAGCAAGCACTGTGGCATTGAATTTCTACAGAAATATTGCCATTAACAAAGACAAGATAAAAAATTGATTTGCTGATTACAAAAATTATCCTGGGCTTTTACGTGTCAGAAGGGCAATAATATGCGGCACACTGTTGCTGGGGGCTCTGGAATAATTATTGCAACTTGAGTTGTTTACCGTGCTCCTGATGCACTGTATACGGGTGATCTTTTATTTCGCCCCCAAAGAAAATCGGCCGCCGGCGCCAGAAATGAATCCGGCGACCGCATACTTAGCAGCGCCACGTTAAAGTTACTAAGCTAGCACGGTGGCACTGAATTTCGACAGCAATGTTGCCATTAACAAAGACAAGGTCAAAAATTGATTTGCTGTTTACAAAAATTATCCTGGGATTTTACGTGTCAAAACGGCAATAATAAGCGGCACACTGTTGCTGGGGGCTCTGGACTAATTATTGCAACTTGAGTTGTTTACCGTGCTCCCGATGCACTGTATACGGCTGATCTTTTATTTCGCCCCCAATGAAAATCGGCCGCCGGCGCCAGGAATGAATCCGGCGACCTCATACTTGGCAGCGCCACGTTAAAGTTACTAAGCTAGCACGGTGGCACTGAATTTCTACAGAAATGTTGCCATTAACAAAGACCAGATCAAAAATTGATTTGCTGTTTCCAAAAATTATCCTGGGCTTTTACGTGCCAAAAGGGCAATAATAAGCGGCACACTGTCGCTGGGGGCTCTGGACTAATTATTGCAACTTGAGTTGTTTAACGTGCTCCCGATGCAAAGTATACGGCTGATCTTTTATTTCGCCCCCAACGAAAATCGGCCGCCGGCGCCAGGATTGAATCCGGCGACCTCATACTTAGCAGCGCCACGTTAAAGTTACTAAGCTAGCACGGTGGTACTGAATTCCTACAGAAATGTTGCCATTAACAAAGACCAGATGAAAAATTGATTTGCTGTTTACAAAAATTACCCTGGGCTTTTACGTGTCAAAAGGGCAATAATATGCGGCACACTGTTGCTGGGGGCTGTGGACTAATTATTGCAACTTGAGTTGTTGACCGTGCTCCTGATGCACTGTATACGGCTGATCTTTTATTTCGCCCCCAACGAAAATCGGCCGCCGGCGCCAGGAATGAATCCGTCGACCTCATACTTAGCAGCGCCACGTTAAAGTTACTGAGCTAGCACGGTGGCACTGAATTTCTACAGAAATGTTGCCTTTAACACAGAACAGATCAAAAATTGATTTGCTGTCTACAAAAGTTATCCTGGGCTTTTACGTGTCAAAACGGCAATAATCTGTGGCACACTGTTGCTGGGGGCTCCAGACTAATTATTGCAACTTGAGTTGTTTACCGTGCTCCCGATGCACTGTATACGGGTGATCTTTTATTTCGCCCCCAACGAAAATCGGCCGCCGGCGCCAGGATTGAATCCGGCGACCTCATGCTTAGCAGCGCCACGTTAAAGTTACTAAGCTAGCACGGTGGCACTGAATTTCTACAGAAATGTTGCCATTAACAAAGACCAGATCAAAAATTGATTTGCTGTTTACAAAAATTATCCTGGGCTTTTACGTGTCAAAAGGGCAATAATAAGCGGCACACTGTTGCTGGGGGCTCTGGACTAATTATTGCAACTTGAGTTGTTTACCGTGCTCCCGATGCACTGTATACGGCTGATCTTTTATTTCGCCCCCAACGAAAATCGGCCGCCGGCGCCAGGAAGGAATCCGGCGACCTCATACTTATTATCGCCACGTTAAAGTTACTAAGCTAGCACGGTGGCACTGAATTTCTACAGAAATGTGACCATTAACAAAGACCAGATCAAAAATTGATTTGCTGTTTACAAAAATTATCCTGGGATTTTACGTGTCAAAAGGGCAATAATAAGCGGCACACTGTTGCTGGGGGCTCTGGACTAATTATTGCAACTTGAGTTGTTTACCGTGCTCCGGATGGACTGTAATACGGCTGATCTTTTATTTTGCCCCCAACGAAAATCGGCCGCCGGCGACCTCATGCTTAGCAGCACCATGTTGAAGTTACTAAGCTAGCACGGTGGCATTGAATTTCTACAGAAATATTGCCATTAACAAAGACAAGATAAAAAATTGATTTGCTGATTACAAAAATTATCCTGGGCTTTTACGTGTCAAAAGGGCAATAATAAGCGGCACACTGTTGCTGGGGGCTCTGGACTAATTATTGCAACTTGAGTTGTTTACCGTGCTCCCGATTCACTGTATACGGGTGATCCTTTATTTCGCCCCCAACGAAAATCGGCCGCCGGCGCCAGAAATGAATCCGGCGACCGCATACTTAGCAGCGCCACGTTAAAGTTACTAAGCTAGCACGGAGGCACTGAATTTCTACAGAAATGTTGCCATTAACAAAGACCAGATCAAAAATTGATTTGCTGTTTACAAAAATTATCCTGGGCTTTTACGTGTCAAAAGGGCAATAATAAGCGGCACACTGTTGCTCGGGGCTCTGGACTAATTATTGCAACTTGAGTTGTTTACCGTGCTGCCGATGCACTGTATACGGCTGATCTTTTATTTCGCCCCCAACGAAAATCGGCCGCCGGCGCCAGAAATGAATCCGGCGACCGCATACATAGCAGCGCCACGTTAAGGTTACTAAGCTAGCATGGTGGCATTGAATTTCTACAGAAATGTTGCCATTAACAAAGACAAGGTCAAAAATTGATTTGCTGTTTACAAAAATTATCCTGGGCTTTTACGTGTCAAAACGGCAATAATAAGCGGTACACTGTTGCTGGGGGCTCTGGACTAATTATTGCAACTTGAGTTGTTTACCGTGCTCCCGATGCACTGTATACGGCTGATCTCTTATTTTGGCCCCAACGAAAATCGGCCGCCGGCGCTAGGTAGGAATCCGGCGACCTCATACTTGCAGCGCCACGTTAAAGTTACTAAGCTAGCACGGTGGCACTGAATTTCTACAGAAATGTTGCCATTAACAAAGACCAGATCAAAAATTGATTTGCTGTTTACAAAAATTATCCTGGGCTTTTACGTGCCAAAAGGGCAATAATAAGCGGCACACTGTCGCTGGGGGCTCTGGACTAATTATTGCAACTTGAGTTGTTTACCGTGCTCCCGATGCAAAGTATACGGCTGATCTTTTATTTCGCCCCCAACGAAAATCGGCCGCCGGCGCCAGGATTGAATCCGGCGACCTCATGCTTAGCAGCGCCACGTTAACGTTACTAAGCTAGCTCGGCGGCACTGAATTTCTACAGAAATGTTGCCATTAACGAAGACCAGATCAAAAATTTATTTGCTGTTTACAAAAGTTATCCTGGGCTTTTACGTGTCAAAACGGCAATAATGTGTGGCACACTGTTGCTCGGGGCTCTGGACTAATTATTGCAACTTGAGTTGTTTACCGTGCTCCCGATGCACTGTATACGGGTGGTCTATTATTTCGCCCACAACGAAAATCGGCTGCCGGCGCCAGAATTGAATCCGGCGACCTCATGCTTAGCAGCGCCACGTTAAAGTTACAAAGCTAGCAAGGTGGCATTGAATTTCTACAGAAATAGTGATATTAACAAAGACAAGGTCAAAAATTGATTTGCTGTTTACAAAAATTATCCTGGGCTTTTACGTGTCAAAAGGGCAATAATATGCGGCACAATGTTGCTGGGGGCTCTGGACTAATTATTGCAACTTGAGTTGTTTACCTTGCTCCCGATGCACTGTATACGGGTGATCTTTTATTTCGCCCCCAACGAAAATCGGCCGCCGGCGCCAGGAAGGAATCCGGCGACCGCATACTTAGCAGCGCCACGTTAAAGTTACTAAGCTAGCACGGAGGCACTGAATTTCTACAGAAATGTTGCCATTAACAAAGACCAGATCAAAAATTGATTTGCTGTTTACAAAAATTATCCTGGGCTTTTACTTGTCAAAAGGGCAATAATAAGCGGAACACTGTTGCTCGGGGCTCTGGACTAATTATTGCAACTTGAGTTGTTTACCGTGCTCCCGATGCACTGTATACGGCTGATCTTTTATTTCGCCCTCAACGAAAATCGGCCGCCGTTGACCTCATGCTTAGCAGCGCCACGTAAAAGTTACTAAGCTAGCACGGTGGCATTGAATTTCTACAGAAATATTGCCATTAAGAAAGACAAGATAAAAATTGATTTGCTGATTACAAAAATTATACTGGGCTTTTAGGTGTCAAAAGGGCAATAATAAGCGGCACAGTGTTGCTGGGGGCTCTGGACTAATTATTGCAACTTGAGTTGTTTACCGTGCTCCCGATGCACTGTATACGGGTGATCTTTTATTTCGCCCCCAACGAAAATCGGCCGCCGGCGCCAGAAATGAATCTGGCGACCGCATACTTAGCAGCGCCACGTTAAAGTTACTAAGCTAGCACGGTGGCACTGAATTTCTACAGAAATGTTGCCATTAACAAAGACCAGATCAAAAATTGATTTGCTGTTTACAAAAATTATCCTGGGCTTTTACGTGCCAAAAGGGCAATAATAAGCGGCACACTGTCGCTGGGGGCTCTGGACTAATTATTGCAACTTGAGTTGTTTACCGTGCTCCCGATGCAAAGTATACGGCTGATCTTTTATTTCGCCCCCAACGAAAATCGGCCGCCGGCGCCAGGATTGAATCCGGCGACCTCATGCTTATAGCGCCACGTTAACGTTACTAAGCTAGCACGGTGGCACTGAATTTCTACAGAAATGTTGCCGTTAACAAAGACAAGATAAAAAATTGATTTGCTGTTTACAAAAGTTATCCTGGGCTTTTACGTGTCAAAACGGCAATAATGTGTGGCACACTTGTCTGGGGGCTCCGGACTAATTATTGCAACTTGAGTTGTCTAACGTGCTCCCGATGCACTGTATACGGCTGATCTTTTATTTCGCCCCCAACGAAAATCGGCCGCCGGCGCCAGGATTGAATCCGGCGACCTCATGCTTAGCAGCGCCACGTTAAAGTTACTAAGCTAGCACGGTGGCACTGAATTTCTACAGTAATGTTGCCATTAACAAACACCAGATCAAAAATTGATTTGCTGTTTACAAAAATTATCCTGGGCATTTACGTGTCAAAAGGGCAATAATAAGCGGCACAGTGTTGCTGGGGGCTCTGGACTAATTATTGCAACTTGAGTTGTTTACCGTGGTCCCGATGCACTGTATACGGCTGATCTTTTATTTCGCCCACAACGAAAATCGGCTGCCGGCGCCAGGATTGAATCCGTCGACCTCATGCTTAGCAGCGCCACGTTAAAGATACTAAGCTAGCAAGGTGGCATTGAATTTCTACAGGAATAGTGCCATTAACAAAGACCAGGTCAAATATTGATTTGCTGTTTACAAAAATTATCCTGGGATTTTACGTGTCAAAAGGGCAATAATAAGCGGCACACTGTTGCTCGGGGCACTGGACTAATTATTGCAACTTGAGTTGTTTACCCTGCTCCCGATGCATTGTATACGGGTGATCTTTTATTTCGCCCCCAACGAAAATCGGCCGCCGGCGCCAGAAATGAATCCGGCGACCGCATACTTAGCAGCGCCACGGTAGTTACTAAGCAAGCACGGAGGCACTGAATTTCTACAGAAATGTTGCCATTAACAAAGACCAGATCAAAAATTGATTTGCTGTTTACAAAAATTATCCTGGGCTTTTACGTGTCAAAAGGGCAATAATAAGCGGCACACTGTTGCTCGGGGCTCTGGACTAATTATTGACACTTGAGTTGTTTACTGTGCTCCCGATGCACTGTATACGGCTGATCTTTTATTTCGCCCTCAACGAAAATCGGCCGCCGGCGACCTCATGCTTAGAAGCGCCACGTTAAAGTTACTAAGCTAGCACTGTGGCATTGAATTTCTACAGAAATATTGCCATTAACAAAGACAAGATAAAAAATTGATTTGCTGATTACAAAAATTATCCTGGGCTTTTACGTGTCAAAAGGGCAATAATATGCGGCACACTGTTGCTGGGGGCTCTGGAATAATTATTGCAACTTGAGTTGTTTACCGTGCTCCTGATGCACTGTATACGGGTGATCTTTTATTTCGCCCCCAACGAAAATCGGCCGCCGGCGCCAGAAATGAATCCGGCGACCGCATACTTAGCAGCGCCACGTTAAAGTTACTAAGCTAGCACGGTGGCACTGAATTTCTACAGAAATGTTGCCATTAACAAAGACAAGGTCAAAAATTGATTTGCTGTTTACAAAAATTATCCTGGGCTTTTACGTGTCAAAACGGCAATAATAAGCGGCACACTGTTGCTGGGGGCTCTGGACTAATTATTGCAACTTGAGTTGTTTACCGTGCTCCCGATGCACTGTATACGGCTGATCTTTTATTTCGCCCCCAAAGAAAATCGGCCGCCGGCGCCAGGAATGAATCCGGCGACCTCATACTTGGCAGCGCCACGTTAAAGTTACTAAGCTAGCACGGTGGCACTGAATTTCTACAGAAATGTTGCCATTAACAAAGACCAGATCAAAAATTGATTTGCTGTTTACAAAAATTATCCTGGGCTTTTACGTGCCAAAAGGGCAATAATAAGCGGCACACTGTCGCTGGGGGCTCTGGACTAATTATTGCAACTTGAGTTGTTTACCGTGCTCCCGATGCAAAGTATACGGCTGATCTTTTATTTCGCCCCCAACGAAAATCGGCCGCCGGCGCCAGGATTGAATCCGGCGACCTCATACTTAGCAGCGCCACGTTAAAGTTACTGAGCTAGCACGGTGGCACTGAATTCCTACAGAAATGTTGCCATTAACAAAGACCAGATCAAAAATTGATTTGCTGTATACAAAAATTACCCTGCGCTTTTACGTGTCAAAAGGGCAATAATATGCGGCACACTGTTGCTGGGGGCTGTGGACTAATTATTGCAACTTGAGTTGTTGACCGTGCTCCTGATGCACTGTATACGGCTGATCTTTTATTTCGCCCCCAACGAAAATCGGCCGCCGGCGCCAGGAATGAATCCGGCGACCTCATACTTATTAGCGCCACGTTAAAGTTACTAAGCTAGCACGGTGGCACTGAATTTCTACAGAAATGTGACCATTAACAAAGACCAGATCAAAAATTGATTTTCTGTTTACAAAAATTATCCTGGGCTTTTACGTGTCAAAAGGGCAATAATAAGCGGCACACTGTTGCTGGGGGCTCTGGACTAATTATTGCAACTTGAGTTGTTTACCGTGCTCCCGATGGACTGTATACGGCTGATCTTTTATTTCGCCCCCAACGAAAATCGGCCGCCGGCGACCTCATGCTTAGCAGCACCATGTTAAAGTTACTAAGCTAGCACGGTGGCATTGAATTTCTACAGAAATATTGCCATTAACAAAGACAAGATAAAAAATTGATTTGCTGATTACAAAAATTATCCTGGGCTTTTACGTGTCAAAAGGGCAATAATAAGCGGCACACTGTTGCTGGGGGCTCTGGACTAATTATTGCAACTTGAGTTGTTTACCGTGCTCCCGATTCACTGTATACGGGTGATCCTTTATTTCGCCCCCAACGAAAATCGGCCGCCGGCGCCAGAAATGAATCCAACGACCGCATACTTAGCAGCGCCACGTTAAAGTTACTAAGCTAGCACCGAGGCACTGAATTTCTACAGAAATGTTGCCATTAACAAAGACCAGATCAAAAATTGATTTGCTGTTTACAAAAATTATCCTGGGCTTTTACGTGTCAAAAGGGCAATAATAAGCGGCACACTGTTGCTCGGGGCTCTGGACTAATTATTGCAACTTGAGTTGTTTACCGTGCTCCCGATGCACTGTATACGGCTGATCTTTTATTTCGCCCCCAACGAAAATGGGCCGCCGGCGCCAGGATTGAATCCGGCGACCTCATGCTTAGCAGCGCCACGTTAAAGTTACTAAGCTAGCAGGGTGGCACTGAATTTCTACAGAAATGTTGCCATTAACAAAGACCAGATCAAAAATTGATTTGCTGTTTACAAAAATTATCCTGGGCTTTTACGTGTCAAAAGGGCAATAATAAGCGGCACACTGTTGCTCGGGGCTCCGGACTAATTATTGCAACTTGAGTTGTTTACCGTGCTCCCGATGCACTGTATACGGGTGGTCTATTATTTCGCCCACAACGAAAATCGGCTGCCGGCGCCAGGATTGAATCCGGCGACCTCATGCTTAGCAGCGCCACGTTAAAGTTACTAAGCTAGCACGGAGGCACTGAATTTCTACATAAATGTTGCCATTAACAAAGACCAGATCAAAAATTGATTTGCTGTTTACAAAAGTTATCCTGGGCTTTTACGTGTCAAAACGGCAATAATGTGTGGCACACTGTTGCTCGGGGCTCCGGACTAATTATTGCAACTTGAGTTGTTTACCGTGCTCCCGATGCACTGTATACGGGTGGTCTATTATTTCGCCCACAACGAAAATCGGCTGCCGGCGCCAGGATTGAATCCGGCGACCTCATGCTTAGCAGCGCCACGTTAAAGTTACTAAGCTAGCAAGGTGGCATTGAATTTCTACAGAAATAGTGATATTAACAAAGGCAAGGTCAAAAATTGATTTGCTGTTTACAAAAATTATCCTGGGCTTTTACGTGTCAAAAGGGAAATAATATGCGGCACACTGTTGCTGGGGGCTCTGGACTAATTATTGCAACTTGAGTTGTTTACCTTGCTCCCGATGCACTGTATACGGGTGATCTTTTATTTCGCCCGCAACGAAAATCGGCCGCCGGCGCCAGGAATGAATCCGGCGACCTCATGCTTATAGCGCCACGTTAACTTTACTAAGCTAGCACGGTGGCACTGAATTTCTACAGAAATGTTGCCATTAACAAAGACAAGATAAAAAATTGATTTGCTGTTTACAAAAGTTATCCTGGGCTTTTACGTGTCAAAACGGCAATAATGTGTGGCACACTGTTGCTGGGGGCTCCGGACTAATTATTGCAACTTGAGTTGTCTAACGTGCTTCCGATGCACTGTATACGGCTGATCTTTTATTTCGCCCCCAACGAAAATCGGCCGCCGGCGCCAGGATTGAATCCGGCGACCTCAAGCTTAGCAGCGCCACGTTAAAGTTACTAAGCTAGCACGGTGGCACTGAATTTCTACAGTAATGTTGCCATTAACAAAGACCAGATCAAAAATTGATTTGCTGTTTACAAAAATTATCCTGGGCTTTTACGTGTCAAAAGGGCAATAATAAGCGGCACACTCTTGCTCTGGGCACTGGACTAATTATTGCAACTTGAGTTGTTTACCCTGCTCCCGATGCATTGTATACGGGTGATCTTTTATTTCGCCCCCAACGAAAATCGGCCGCCGGCGCCAGAAATGAATCCGGCGACCGCATACTTAGCAGCGCCACGGTAGTTACTAAGCAAGCACTGAGGCACTGAATTTCTACAGAAATGTTGCCATTAACAAAGACCAGATCAAAAATTGATTTGCTGTTTACAAAAATTATCCTGGGCTTTTACGTGTCAAAAGGGCAATAATAAGCGGCACACTGTTGCTCGGGGCTCTGGACTAATTATTGACACTTGAGTTGTTTACCGTGCTCCCGATGCACTGTATACGGCTGATCTTTTATTTTGCCCTCAACGAAAATCTGCCGCCGGCGACCTCATGCTTAGCAGCGCCACGTTAAAGTTACTAAGCTAGCACTGTGGCATTGAATTTCTACAGAAATATTGCCATTAACAAAGACAAGATAAAAAATTGATTTGCTGATTACAAAAATTATCCTGGGCTTTTACGTGTCAAAAGGGCAATAATATGCGGCACACTGTTGCTGGGGGCTCTGGAATAATTATTGCAACTTGAGTTGTTTACCGTGCTCCTGATGCACTGTATACGGGTGATCTTTTATTTCGCCCCCAACGAAAATCGGCCGCCGGCGCCAGAAATGAATCCGGCGACCGCATACTTAGCAGCGCCACGTTAAAGTTACTAAGCTAGCACGGTGGCACTGAATTTCAACAGAAATGTTGCCATTAACAAAGACAAGGTCAAAAATTGATTTGCTGTTTACAAAAATTATCCTTGGCTTTTACGTGTCAAAACGGCAATAATAAGCGGCACACTGTTGCTGGGGGCTCTGGACTAATTATTGCAACTTGAGTTGTTTACCGTGCTCCCGATGCACTGTATACGGCTGATCTTTTATTTCGCCCCCAAAGAAAATCGGCCGCCGGCGCCAGGAATGAATCCGGCGACCTCATACTTGGCAGCGCCACGTTAAAGTTACTAAGCTAGCACGGTGGCACTGAATTTCTACAGAAATGTTGCCATTAACAAAGACCAGATCAAAAATTGATTTGCTGTTTACAAAAATTATCCTGGGCTTTTACGTGCCAAAAGGGCAATAATAAGCGGCACACTGTCGCTGGGGGCTCTGGATTAATTATTGCAACTTGAGTTGTTTACCGTGCTCCCGATGCAAAGTATACGGCTGATCTTTTATTTCGCCCCCAACGAAAATCGGCCGCCGGCGCCAGGATTGAATCCGGCCACCTCATACTTAGCAGCGCCACGTTAAAGTTACTGAGCTAGCACGGTGGCACTGAATTCCTACAGAAATGTTGCCATTAACAAAGACCAGATCAAAAATTGATTTGCTGTTTACAAAAATTACCCTGGGCTTTTACGTGTCAAAAGGGCAATAATATGCGGCGCACTGTTGCTGGGGGCTGTGGACTAATTATTGCAACTTGAGTTGTTGACCGTGCTCCTGATGCACTGTATACGGCTGATCTTTTATTTCGCCCCCAACGAAAATCGGCCGCCGGCGCCAGGAATGAATCCGGCGACCTCATACTTATTAGCGCCACGTTAAAGTTACTAAGCTAGCACGGTGGCACTGAATTTCTACAGAAATGTGACCATTAACAAAGACCAGATCAAAAATTGATTTGCTGTTTACAAAAATTATCCTGGGCTTTTACGTGTCAAAAGGGCAATAATAAGCGGCACACAGTTGCTGGGGGCTCTGGACTAATTATTGCAACTTGAGTTGTTTACCGTGCTCCCGATGGACTGTATACGGCTGATCTTTTATTTCGCCCCCAACGAAAATCGGCCGCCGGCGACCTCATGCTTAGCAGCACCATGTTAAAGTTACTAAGCTAGCACGGTGGCATTGAATTTCTACAGAAATATTGCCATTAACAAAGACAAGATAAAAAATTGATTTGCTGATTACAAAAATTATCCTGGGCTTTTACGTGTCAAAAGGGCAATAATAAGCGGCACACTGTTGCTGGGGGCTCTGGACTAATTATTGCAACTTGAGTTGTTTACCGTGCTCCCGATTCACTGTATACGGGTGATCTTTTATTTCGCAAACAACGAAAATCGGCCGCCGGCGCCAGAAATGAATCCGGCGACCGCATACTTAGCAGCGCCACGTAAAAGTTACTAAGCTAGCACGGAGGCACTGAATTTCTACAGAAATGTTGCCATTAACAAAGACCAGATAAAAATTGATTTGCTGTTTACAAAAATTATCCTGGGCTTTTACGTTTCAAAAGGGCAATAATAAGCGGCACACTGTTGCCCGGGGCTCTGGACTAATTATTGCAACTTGAGTTGTTTACCGTGCTCCCGATGCACTGTATACGGCTGATCTTTTATTTCGCCCTCAACGAAAATCGGTCGCCGGCGACCTCATGCTTAGCAGCGCCACGTTAAAGTTACTAAGCTTGCACGGTGGCATTGAATTTCTACAGAAATATTGCCATTAACAAAGACAAGATAAAAAATTGATTTACTGATTACAAAAATTATCCTGGGCTTTTACGTGTCAAAAGGGCAATAATATGCGGCACACTGTTGCTGGGGGCTCTGGACTAATTATTGCAACTTGAGTTGTTTACCGTGCTCCCGATGCGCTGTATACGGGTGATCTTTTATTTCGCCCCCAACGAAAATCGGCCGCCGGCGCCAGAAATGAATCCGGCGACCGCATACATAGCAGCGCCACGTTAAGGTTACTAAGCTAGCATGGTGGCACTGAATTTCTACAGAAATGTTGCCATTAACAAAGACAAGGTCAAAAATTGATTTGCTGTTTACAAAAATTATCCTGGGCTTTTACGTGTCAAAACGGCAATAATAAGCGGCACACTGTCGCTGGGGGCTCTGGACTAATTATTGCAACTTGAGTTGTTTACCGTGCTCCCGATGCAAAGTATACGGCTGATCTTTTATTTCGCCCCCAACGAAAATCGGCCGCCGGCGCCAGGATTGAATCCGGCGACCTCATGCTTAGCAGCGCCACGTTAACGTTACTAAGCTAGCACGGCGGCACTGAATTTCTACAGAAATGTTGCCATTAACAAAGACCAGATCAAAAATTGATTTGCTGTTTACAAAAGTTATCCTGGGCTTTTACGTGTCAAAACGGCAATAATGTGTGGCACACTGTTGCTCGGGGCTCCGGACTAATTATTGCAACTTGAGTTGTCTAACGTGCTCCCGATGCACTGTATACGGCTGATCTTTTATTTCGCCCCCAACGAAAATGGGCCGCCGGCGCCAGGATTGAATCCGGCGACCTCATGCTTAGCAGCGCCACGTTAAAGTTACTAAGCTAGCAGGGTGGCACTGAATGTCTACAGAAATGTTGCCATTAACAAAGACCAGATCAAAAATTGATTTGCTGTTTACAAAAATTATCCTGGGCTTTTACGTGTCAAAAGGGCAATAATAAGCGGCACACTGTTGCTCGGGGCTCTGGACTAATTATTGCAACTTGAGTTGTTTACCGTGCTCCCGATGCACTGTATACGGGTGGTCTATTATTTCGCCCACAACGAAAATCGGCTGCCGGCGCCAGGATTGAATCCGGCGACCTCATGCTTAGCAGGGCCACGTTAAAGTTACTAAGCTAGCACGGAGGCACTGAATTTCTACAGAAATGTTGCCATTAACAAAGACCAGATCAAAAATTTATTTGCTGTTTACAAAAGTTATCCTGGGCTTTTACGTGTCAAAACGGCAATAATGTGTGGCACACTGTTGCTCGGGGCTCCGGACTAATTATTGCAACTTGAGTTGTCTAACGTGCTCCCGATGCACTGTATACGGCTGATCTTTTATTTCGCCCCCAACGAAAATGGGCCGCCGGCGCCAGGATTGTATCCGGCGACCTCATGCTTAGCAGCGCCACGTTAAAGTTACTAAGCTAGCAGGGTGGCACTGAATTTCTACAGAAATGTTGCCATTAACAAAGACCAGATCAAAAATTGATTTGCTGTTTACAAAAATTATCCTGGGCTTTTACGTGTCAAAAGGGCAATAATAAGAGGCACACTGTTGCTCGGGGCTCTGGACTAATTATTGCAACTTGAGTTGTTTACCGTGCTCCCGATGCACTGTATACGGGTGGTCTATTATTTCGCCCACAACGAAAATCGGCTGCCGGCGCCAGGATTGAATCCGGCGACCTCATGCTTAGCAGCGCCACGTTAAAATTACTAAGCTAGCAAGGTGGCATTGAATTTCTACAGAAATAGTGATATTAACAAAGACAAGGTCAAAAATTGATTTGCTGTTTACAAAAATTATCCTGGGCTTTTACGTGCCAAAAGGGCAATAATAAGCGGCACACTGTCGCTGGGGGCTCTGGACTAATTATTGCAACTTGAGTTGTTTACCGTGCTCCCGATGCAAAGTATACGGCTGATCTTTTATTTCGCCCCCAACGAAAATCGGCCGCCGGCGCCAGGATTGAATCCGGCGACCTCATGCTTAGCAGCGCCACGTTAACGTTACTAAGCTAGCACGGCGGCACTGAATTTCTACAGAAATGTTGCCATTAACAAAGACCAGATCAAAAATTGATTTGCTGTTTACATAAGTTATCCTGGGCTTTTACGTGTCAAAACGGCAATAATGTGTGGCACACTGTTGCTCGGGGCTCCGGACTAATTATTGCAACTTGAGTTGTCTAACGTGCTCCCGATGCACGGTATACGGCTGATCTTTTATTTCGCCCCCAACGAAAATGGGCCGCCGGCGCCAGGATTGAATCCGGCGACCTCATGCTTAGCAGCGCCACGTTAAAGTTACTAAGCTAGCAGGGTGCCACTGAATTTCTACAGAAATGTTGCCATTAACAAAGACCAGATCAAAAATTGATTTGCTGTTTACAAAAATTATCCTGGGCTTTTACGTGTCAAAAGGGCAATAATAAGCGGCACACTGTTGCTCGGGGCTCTGGACTAATTATTGCAACTTGAGTTGTTTACCGTGCTCCCGATGCACTGTATACGGGTGGTCTATTATTTCGCCCACAACGAAAATCGGCTGCCGGCGCCAGGATTGAATCCGGCGACCTCATGCTTAGCAGCGCCACGTTAAAGTTACTAAGCTAGCAAGGTGGCATTGAATTTCTACAGAAATAGTGATATTAACATAGACAAGGTCAAAAATTGATTTGCTGTTTACAAAAATTATCCTGGGCTTTTACGTGTCAAAAGGGCAATAATATGCGGCACACTGTTGCTGGGGGCTCTGGACTAATTATTGCTACTTGAGTTGTTTACCTTGCTCCCGATGCACTGTATACGGGTGATCTTTTATTTCGCCCCCAACGAAAATCGGCCGCCGGCGCCAGGAATGAATCCGGCGACCGCATACTTAGCAGCGCCACGTTAAAGTTACTAAGCTAGCACGGAGGCACTGAATTTCTACAGAAATGTTGCCATTAACAAAGACCAGATCAAAAATTGATTTGCTGTTTACAAAAATTATCCTGGGCTTTTACGTGTCAAAAGGGCAATAATAAGCGGCACACTGTTGCTCGGGGCCCTGGACTAATTATTGCAACTTGAGTTGTTTACCGTGCTCCCGATGCATTGTATAGGGGTGATCTTTTATTTCGCCCCCAACGAAAATCGGCCGGCGGCGCCAGAAATGAATCCGGCGACCGCATACTTAGCAGCGCCACGTTAGTTACTAAGCTAGCACGGAGGCACTGAATTTCTACAGAAATGTTGCCATTAACAAAGACCAGATCAAAAATTGATTTGCTGTTTACAAAAATTATCCTGGGCTTTTACTTGTCAAAAGGGCAATGATACGCGGAACACTGTTGCTCGGGGCTCTGGACTAATTATTGCAACTTGAGTTGTTTACCGTGCTCCCGATGCACTGTATACGGCTGATCTTTTGTTTCGCCCTCAACGAAAATCGGCCGCCGGCGACCTCATGCTTAGCAGCGCCACGTAAAAGTTACTAAGCTAGCACGGTGGCATTGAATTTCTACAGAAATATTGCCATTAACAAAGACAAGATAAAAATTGATTTGCTGATTACAAAAATTATCCCGGGCTTTTACGTGTCAAAAGGGCAATAATATGCGGCACACTGTTGCTGGGGGCTCTGGACTAATTATTGCAACTTGAGTTGTTTACCGTGCTCCCGATGCACTGTATACGGGTGATCTTTTATTTCCCCCCAACGAAAATCGGCCGCCGGCGCCAGAAATGAATCCGGCGACCGCATACTTAGCAGCGCCACGTTAAAGTTACTAAGCTAGCACGGTGGCACTGAATTTCTACAGAAATGTTGCCATTAACAAAGACAAGGTCAAAAATTGATTTGCTGTTTACAAAAATTATCCTGGGCTTTTACGTGTCAAAACGGCAATAATAAGCGGCACACTGTTGCTGGGGGCTCTGGACTAATTATTGCAACTTGAGTTGTTTACCGTGCTCCCGATGCACTGTATACGGCTGATCTTTTATTTCGCCCCCAACGAAAATCGGCCGCCGGCGCCAGGATTGAATCCGGCGACCTCATACTTAGCAGCGCCACGTTAAAGTTACTAAGCTAGCACGGTGGCACTGAATTTCTACAGAAATGTTGCCATTAACAAAGACCAGATCAACAATTGATTTGCTGTTTACGAAAATTATCCTGGGCTTTTACGTGCCAAAAGGGCAATAATAAGCGGCACACTGTCGCTGGGGGCTCTGGACTAACTATTGCAACTTGAGTTGTTACCGTGCTCCCGATGCAAAGTATACGGCTGATCTTTTATTTCGCCCCCAACGAAAATGGGCCGCTGGCGCCAGGATTGAATCCGGCGACCTCATACTTAGCGGCGCCACGTTAAAGTTACTAAGCTAGCACGGTGGCACTGAATTTCTACAGAAATGTTGCCATTAACAAAGACCAGATCAAAAATGGATTTGCTGTTTACAAAAATTATCCTGAGCTTTTAAGTGTCAAAAGGGCAATAATAAGCGGCACAGTGTTGCTGGGGGCTCTGGACTAATTATTGCAACTTGAGTTGTTTACCGTGCTCCCGATGCACTGTATACGGCTGATCTTTTATTTCGCCCCCAACGAAAATCGGCCGCCGGCGCTAGGATTGAATCCAGCGACCTCATGCTTAGCAGCGCCACGTTAACGTTACTAAGCTAGCACGGTGGCACTGAATTTCTACAGAAATGTTGCCATTAACAAAGACAAGATAAAAAATTGATTTGCTGTTTACAAAAGTTATCCTGGGCTTTTACGTGTCAAAACGGCAATAATGTGTGGCACACTGTTGCTGGGGGCTCCGGACTAATTATTGCAACTTGAGTTGTCTAACGTGCTCCCGATGCACTGTATACGGCTGATCTTTTATTTTGCCCCAACGAAAATCGGCCGCCGGCGCCAGGATTGAATCTGGCGACCTCATGCTTAGCAGCGCCACGTTAAAGTTACTAAGCTAGCAGGGTGGCACTGAATTTCTACAGAAATGTTGCCATTAACAAAGACCAGATCAAAAATTGATTTGCTGTTTACAAAAATTATCCTGGATTGTTACGTGTCAAAAGGGGAATAATAAGCGGCACACTGTTGCTTGGGGCTCTGGACTAATTATTGCAACTTGAGTTGTTTACCGTGCTCCCGATGCACTGTATACGGCTGATCTTTTATTTCGCCCTCAACGAAAATCGGCCGCCGGCTACCTCATGCTTAGCAGCGCCACGTTAAAGTTACTAAGCTAGCACGGTGGCATTGAATTTCTACAGAAATATTGCCATTAACAAAGACAAGATAAAAAATTGATTTGCTGATTACAAAAATTATCCTGGGCTTTTACGTGTCAAAAGGGCAATAATATGCGGCACACTGTTGCTGGGGGCTCTGGACTAATTATTGCAACTTGAGTTGTTTACTGTGCTCCTGATGCACTGTATACGGGTGATCTTTTATTTCGCCCCCAACGAAAATCAGCCGCCGGTGCTAGAAATGAATCCGGCGACCGCATACTTAGCAGCGCCACGTTAAAGTTACTAAGCTAGCACGGTGGCACTGAATTTCTACAGAAATGTAGCCATTAACAAAGACCAGATCAAAAATTGATTTGCTGTTTACAAAAATTATCCTGGGCTTTTACGTGCCAAAAGGGCAATAATAAGCTGCACACTGTCGCTGGGGGCTTTGGACTAATTATTGCAACTTGAGTTGTTTACCGTGCTCCCGATGCAAAGTATACGGCTGATCTTTTATTTCCCCCCAACGAAAATCGGCCGCCGGCGCCAGGATTGAATCCGGCGACCTCATACTTAGCAGCGCCACGTTAAAGTTACTAAGCTAGCACGGTGGCACTGAATGCCTACAGAAATGTTGCCATTAACAAAGACCAGATCAAAAATTGATTTGCTGTTTACAAAATTATCCTGGGCTTTTACGTGTCAAAAGGGCAATAATATGCGGCACACTGTTGCTGGGGGCTGTGGACTAATTATTGCAACTTGAGTTGTTTACCGTGCTCCTGATGCACTGTATACGGGTGATCTTTTATTTCGCCCCCAAGGAAAATCGGCCGCCGGCGCCAGAAATGAATCCGGCGACCGCACACTTAGCAGCGCCACGTTAAAGTTACTAAGCTAGCACGGAGGCACTGAATTTGTACAGAAATGTTGCCATTAACAAAGACCAGATCAAAAATTGATTTGCTGTTTACAAAAATTATCCTGGGCTTTTACGTGTCAAACGGGCAATAATAAGCGGCACAGTGTTGCTGGGGGCTCTGGACTAATTATTGCAACTTGAGTTGTTTACCGTGCTCCCGATGCACTGTATACGGATGATCTTTTATTTCGCCCCCAACGAAAATCGGCCGCCGGCGCCAGGATTGAATCCGGCGACCTCATGCTTAGCAGGGCCACGTTAACATTACTAAGCTAGCACGGTGGCACTGAATTTCTACAGAAATGTTGTCATTAACAAAGACCAGATCAAAAATTGATTTGCTGTTTACAAAAATTATCCTGGGCTTTTACGTGTCAAAAGGGCAATAATAAGCGGCACACTGTTGCTGGGGGCTCTGGACTAATTATTGCAACTTGAGTTGTTTACCGTGCTCCCGATGCACTGTATACGGCTGATCTTTTATTTCGCCCCCAACGAAAATTGGCCGCCGGCACCAGGATTGAATCCGGCGACCTCATGCTTAGCAGCGCCACGTTAACGTTACTAAGCTAGCACGGTGGCACTGAATTTCTACAGAAATGTTGCCATTAACAAAGACCAGATCAAAAATTGATTTGTTGTTTACAAAAATTATCCTGGGCTTTTACGTGTCAAAAGGGCAATAATAAGCGGCACACTGTTGCTGGGGGCTCTGGACTAATTATTGCAACTTGAGTTGTTTACCGTGCTCCCGATGCACTGTATACGGCTGATCTTTTATTTCGCCCCCAACGAAAATCGTCCGCCGGCGCCAGGATTGAATCCGGCGACCTCATACTTAGCAGCGCCTGTTAATGTTACTAAGCTAGCACGGTAGCACTGAATTTCTACAGAAATGTTGCCATTAACAAAGACCAGATCAAAAATTGATTTGCTGTTAAGAAAAATTACCCTGGGCTTTTACGTGTCAAAAGGGCAATAATAAGCGGCACACTGTTGCTCGGGGCTCTGGACTAATTATTGCAACTTGAGTTGTTTACCGTGCTCCCGATGCACTGTATACGGCTGATCTTTTATTTCGCCCCCAACGAAAATCGGCCGCCGGCGCCAGGATTGAATCCAGCGACCTCATGCTTAGCAGCGCCACGTTAAAGTTACTAAGCTAGCACGGTGGCACTGAATTTCTACAGAAATGTTGCCATTAACAAAGACCAGATCAAAAATTGATTTGCTGTTTACAAAAATTATCCTGGGCTTTTACGTGTCAAACGGGCAATAATAAGCGGCACAGTGTTGCTGGGGGCTCTGGACTAATTATTGCAACTTGAGTTGTTTACCGTGCTCCCGATGCACTGTATACGGCTGATCTTTTATTTCGCCCCCAACGAAAATCGGCCGCCGGCGCCAGGATTGAATCCAGCGACCTCATGCTTAGCAGCGCCACGTTAAAGTTACTAAGCTAGCACGGTGGCACTGAATTTCTACAGAAATGTTGCCATTAACAAAGACCAGATCAAAAATGGATTTGCTGTTTACAAAAATTATCCTGAGCTTTTAAGTGTCAAAAGGGCAATAATAAGCGGCACAGTGTTGCTGGGGGCTCTGGACTAATTATTGCAACTTGAGTTGTTTACCGTGCTCCCGATGCACTGTATACGGCTGATCTTTTATTTCGCCCCCAACGAAAATCGGCCGCCGGCGCTAGGATTGAATCCAGCGACCTCATGCTTAGCAGCGCCACGTTAACGTTACTAAGCTAGCACGGTGGCACTGAATTTCTACAGAAATGTTGCCATTAACAAAGACAAGATAAAAAATTGATTTGCTGTTTACAAAAGTTATCCTGGGCTTTTACGTGTCAAAACGGCAATAATGTGTGGCACACTGTTGCTGGGGGCTCCGGACTAATTATTGCAACTTGAGTTGTCTAACGTGCTCCCGATGCACTGTATACGGCTGATCTTTTATTTTGCCCCAACGAAAATCGGCCGCCGGCGCCAGGATTGAATCTGGCGACCTCATGCTTAGCAGCGCCACGTTAAAGTTACTAAGCTAGCAGGGTGGCACTGAATTTCTACAGAAATGTTGCCATTAACAAAGACCAGATCAAAAATTGATTTGCTGTTTACAAAAATTATCCTGGATTGTTACGTGTCAAAAGGGGAATAATAAGCGGCACACTGTTGCTTGGGGCTCTGGACTAATTATTGCAACTTGAGTTGTTTACCGTGCTCCCGATGCACTGTATACGGCTGATCTTTTATTTCGCCCTCAACGAAAATCGGCCGCCGGCTACCTCATGCTTAGCAGCGCCACGTTAAAGTTACTAAGCTAGCACGGTGGCATTGAATTTCTACAGAAATATTGCCATTAACAAAGACAAGATAAAAAATTGATTTGCTGATTACAAAAATTATCCTGGGCTTTTACGTGTCAAAAGGGCAATAATATGCGGCACACTGTTGCTGGGGGCTCTGGACTAATTATTGCAACTTGAGTTGTTTACCGTGCTCCTGATGCACTGTATACGGGTGATCTTTTATTTCGCCCCCACCGAAAATCAGCCGCCGGTGCCAGAAATGAATCCGGCGACCGCATACTTAGCAGCGCCACGTTAAAGTTACTAAGCTAGCACGGTGGCACTGAATTTCTACAGAAATGTAGCCATTAACAAAGACCAGATCAAAAATTGATTTGCTGTTTACAAAAATTATCCTGGGCTTTTACGTGCCAAAAGGGCAATAATAAGCTGCACACTGTCGCTGGGGTCTTTGGACTAATTATTGCAACTTGAGTTGTTTACCGTGCTCCCGATGCAAAGTATACGGCTGATCTTTTATTTCGCCCCCAACGAAAATCGGCCGCCGGCGCCAGGATTGAATCCGGCGACCTCATACTTAGCAGCGCCACGTTAAAGTTACTAAGCTAGCACGGTGGCACTGAATGCCTACAGAAATGTTGCCATTAACAAAGACCAGATCAAAAATTGATTTGCTGTTTACAAAATTATCCTGGGCTTTTACGTGTCAAAAGGGCAATAATATGCGGCACACTGTTGCTGGGGGCTGTGGACTAATTATTGCAACTTGAGTTGTTTACCGTGCTCCTGATGCACTGTATACGGGTGATCTTTTATTTCGCCCCCAACGAAAATCGGCCGCCGGCGCCAGAAATGAATCCGGCGACCGCACACTTAGCAGCGCCACGTTAAAGTTACTAAGCTAGCACGGAGGCACTGAATTTGTACAGAAATGTTGCCATTAACAAAGACCAGATCAAAAATTGATTTGCTGTTTACAAAAATTATCCTGGGCTTTTACGTGTCAAACGGGCAATAATAAGCGGCACAGTGTTGCTGGGGGCTCTGGACTAATTATTGCAACTTGAGTTGTTTACCGTGCTCCCGATGCACTGTATACGGATGATCTTTTATTTCGCCCCCAACGAAAATCGGCCGCCGGCGCCAGGATTGAATCCGGCGACCTCATGCTTAGCAGGGCCACGTTAACATTACTAAGCTAGCACGGTGGCACTGAATTTCTACAGAAATGTTGTCATTAACAAAGACCAGATCAAAAATTGATTTGCTGTTTACAAAAATTATCCTGGGCTTTTACGTGTCAAAAGGGCAATAATAAGCTTCACACTGTTGCTGGGGGCTCTGGACTAATTATTGCAACTTGAGTTGTTTACCGTGCTCCCGATGCACTGTATACGGCTGATCTTTTATTTCGCCCCCAACGAAAATCGGCCGCCGGCACCAGGATTGAATCCGGCGACCTCATGCTTAGCAGCGCCACGTTAACGTTACTAAGCTAGCACGGTGGCACTGAATTTCTACAGAAATGTTGCCATTAACAAAGACCAGATCAAAAATTGATTTGTTGTTTACAAAAATTATCCTGGGCTTTTACGTGTCAAAAGGGCAATAATAAGCGGCACACTGTTGCTGGGGGCTCTGGACTAATTATTGCAACTTGAGTTGTTTACCGTGCTCCCGATGCACTGTATACGGCTGATCTTTTATTTCGCCCCCAACGAAAATCGTCCGCCGGCGCCAGGATTGAATCCGGCGACCTCATACTTAGCAGCGCCTGTTAATGTTACTAAGCTAGCACGGTAGCACTGAATTTCTACAGAAATGTTGCCATTAACAAAGACCAGATCAAAAATTGATTTGCTGTTAAGAAAAATTACCCTGGGCTTTTACGTGTCAAAAGGGCAATAATAAGCGGCACACTGTTGCTCGGGGCTCTGGACTAATTATTGCAACTTGAGTTGTTTACCGTGCTCCCGATGCACTGTATACGGCTGATCTTTTATTTCGCCCCCAACGAAAATCGGCCGCCGGCGCCAGGATTGAATCCAGCGACCTCATGCTTAGCAGCGCCACGTTAAAGTTACTAAGCTAGCACGGTGCCACTGAATTTCTACAGAAATGTTGCCATTAACAAAGACCAGATCAAAAATTGATTTGCTGTTTACAAAAATTATCCTGGGCTTTTACGTGTCAAACGGGCAATAATAAGCGGCACAGTGTTGCTGGGGGCTCTGGACTAATTATTGCAACTTGAGTTGTTTACCGTGCTCCCGATGCGCTGTATACGGCTGATCTTTTATTTCGCCCTCAACGAAAATCGGCCGCCGGCGACCTCATGCTTAGCAGCGCCACGTAAAAGTTACTAAGCTAGCACGGTGGCATTGAATTTCTACAGAAATATTGCCATTAACAAAGATAAGATAAAAAATTGATTTGCTGATTACAAAAATTATCCTGGGCTTTTACGTGTCAAAAGGGCAATAATATGCGGCACACTGTTGCTGGGGGCTCTGGACTAATTATTGCAACTTGAGTTGTTTACCGTGCTCCCGATGCACTGTATACGGGTGATCTTTTATTTCACCCCCAACGAAAATCGGCCGCCGGCGCCAGGATTGAAACCGGCGACCTCATACTTAGCAGCGCCACGTTAAAGTTACTAAGCTAGCACGGTGGCACTGAATTCCTACAGAAATGTTGCCATTAACAAAGGCGAGATCAAAAATTGATTTGCTGTTTACAAAATTATCCTGGGCTTTTACGTGTCAAAAGGGCAATAATATGCGGCACACTGTTGCTGGGGGCTGTGGACTAATTATTGCAACTTGAGTTGTTTACCGTGCTCCTGATGCACTGTATACGGGTGATCTTTTATTTCGCCCCCAACGAAAATCGGCCGCCGGCGCCAGAAATGAATCCGGCGACCGCACACTTAGCAGCGCCACGTTAAAGTTACTAAGCTAGCACGGAGGCACTGAATTTGTACAGAAATGTTGCCATTAACAAAGACCAGATCAAAAATTGATTTGCTGTTTACAAAAATTATCCTGGGCTTTTACGTGTCAAACGGGCAATAATAAGCGGCACAGTGTTGCTGGGGGCTCTGGACTAATTATTGCAACTTGAGTTGTTTACCGTGCTCCCGATGCACTGTATACGGATGATCTTTTATTTCGCCCCCAACGAAAATCGGCCGCCGGCGCCAGGATTGAATCCGGCGACCTCATGCTTAGCAGGGCCACGTTAACATTACTAAGCTAGCACGGTGGCACTGAATTTCTACAGAAATGTTGTCATTAACAAAGACCAGATCAAAAATTGATTTGCTGTTTACAAAAATTATCCTGGGCTTTTACGTGTCAAAAGGGCAATAATAAGCGGCACACTGTCGCTGGGGGCTCTGGACTAATTATTGCAACTTGAGTTGTTTACCGTGCTCCCGATGCACTGTATACGGCTGATCTTTTATTTCGCCCCCAACGAAAATCGGCCGCCGGCACCAGGATTGAATCCGGCGACCTCATGCTTAGCAGCGCCACGTTAACGTTACTAAGCTAGCACGGTGGCACTGAATTTCTACAGAAATGTTGCCATTAACAAAGACCAGATCAAAAATTGATTTGTTGTTTACAAAAATTATCCTGGGCTTTTACGTGTCAAAAGGGCAATAATAAGCGGCACACTGTTGCTGGGGGCTCTGGACTAATTATTGCAACTTGAGTTGTTTACCGTGCTCCCGATGCACTGTATACGGCTGATCTTTTATTTCGCCCCCAACGAAAATCGTCCGCCGGCGCCAGGATTGAATCCGGCGACCTCATACTTAGCAGCGCCTGTTAATGTTACTAAGCTAGCACGGTAGCACTGAATTTCTACAGAAATGTTGCCATTAACAAAGACCAGATCAAAAATTGATTTGCTGTTAAGAAAAATTACCCTGGGCTTTTACGTGTCAAAAGGGCAATAATAAGCGGCACACTGTTGCTCGGGGCTCTGGACTAATTATTGCAACTTGAGTTGTTTACCGTGCTCCCGATGCACTGTATACGGCTGATCTTTTATTTCGCCCCCAACGAAAATCGGCCGCCGGCGCCAGGATTGAATCCAGCGACCTCATGCTTAGCAGCGCCACGTTAAAGTTACTAAGCTAGCACGGTGGCACTGAATTTCTACAGAAATGTTGCCATTAACAAAGACCAGATCAAAAATTGATTTGCTGTTTACAAAAATTATCCTGGGCTTTTACGTGTCAAACGGGCAATAATAAGCGGCACAGTGTTGCTGGGGGCTCTGGACTAATTATTGCAACTTGAGTTGTTTACCGTGCTCCCGATGCACTGTATACGGCTGATCTTTTATTTCGCCCTCAACGAAAATCGGCCGCCGGCGACCTCATGCTTAGCAGCGCCACGTAAAAGTTACTAAGCTAGCACGGTGGCATTGAATTTCTACAGAAATATTGCCATTAACAAAGACAAGATAAAAAATTGATTTGCTGATTACAAAAATTATCCTGGGCTTTTACGTGTCAAAAGGGCAATAATATGCGGCACACTGTTGCTGGGGGCTCTGGACTAATTATTGCAACTTGAGTTGTTTACCGTGCTCCCGATGCACTGTATACGGGTGATCTTTTATTTCACCCCCAACGAAAATCGGCCGCCGGCGCCAGGATTGAAACCGGCGACCTCATACTTAGCAGCGCCACGTTAAAGTTACTAAGCTAGCACGGTGGCACTGAATTCCTACAGAAATGTTGCCATTAACAAAGGCGAGATCAAAAATTGATTTGCTGTTTACAAAATTATCCTGGGCTTTTACGTGTCAAAAGGGCAATAATATGCGGCACACTGTTGCTGGGGGCTGTGGACTAATTATTGCAACTTGAGTTGTTTACCGTGCTCCTGATGCACTGTATACGGGTGATCTTTTATTTCGCCCCCAACGAAAATCGGCCGCCGGCGCCAGAAATGAATCCGGCGACCGCACACTTAGCAGCGCCACGTTAAAGTTACTAAGCTAGCACGGAGGCACTGAATTTGTACAGAAATGTTGCCATTAACAAAGACCAGATCAAAAATTGATTTGCTGTTAAGAAAAATTATCCTGGGCTTTTACGTGTCAAGAGGGCAAAATTAAGCGGCACACTGTTGCTGGGGGCTCTGGACTAATTATTGCAACTTGAGTTGTTTACCGTGCTCCCGATGCACTGTATACGGCTGATCTTTTATTTCGCCCCCAACGAAAATCGGCCGCCGGCACCAGGATTGAATCCGGCGACCTCATGCTTAGCAGCGCCACGTTAACGTTACTAAGCTAGAACGGTGGCACTGAATTTCTGCAGAAATGTTGCCATTAACAAAGACAAGATAAAAAATTGATTGGCTGTTTACAAAAGTTATCCTGGGCTTTTACGTGTCAAAACGGCAATAATGTGTGGCACACTGTTGCTGGGGGCTCCGGACTAATTATTGCAACTTGAGTTGTCTAACATGCTCCCGATGCACTGTATACGGCTGATCTTTTATTTCGCCCCCAACGAAAATCGGCCGCCGGCGCCAGGATTGAATCCGGCGACCTCATACTTAGCAGCGCCACGTTAAAGTTACTAAGCTAGCACGGTGGCACTGAATTTCTACAGAAATGTTGCCATTAACAAAGACCAGATCAAAAATTGATTTGTTGTTTACAAAAATTATCCTGGGCTTTTACGTGTCAAAAGGGCAATAATAAGCGGCACACTGTTGCTGGGGGCTCCGGACTAATTATTGCAACTTGAGTTGTCTAACATGCTCCCGATGCACTGTATACGGCTGATCTTTTATTTCGCCCCCAACGAAAATCGTCCGCCGGCGCCAGCATTGAATCCGGCGACCTCATACTTAGCAGCGCCTGTTAAAGTTACTAAGCTAGCACGGTAGCACTGAATTTCTACAGAAATGTTGCCATTAACAAAGACCAGATCAAAAATTGATTTGCTGTGTACAAAAATTATCCTGGGTTTTACGTGTCAAAAGGGCAATAATAAGCGGCACACTGTTGCTGGGGGCTCTGGACTAATTATTGCAACTTGAGTTGTTTACCGTGCTCCCGATGCATTGTATACGGGTGATCTTTTATTTCGCCCCCAACGAAAATCGGCCGCCGGCGCCAGAAAAGAATCCGGCGACCGCATACTTAGCAGTGCCACGTTAGTTACTAAGCTAGCACGGAGGCACTGAGTTTCTACAGAAATGTTGCCATTAACAAAGACCAGATCAAAAATTGATTTGCTGTTTACAAAAATTATCCTGGGCTTTTACTTGTCAAAAGGGCAATAATAAGCGGCACACTGTTGCTCGGGGCTCTGGACTAATTATTGCAACTTGAGTTGTTTACCGTGCTCCCGATGCACTGTATACGGCTGATCTTTTATTTCGCCCTCAACGAAAATCGGCCGCCGGCGACCTCATGCTTAGCAGCGCCACGTAAAAGTTACTAAGCTAGCACGGTGGCATTGAATTTCTACAGAAATATTGCCATTAACAAAGACAAGATAAAAAATTGATTTGCTGATTACAAAAATTATCCTGGGCTTTTACGTGTCAAAAGGGCAATAATATGCGGCACACTGTCGCTGGGGGCTCTGGACTAATTATTGCAACTTGAGTTGTTTACCGTGCTCCCGATGCACTGTATACGGGTGATCTTTTATTTCGCCCCCAACGAAAATCGGCCGCCGGCGCCAGAAATGAATCCGGCGACCGCATACTTAGCAGCGCCACGTTAAAGTTACTAAGCTAGCACGGTGGCACTGAATTTCTACAGAAATGTTGCCATTAACAAAGACAAGGTCAAAAATTGATTTGCTGTTTACAAAAATCGTCCTGGGCTTTTACGTGTCAAAACGGCAATAATAAGCGGCACACTGTTGCTGGGGGCTCTGGACTAATTATTGCAACTTGAGTTGTTTACCGTGCTCCCGATGCACTGTATACGGCTGATCTTTTATTTCGCCCCCAACGAAAATCGGCCGCCGGCGCCAGAAATGAATCCGGCGACCTCATACTTGGCAGCGCCACGTTAAAGTTACTAAGCTAGCACGGTGGCACTGAATTTCTACAGAAATGTTGCCATTAACAAAGACCAGATCAAAAATTGATTTGCTGTTTACAAAAATTATCCTGGGCTTTTACGTGCCAAAAGGGCACTAATAAGCGGCACACTGTCGCTGGGGGCTCTGGACTAATTATTGCAACTTGAGTTGTTTACCGTGCTCCCGATGCACTGTATACGGCTGATCTTTTATTTCGCCCCCAACGTAAATCGGCCGCCGGCGCTAGGATTGAATCCGGCGACCTCATGCTTAGCAGCGCCACGTTAACGTTACTAAGCTAGCACGGTGGCACTGAATTTCTACAGAAATGTTGCCATTAACAAAGACAAGATAAAAAATTGATTTGCTGTTTACAAAAGTTATCCTGGGCTTTTACGTGTCAAAACGGCTATAATGTGTGACACACTGTTGCTGGGGGCTCCGGACTAATTATTGCAACTTGAGTTGTCTAACGTGCTCCCGATGCACTGAATACGGCTGATCTTTTATTTCGCCCCAACGAAAATCGGCCGCCGGCGCCACGATTGAATCTGGCGACCTCATGCTTAGCAGCGCCACGTTAAAGTTACTAAGCTAGCAGGGTGGCACTGAATTTCTACAGAAATGTTGCCATTAACAAAGACCAGATCAAAAATTGATTTGCTGTTTACAAAAATTATCCTGGGCTTTTACGTGTCAAAAGGGCAATAATAAGCGGCACACTGTTGCTCGGGGCTCTGGACTAATTATTGCAACTTGAGTTATTTACCGTGCTCCCGATGCACTGTATACGGCTGATCTTTTATTTCGCCCCGAACGAAAATCGTCCGCCGGCGCCAGGATTGAATCCGGCGACCTCATACTTAGCAGCGCCTGTTAATGTTACTAAGCTAGCACGGTAGCACTGAATTTCTACAGAAATGTTGCCATTAACAAAGACCAGATCAAAAATTGATTTGCTGTTAAGAAAAATTACCCTGGGCTTTTACGTGTCAAAAGGGCAATAATAAGCGGCACACTGTTGCTCGGGGCTCTGGACTAATTATTGCAACTTGAGTTGTTTACCGTGCTCCCGATGCACTGTATACGGCTGATCTTTTATTTCGCCCCCAACGAAAATCGGCCGCCGGCGCCAGGATTGAATCCAGCGACCTCATGCTTAGCAGCGCCACGTTAAAGTTACTAAGCTAGCACGGTGGCACTGAATTTCTACAGAAATGTTGCCATTAACAAAGACCAGATCAAAAATTGATTTGCTGTTTACAAAAATTATCCTGGGCTTTTACGTGTCAAACGGGCAATAATAAGCGGCACAGTGTTGCTGGGGGCTCTGGACTAATTATTGCAACTTGAGTTGTTTACCGTGCTCCCGATGCACTGTATACGGCTGATCTTTTATTTCGCCCGCAACGAAAATCGGCCGCCGGCGACCTCATGCTTAGCAGCGCCACGTAAAAGTTACTAAGCTAGCACGGTGGCATTGAATTTCTACAGAAATATTGCCATTAACAAAGACAAGATAAAAAATTGATTTGCTGATTACAAAAATTATCCTGGGCTTTTACGTGTCAAAAGGGCAATAATATGCGGCACACTGTTGCTGGGGGCTCTGGACTAATTATTGCAACTTGAGTTGTTTACCGTGCTCCCGATGCACTGTATACGGGTGATCTTTTATTTCACCCCCAACGAAAATCGGCCGCCGGCGCCAGGATTGAATCCGGCGACCTCATACTTAGCAGCGCCACGTTAAAGTTACTAAGCTAGCACGGTGGCACTGAATTCCTACAGAAATGTTGCCATTAACAAAGGCGAGATCAAAAATTGATTTGCTGTTTACAAAATTATCCTGGGCTTTTACGTGTCAAAAGGGCAATAATATGCGGCACACTGTTGCTGGGGGCTGTGGACTAATTATTGCAACTTGAGTTGTTTACCGTGCTCCTGATGCACTGTATACGGGTGATCTTTTATTTCGCCCCCAACGAAAATCGGCCGCCGGCGCCAGAAATGAATCCGGCGACCGCACACTTAGCAGCGCCACGTTAAAGTTACTAAGCTAGCACGGAGGCACTGAATTTGTACAGAAATGTTGCCATTAACAAAGACCAGATCAAAAATTGATTTGCTGTTAAGAAAAATTATCCTGGGCTTTTACGTGTCAAGAGGGCAAAATTAAGCGGCACACTGTTGCTGGGGGCTCTGGACTAATTATTGCAACTTGAGTTGTTTACCGTGCTCCCGATGCACTGTATACGGCTGATCTTTTATTTCGCCCCCAACGAAAATCGGCCGCCGGCACCAGGATTGAATCCGGCGACCTCATGCTTAGCAGCGCCACGTTAACGTTACTAAGCTAGCACGGTGGCACTGAATTTCTGCAGAAATGTTGCCATTAACAAAGACAAGATAAAAAATTGATTTGCTGTTTACAAAAGTTATCCTGGGCTTTTACGTGTCGAAACGGCAATAATGTGTGGCACACTGTTGCTGGGGGCTCCGGACTAATTATTGCAACTTGAGTTGTCTAACATGCTCCCGATGCACTGTATACGGCTGATCTTTTATTTCGCCCCCAACGAAAATCGGCCGCCGGCGCCAGGATTGAATCCGGCGACCTCATACTTAGCAGCGCCACGTTAAAGTTACTAAGCTAGCACGGTGGCACTGAATTTCTACAGAAATGTTGCCATTAACAAAACCAGATCAAAAATTGATTTGTTGTTTACAAAAATTATCCTGGGCTTTTACGTGTCAAAAGGGCAATAATAAGCGGCACACTGTTGCTGGGGGCTCTGGACTAATTATTGCAACTTGAGTTGTTTACCGTGCTCCCGATGCACTGTATACGGCTGATCTTTTATTTCGCCCCCAACGAAAATCGTCCGCCGGCGCCAGGATTGAATCCGGCGACCTCATACTTAGCAGCGCCTGTTAAAGTTACTAAGCTAGCACGGTAGCACTGAATTTCTACAGAAATGTTGCCATTAACAAAGACCAGATCAAAAATTGATTTGCTGTGTACAAAAATTATCCTGGGTTTTACGTGTCAAAAGGGCAATAATAAGCGGCACACTGTTGCTGGGGGCTCTGGACTAATTATTGCAACTTGAGTTGTTTACCGTGCTCCCGATGCATTGTATACGGGTGATCTTTTATTTCGCCCCCAACGAAAATCGGCCGCCGGCGCCAGAAAAGAATCCGGCGACCGCATACTTAGCAGTGCCACGTTAGTTACTAAGCTAGCACGGTGGCACTGAATTTCTACAGAAATGTTGCCATTAACAAAGACAAGGTCAAAAATTGATTTGCTGTTTACAAAAATCGTCCTGGGCTTTTACGTGTCAAAACGGCAATAATAAGCGGCACACTGTTGCTGGGGGCTCTGGACTAATTATTGCAACTTGAGTTGTTTACCGTGCTCCCGATGCACTGTATACGGCTGATCTTTTATTTCGCCCCCAACGAAAATCGGCCGCCGGCGCCAGGAATGAATCCGGCGACCTCATACTTGGCAGCGCCACGTTAAAGTTACTAAGCTAGCACGGTGGCACTGAATTTCTACAGAAATGTTGCCATTAACAAAGACCAGATCAAAAATTGATTTGCTGTTTACAAAAATTATCCTGGGCTTTTACGTGCCAAAAGGGCAATAATAAGCGGCACACTGTCGCTGGGGGCTCTGGACTAATTATTGCAACTTGAGTTGTTTACCGTGCTCCCGATGCACTGTATACGGCTGATCTTTTATTTCGCCCCCAACGTAAATCGGCCGCCGGCGCTAGGATTGAATCCGGCGACCTCATGCTTAGCAGCGCCACGTTAACGTTACTAAGCTAGCACGGTGGCACTGAATTTCTACAGAAATGTTGCCATTAACAAAGACAAGATAAAAAATTGATTTGCTGTTTACAAAAGTTATCCTGGGCTTTTACGTGTCAAAACGGCTATAATGTGTGACACACTGTTGCTGGGGGCTCCGGACTAATTATTGCAACTTGAGTTGTTTACCGTGCTCCCGATGCACTGTATACGGCTGATCTTTTATTTCGCCCTCAACGAAAATCGGCCGCCGGCGACCTCATGCTTAGCAGCGCCACGTAAAAGTTACTAAGCTAGCACGGTGGCATTGAATTTCTACAGAAATATTGCCATTAACACAGACAAGATAAAAAATTGATTTGCTGTTTACAAAAATTATCCTGGGCTTTTACGTGTCAAAAGGGCAATAATAAGCGGCACACTGTTGCTCGGGGCTCTGGACTAATTATTGCAACTTGAGTTATTTACCGTGCTCCCGATGCACTGTATACGGCTGATCTTTTATTTCGCCCTCAACGAAAATCGGCCGCCGGCGACCTCATGCTTAGCAGCGCCACGTTAAAGTTACTAAGCTAGCACGGTGGCATTGAATTTCTACAGAAATATTGCCATTAACAAAGACAAGATAAAAAATTGATTTGCTGATTACAAAAATTATCCTGGGCTTTTACGTGTCAAAAGGGCAATAATATGCGGCACACTGTTGCTGGGGGCTCTGGACTAATTATTGCAACTTGAGTTGTTTACCGTGCTCCTGATGCACTGTATACGGGTGATCTTTTATTTCGCCCCCAACGAAAATCAGCCGCCAGCGCCAGAAATGAATCCGGCGACCGCATACTTAGCACGCCACGTTAAAGTTACTAAGCTAGCACGGTGGCACTGAATTTCTACAGAAATGTTGCCATTAACAAAGACCAGATCAAAAATTGATTTGCTGTTTACAAAAATTATCCTGGGCTTTTACGTGCCAAAAGGGCAATAATAAGCTGCACACAGTCGCTGGGGGCTCTGGACTAATTATTGCAACTTGAGTTGTTTACCGTGCTCCCGATGCAAAGTATACGGCTGATCTTTTATTTCGCCCCCAACGAAAATCGGCCGCCGGCGCCAGGATTGAATCCGGCGACCTCATACTTAGCAGCGCCACGTTAAAGTTACTAAGCTAGCACGGTGGCACTGAATTCCTACAGAATTGTTGCCATTAACAAAGACCAGATCAAAAATTGATTTGCTGTTTACAAAATTATCCTGGGCTTTTACGTGTCAAAAGGGCAATAATATGAGGCACACTGTTGCTGGGGGCTGTGGACTAATTATTGCAACTTGAGTTGTTTACCGTGCTCCTGATGCACTGTATACGGGTGATCTTTTATTTCGCCCCCAACGAAAATCGGCCGCCGGCGCCAGAAATGAATCCGGCGACCGCATACTTAGCAGCGCCACGTTAAAGTTACTAAGCTAGCACGGAGGCACTGAATTTGTACAGAAATGTTGCCATTAACAAAGACAAGATAAAAAATTGATTTGCTGATTACAAAAATTATCCTGGGCTTTTACGTGTCAAAAGGGCAATAATATGCGGCACACTGTTGCTGGGGGCTCTGGACTAATTATTGCAACTTGAGTTGTTTACCGTGCTCCCGATGCACTGTATACGGGTGATATTTTATTTCGCCCCCAACGAAAATCGGCCGCCGGCGCCAGGATTGAATCCGGCGACCTCATGCTTAGCAGGGCCACGTTAACGTTACTAAGCTAGCACGGTGGCACTGAATTTCTACAGAAATGTTGCCATTAACAAAGACCAGATCAAAAATTGATTTGCTGTTTACAAAAATTATCCTGGGCTTTTACGTGTCAAAAGGGCAATAATAAGCGGCACACTGTTGCTGGGGGCTCTGGACTAATTATTGCAACTTGAGTTGTTTACCGTGCTCCCGATGCACTGTATACGGCTGATCTTTTATTTCGCCCCTAACGAAAATCGGCCGCCGGCACCAGGATTGAATCCGGCGACCTCATGCTTAGCAGCGCCACGTTAACGTTACTAAGCTAGCACGGTGGCACTGAATTTCTACAGAAATGTTGCCATTAACAAAGACAAGATAAAAAATTGATTTGCTGTTTACAAAAGTTATCCTGGGCTTTTACGTGTCAAAACGGCAATAATGTGTGGCAGACTGTTGCTGGGGGCTCCGGAATAATTATTGCAACTTGAGTTGTCTAACGTGCTCCCGATGCACTGTATACGGCTGATCTTTTATTTCGCCCCCAACGAAAATCATCCGCCGGCGCCAGGATTGAATCCGGCGACCTCATACTTAGCAGCGCCACGTTAAAGTTACTAAGCTAGCACGGTGGCACTGAATTTCTACAGAAATGTTGCCATTAACAAAGACCAGATCAAAAATTGATTTGTTGTTTACAGAAATTATCCTGGGCTTTTACGTGTCAAAAGGGCAATAATAAGCGGCACACTGTTGCTGGGGGCTCTGGACTAATTATTGCAACTTGAGTTGTTTACCGTGCTCCCGATGCACTGTATACGGCTGATCTTTTATTTCGCCCCCAACGAAAATCGTCCGCCGGTGCCAGGATTGAATCCGGTGACCTCATACTTAGCAGCGCCTGTTAAAGTTACTAAGCTAGCACGGTAGCACTGAATTTTTACTGAAATGTTGCCATTAACAAAGACCAGATCAAAAATTGATTTGCTGTGTACAAAAATTATCCTGGGCTTTTACGTGTCAAAAGGGCAATAATAAGCGGCACACTGTTGCTGGTGGCTCTGGACTAATTATTGCAACTTGAGTTGTTTACCGTGCTCCCGATGCATTGTATACGGGTGATCTTTTATTTCGCCCCCAACGAAAATCGGCCGCCGGCGCCAGAAAAGAATCCGGCGACCGCATACTTAGCAGTGCCACGTTAGTTACTAAGCTAGCATGGAGGCACTGAATTTCTACAGAAATGTTGCCATTAACAAAGACCAGATCAAAAATTGATTTGCTGTGTACAAAAATTATCCTGGGCTTTTACGTGTCAAAAGGGCAATAATAAGCGACACACTGTTGCTGGGGGCTCTGGACTAATTATTGCAACTTGAGTTGTTTACCGTGCTCCCGATGCATTGTATACGGGTGATCTTTTATTTCGCCCCCAACGAAAATCGGCCGCCGGCTCCAGAAAAGAATCCGGCGACCGCATACTTAGCAGTGCCACGTTAGTTACTAAGCTAACACGGAGGCACTGAATTTCTACAGAAATGTTGCCATTAACAAAGACCAGATCAAAAATTGATTTGCTGTTTACAAAAATTATCCTGGGCTTTTACTTGTCAAAAGGGCAATAATAAGCGGCACACTGTTGCTCGGGGCTCTGGACTAATTATTGCAACTTGAGTTGTTTACCGTGCTCCCGATGCACTGTATACGGCTGATCTTTTATTTCGCCCTAAACGAAAATCGGCCGCCGGCAACCTCATGCTTAGCAGCGCCACGTAAAAGTTACTAAGCTAGCACGGTGGCATTGAATTTCTACAGAAATATTGCCATTAACAAAGACAAGATAAAAAATTGATTTGCTGATTACAAAAATTATCCTGGGCTTTTACGTGTCAAAAGGGCAATAATAAGCGGCACACTGTTTCTGGGGGCTCTGGAGTAATTATTGCAACTTGAGTTGTTTACCGTGCTCCCGATGCACTGTATACGGCTGATCTTTTATTTCGCCCCCAACGAAAATCGTCCGCCGGTGCCAGGATTGAATCCGGCGACCTCATACTTAGCAGCGCCTGTTAAAGTTACTAAGCTAGCACGGTAGCACTGAATTTTTACAGAAATGTTGCCATTAACAAAGACCAGATCAAAAATTGATTTGCTGTGTACAAATATTATCCTGGGCTTTTACGTGTCAAAAGGGCAATAATAAGCGGCACACTGTTGCTGGGGGCTCTGGACTAATTATTGCAACTTGAGTTGTTTACCGTGCTCCCGATGCATTGTATACGGCTGATCTTTTACTTCGCCCCCAACGAAAATCATCCGCCGGCGCCAGGATTGAATCCGGCGACCTCATACTTAGCAGCGCCACGTTAAAGTTACTAAGCTAGCACGGTGGCACTGAATTTCTACAGAAATGTTGCCATTAACTAAGACCAGATCAAAAATTGATTTGTTGTTTACAGAAATTATCCTGGGCTTTTACGTGTCAAAAGGGCAATAATAAGCGGCACACTGTTGCTGGGGGCTCTGGACTAATTATTGCAACTTGAGTTGTTTACCGTGCTCCCGATGCACTGTATACGGCTGATCTTTTATTTCGCCCCCAACGAAAATCGTCCGCCGGTGCCAGGATTGAATGCGGCGACCTCATACTTAGCAGCGCCTGTTAAAGTTACTAAGCTAGCACGGTAGCACTGAATTTTTACAGAAATGTTGCCATTAACAAAGACCAGATCAAAAATTGATTTGCTGTGTACAAAAATTATCCTGGGCTTTTACGTGTCAAAAGGGCAATAATAAGCGGCACACTGTTGCTGGGGGCTCTGGACTAATTATTGCAACTTGAGTTGTTTACCGTGCTCCCGATGCATTGTATACGGGTGATCTTTTATTTCGCCCCCAACGAAAATCGGCCGCCGGCGCCAGAAAAGAATCCGGCGACCGCATACTTAGCAGTGCCACGTTAGTTACTAAGCTAGCACGGAGGCACTGAATTTCTACAGAAATGTTGCCATTAACAAAGACCAGATCAAAAATTGATTTGCTGTGTACAAAAATTATCCTGGGCTTTTACGTGTCAAAAGGGCAATAATAAGCGGCACACTGTTGCTGGGGGCTCTGGACTAATTATTGCAACTTGAGTTGTTTACCGTGCTCCCGATGCATTGTATACGGGTGATCTTTTATTTCGCCCCCAACGAAAATCGGCCGCCGGCGCCAGAAAAGAATCCGGCGACCGCATACTTAGCAGTGCCACGTTAGTTACTAAGCTAGCACGGAGGCACTGAATTTCTACAGAAATGTTGCCATTAACAAAGACCAGATCAAAAATTGATTTGCTGTTTACAAAAATTATCCTGGGCTTTTACTTGTCAAAAGGGCAATAATAAGCGGCACACTGTTGCTCGGGGCTCTGGACTAATTATTGCAACTTGAGTTGTTTACCGTGCTCCCGATGCACTGTATACGGCTGATCTTTTATTTCGCCCTAAACGAAAATCGGCCGCCGGCGACCTCATGCTTAGCAGCGCCACGTAAAAGTTACTAAGCTAGCACGGTGGCATTGAATTTCTACAGAAATATTGCCATTAACAAAGACAAGATAAAAAATTGATTTGCTGATTACAAAAATTATCCTGGGCTTTTACGTGTCAAAAGGGCAATAATATGCGGCACACAGTTGCTGGGGGCTCTGGACTAATTATTGCAACTTGAGTTGTTTACCGTGCTCCCGATGCACTGTATACGGGTGATCTTTTATTTCGCCCCCAACGAAAATCGGCCGCCGGAGCCAGAAATGAATCCGGCGACGCATACTTAGCAGCGCCACGTTAAAGTTACTAAGCTAGCACGGTGGCACTGAATTTCTACAGTAATGTTGCCATTAACAAAGACAAGGTCAAAAATTGATTTGCTGTTTACAAAAATCGTCCTGGGCTTTTACGTGTCAAAACGGCAATAATAAGCGGCACACTGTTGCTGGGGGCTCTGGACTAATTATTGCAACTTGAGTTGTTTACCGTGCTCCCGATGCACTGTATACGGCTGATCTTTTATTTCGCCCCCAACGAAAATCGGCCGCCGGCGCCAGGAATGAATCCGGCGACCTCATACTTGGCAGCGCCACGTTAATGTTACTAAGCTAGCACGGTGGCACTGAATTTCTACAGAAATGTTGCCATTAACAAAGACCAGATCAAAAATTGGTTTGCTGTTTACAAAAATTATCCTGGGCTTTTACGTGCCAAAAGGGCAATAATAAGCGGCACACTGTCGCTGGGGGCTCTGGACTAATTATTGCAACTTGAGTTGTTTACCGTGCTCCCGATGCACTGTATACGGCTGATCTTTTATTTCGCCCTCAACGAAAATCGGCCGCCGGCGCCAGAAAAGAATCCGGCGACCGCATACTTAGCAGTGCCACGTTAGTTACTAAGCTAGCACGGAGGCACTGAATTTCTACAGAAATGTTGCCATTAACAAAGACCAGATCAAAAATTGATTTGCTGTGTACAAAAATTATCCTGGGCTTTTACGTGTCAAAAGGGCAATAATAAGCGGCACACTGTTGCTGGGGGCTCTGGACTAATTATTGCAACTTGAGTTGTTTACCGTGCTCCCGATGCATTGTATACGGGTGATCTTTTATTTCGCCCCCAACGAAAATCGGCCGCCGGCGCCAGAAAAGAATCCGGCGACCGCATACTTAGCAGTGCCACGTTAGTTACTAAGCTAGCACGGAGGCACTGAATTTCTACAGAAATGTTGCCATTAACAAAGACCAGATCAAAAATTGATTTGCTGTTTACAAAAATTATCCTGGGCTTTTACTTGTCAAAAGGGCAATAATAAGCGGCACACTGTTGCTCGGGGCTCTGGACTAATTATTGCAACTTGAGTTGTTTACCGTGCTCCCGATGCACTGTATACGGCTGATCTTTTATTTCGCCCTAAACGAAAATCGGCTGCCGGCGACCTCATGCTTAGCAGCGCCACGTAAAAGTTACTAAGCTAGCACGGTGGCATTGAATTTCTACAGAAATATTGCCATTAACAAAGACAAGATAAAAAAATTGATTTGCTGATTACAAAAATTATCCTGGGCTTTTACGTGTCAAAAGGGCAATAATATGCGGCACACAGTTGCTGGGGGCTCTGGACTAATTATTGCAACTTGAGTTGTTTACCGTGCTCCCGATGCACTGTATACGGGTGATCTTTTATTTCGCCCCCAACGAAAATCGGCCGCCGGCGCCAGAAATGAATCCGGCGACGCATACTTAGCAGCGCCACGTTAAAGTTACTAAGCTAGCACGGTGGCACTGAATTTCTACAGAAATGTTGCCATTAACAAAGACAAGGTCAAAAATTGATTTGCTGTTTACAAAAATCGTCCTGGGCTTGTACGTGTCAAAACGGCAATAATAAGCGGCACACTGTTGCTGGGGGCTCTGGACTAATTATTGCAACTTGAGTTGTTTACCGTGCTCCCGATGCACTGTATACGGCTGATCTTTTATTTCGCCCCCAACGAAAATCGGCCGCCGGCGCCAGGAATGAATCCGGCGACCTCATACTTGGCAGCGCCACGTTAATGTTACTAAGCTAGCACGGTGGCACTGAATTTCTACAGAAATGTTGCCATTAACAAAGACCAGATCAAAAATTGGTTTGCTGTTTACAAAAATTATCCTGGGCTTTTACGTACCAAAAGGGCAATAATAAGCGGCACACTGTCGCTGGGGGCTCTGGACTAATTATTGCAACTTGAGTTGTTTACCGTGCTCCCGATGCACTGTATACGGCTGATCTTTTATTTCGCCCCCAACGTAAATCGGCCGCCGGCGCCAGGATTGAATCCGGCGACCTCATACTTAGCAGCGCCACGTTAAAGTTACTAAGCTAGCACGGTGGCACTGAATTCCTACAGAATTGTTGCCATTAACAAAGACCAGATCAAAAATTGATTTGCTGTTAAGAAAAATTACCCTGGGCTTTTACGTGTCAAAAGGGCAATAATAAGCGCCACACTGTTGCTCGGGGCTCTGGACTAATTATTGCAACTTGAGTTGTTTACCGTGCTCCCGATGCACTGTATACGGCTGATCTTTCATTTCGCCCCCAACGAAAATCGGCCGCCGGCGCCAGGATTGAATCCAGCGACCTCATGCTTAGCAGCGCCACGTTAAAATTACTAAGCTAGCACGGTGGCGCTGAATTTCTACAGAAATGTTGCCATTAACAAAGACCAGATCAAAAATTTATTTGCTGCTACCAAAAATTATCCTGGGCTTTTACGTGTCAAACGGGCAATAATAAGCGGCACAGTGTTGCTGTGGGCTCTGGACTAATTATTGCAACTTGAGTTGTTTACCGTGCTCCCGATGCACTGTATACGGATGATCTTTTATTTCGCCCCCAACGAAAATCGGCCGCCGGCGCCAGGATTGAATCCGGCGACCTCATGCTTAGCAGGGCCACGTTAACGTTACTAAGCTAGCACGGTGGCGCTGAATTTCTACAGAAATGTTGCCATTAACAAAGACCAGATCAAAAATTGATTTGCTGTTTACAAAAATTATCCTGGGCTTTTACGTGTCAAAAGGGCAATAATAAGCGGCACACTGTTGCTGGGGGCTCTGGACTAATTATTGCAACTTGAGTTGTTTACCGTGCTCCCGATGCATTGTATACGGGTGATCTTTTATTTCGCCCCCAACGAAAATCGGCCGCCGGCGCCAGAAAAGAATCCGGCGACCGCATACTTAGCAGTGCCACGTTAGTTACTAAGCTAGCACGGAGGCACTGAATTTCTACAGAAATGTTGCCATTAACAAAGACCAGATCAAAAATTGATTTGCTGTTTACAAAAATTATCCTGGGCTTTTACTTGTCAAAAGGGCAATAATAAGCGGCACACTGTTGCTCGGGGCTCTGGACTAATTATTGCAACTTGAGTTGTTTACCGTGCTCCCGATGCACTGTATACGGCTGATCTTTTATTTCGCCCTAAACGAAAATCGGCTGCCGGCGACCTCATGCTTAGCAGCGCCACGTAAAAGTTACTAAGCTAGCACGGTGGCATTGAATTTCTACAGAAATATTGCCATTAACAAAGACAAGATAAAAAAATTGATTTGCTGATTACAAAAATTATCCTGGGCTTTTACGTGTCAAAAGGGCAATAATATGCGGCACACAGTTGCTGGGGGCTCTGGACTAATTATTGCAACTTGAGTTGTTTACCGTGCTCCCGATGCACTGTATACGGGTGATCTTTTATTTCGCCCCCAACGAAAATCGGCCGCCGGCGCCAGAAATGAATCCGGCGACGCATACTTAGCAGCGCCACGTTAAAGTTACTAAGCTAGCACGGTGGCACTGAATTTCTACAGAAATGTTGCCATTAACAAAGACAAGGTCAAAAATTGATTTGCTGTTTACAAAAATCGTCCTGGGCTTGTACGTGTCAAAACGGCAATAATAAGCGGCACACTGTTGCTGGGGGCTCTGGACTAATTATTGCAACTTGAGTTGTTTACCGTGCTCCCGATGCACTGTATACGGCTGATCTTTTATTTCGCCCCCAACGAAAATCGGCCGCCGGCGCCAGGAATGAATCCGGCGACCTCATACTTGGCAGCGCCACGTTAATGTTACTAAGCTAGCACGGTGGCACTGAATTTCTACAGAAATGTTGCCATTAACAAAGACCAGATCAAAAATTGGTTTGCTGTTTACAAAAATTATCCTGGGCTTTTACGTACCAAAAGGGCAATAATAAGCGGCACACTGTCGCTGGGGGCTCTGGACTAATTATTGCAACTTGAGTTGTTTACCGTGCTCCCGATGCACTGTATACGGCTGATCTTTTATTTCGCCCCCAACGTAAATCGGCCGCCGGCGCCAGGATTGAATCCGGCGACCTCATACTTAGCAGCGCCACGTTAAAGTTACTAAGCTAGCACGGTGGCACTGAATTCCTACAGAATTGTTGCCATTAACAAAGACCAGATCAAAAATTGATTTGCTGTTAAGAAAAATTACCCTGGGCTTTTACGTGTCAAAAGGGCAATAATAAGCGCCACACTGTTGCTCGGGGCTCTGGACTAATTATTGCAACTTGAGTTGTTTACCGTGCTCCCGATGCACTGTATACGGCTGATCTTTCATTTCGCCCCCAACGAAAATCGGCCGCCGGCGCCAGGATTGAATCCAGCGACCTCATGCTTAGCAGCGCCACGTTAAAATTACTAAGCTAGCACGGTGGCGCTGAATTTCTACAGAAATGTTGCCATTAACAAAGACCAGATCAAAAATTTATTTGCTGCTACCAAAAATTATCCTGGGCTTTTACGTGTCAAACGGGCAATAATAAGCGGCACAGTGTTGCTGTGGGCTCTGGACTAATTATTGCAACTTGAGTTGTTTACCGTGCTCCCGATGCACTGTATACGGATGATCTTTTATTTCGCCCCCAACGAAAATCGGCCGCCGGCGCCAGGATTGAATCCGGCGACCTCATGCTTAGCAGGGCCACGTTAACGTTACTAAGCTAGCACGGTGGCGCTGAATTTCTACAGAAATGTTGCCATTAACAAAGACCAGATCAAAAATTGATTTGCTGTTTACAAAAATTATCCTGGGCTTTTACGTGTCAAAAGGGCAATAATAAGCGGCACACTGTTGCTGGGGGCTCTGGACTAATTATTGCAACTTGAGTTGTTTACCGTGCTCCTGATGCACTGTATACGGCTGATCTTTTATTTCGCCCCCAACGAAAATCGGCCGCCGGCGCCAGGAATGAATCCGGCGACCTCATACTTGGCAGCGCCACGTTAATGTTACTAAGCTAGCACGGTGGCACTGAATTTCTACAGAAATGTTGCCATTAACAAAGACCAGATCAAAAATTGATTTGCTGTTTACAAAAATTATCCTGGGCTTTTACGTGCCAAAAGGGCAATAATAAGCGGCACACTGTCGCTGGGGGCTCTGGACTAATTATTGCAACTTGAGTTGTTTACCGTGCTCCCGATGCACTGTATACGGCTGATCTTTTATTTCGCCCCCAACGTAAATCGGCCGCCGGCGCTAGGATTGAATCCGGCGACCTCATGCTTAGCAGCGCCACGTTAACGTTACTAAGCTAGCACGGTGGCACTGAATTTCTACAGAAATGTTGCCATTAACAAAGACAAGATAAAAAATTGATTTGCTGTTTACAAAAGTTATCCTGGGCTTTTACGTGTCAAAACGGCAATAATGTGTGGCACACTGTTGCTGGGGGCTCCGGACTAATTATTGCAACTTGAGTTGTCTGACGTGCTCCCGATGCACTGTATACGGCTGATCTTTTATTTCGCCCCAACGAAAATCGGCCGCCGGCGCCAGGATTGAATCTGGCGACCTCATGCTTAGCAGCGCCACGTTAAAGTTACTAAGCTAGCAGGGTGGCACTGAATTTCTACAGAAATGTTGCCATTAACAAAGACCAGATCAAAAATTGATGTGCTGTTTACAAAAATTATCCTGGGCTTTTACGTGTCAAAAGGGCAATAATAAGCGGCACACTGTTGCTCGGGGCTCTGGACTAATTATTGCAACTTGAGTTATTTACCGTGCTCCCGATGCACTGTATACGGCTGATCTTTTATTTCGCCCTGAACGAAAATCGGCCGCCGGCGACCTCATGCTTAGCAGCGCCACGTTAAATTTACTAAGCTAGCACGGTGGCATTGAATTTCTACAGAAATATTGCCATTAACAAAGACAAGATAAAAAATTGATTTGCTGATTACAAAAATTATCCTGGGCTTTTACGTGTCAAAAGGGCAATAATATGCGGCACACTGTTGCTGGGGGCTCTGGACTAATTATTGCAACTTGAGTTGTTTACCGTGCTCCTGATGCACTGTATACGGGTGATCTTTTATTTCGCCCCCAACGAAAATCAGCCGCCAGCGCCAGAAATGAATCCGGCGACCGCATACTTAGCAGCGCCACGTTAAAGTTACTAAGCTAGCACGGTGGCACTGAATTTCTACAGAAATGTTGCCATTAACAAAGACCAGATCAAAAATTGATTTGCTGTTTACAAAAATTATCCTCGGCTTTTACGTGCCAAAAGGGCAATAATAAGCTGCACACTGTCGCTGGGGGCTCTGGACTAATTATTGCAACTTGAGTTGTTTACCGTGCTCCCGATGCAAAGTATACGGCTGATCTTTTATTTCGCCCCCAACGAAAATCGGCCGCTGGCGCCAGGATTGAATCCGGCGACCTCATACTTAGCAGCGCCACGTTAAAGTCACTAAGCTAGCACGGTGGCACTGAATTCCTACAGAATTGTTGCCATTAACAAAGACCAGATCAAAAATTGATTTGCTGTTTAGAAAATTATCCTGGGCTTTTACGTGTCAAAAGATCAATAATATGAGGCACACTGTTGCTGGGGGCTGTGGAGTAATTATTGCAACTTGAGTTGTTTACCGTGCTCCTGATGCACTGTATACGGGTGATCTTTTATTTCGCCCCCAAAGAAAATCGGCCGCCGGCGCCAGAAATGAATCCGGCGACCGCATACTTAGCAGCGCCACGTTAAAGTTACTAAGCTAGCACGGAGGCACTGAATTTGTACAGAAATGTTGCCATTAACAAACACCAGATCAAAAATTGATTTGCTGTTAAGAAAAATTACCCTGGTCTTTTACGTGTCAAAAGGCAATAATAAGCGCCACACTGTTGCTCGGGGCTCTGGACTAATTATTGCAACTTGAGTTGTTTACCGTGCTCCCGATGCACTGTATACGGCTGATCTTTTATTTCGCCCCCAACGAAAATCGGCCGCCGGCGCCAGGATTGAATCCAGCGACCTCATGCTTAGCAGCGCCACGTTAAAGTTACTAAGCTAGCACGGTGGCGCTGAATTTCTACAGAAATGTTGCCATTAACAAAGACCAGATCAAAAATTTATTTGCTGTTTACAAAAATTATCCTGGGCTTTTACGTGTCAAACGGGCAATAATAAGCGGCACAGTGTTGCTGGGGGCTCTGGACTAATTATTGCAACTTGAGTTGTTTACCGTGCTCCCGATGCACTGTATACGGATGATCTTTTATTTCGCCCCCAACGAAAATCGGCCGCCGGCGCCAGGATTGAATCCGGCGACCTCATGCTTAGCAGGGCCACGTTAACGTTACTAAGCTAGCACGGTGGCGCTGAATTTCTACAGAAATGTTGCCATTAACAAAGACCAGATCAAAAATTGATTTGCTGTTTACAAAAATTATCCTGGGCTTTTACGTGTCAAAAGGGCAATAATAAGCGGCACACTGTTGCTGGGGGCTCTGGACTAATTATTGCAACTTGAGTTGTTTACCGTGCTCCCGATGCACTGTATACGGCTGATCTTTTATTTCGCCCCCAACGAAAATCGGCCGCCGGCACCAGGATTGAATCCGGCGACCTCATGCTTAGCAGCGCCACGTTAACGTTACTAAGCTAGCACGGTGGCACTGAATTTCTACAGAAATGTTGCCATTAACAAAGACCAGATCAAAAATTGATTTGCTGTTTACAAAAATTATCCTGGGCTTTTACGTGTCAAAAGGGCAATAATAAGCGGCACACTGTTGCTCGGGGCTCTGGACTAATTATAGCAACTTGAGTTATTTACCGTGCTCCCGATGCACTGTATACGGCTGATCTCTTATTTCGCGCTCAACGAAAATCGGCCGCCGGCGACCTCATGCTTAGCAGCGCCACGTTAAATTTACTAAGCTAGCACGGTGGCATTGAATATCTACAGAAATATTGCCATTAACAAAGACCAGATCAAAAATTTATTTGCTGTTTACAAAAATTATCCTGGGCTTTTACTTGTCAAACGGGCAATAATAAGCGGCACAGTGTTGCTGGGGGCTCTGGACTAATTATTGCAACTTGAGTTGTTTACCGTGCTCCCGATGCACTGTATACGGATGATCTTTTATTTCGCCCCCAACGAAAATCGGCCGCCGGCGCCAGGATTGAATCCGGCGACCTCATGCTTAGCAGGGCCACGTTAACGTTACTAAGCTAGCACGGTGGCGCTGAATTTCTACAGAAATGTTGCCATTAACAAAGACCAGATCAAAAATTGATTTGTTGTTTACAAAAATTATCCTGGGCTTTTACGTGTCAAAAGGGCAATAATAAGCCGCACACTGTTGCTGGGGGCTCTGGACTAATTATTGCAACTTGAGTTGTTTACCGTGCTCCCGATGCACTGTATACGGCTGATCTTTTATTTCGCCCCCAACGAAAATCGTCCGCCGGCGCCAGGATTGTATCCGGCGACCTCATACTTAGCAGCGCCTGTTAAAGTTACTAAGCTAGCACGGTAGCACTGAATTTCCACAGAAATGTTGCCATTAACAAAGACCAGATCAAAAATTGATTTGCTGTTTACAAAAATTATCCTGGGCTTTTACGTGTCAAAAGGGCAATAATAAGCGGCACACTGTTGCTGGGGGCTCTGGACTAATTATTGCAACTTGAGTTGTTTACCGTGCTCCCGATGCACTGTATACGGCTGATCTTTTATTTCGCCCCCAACGAAAATCGGCCGCCGGCGACCTCATGCTTAGCAGCACCATGTTAAAGTTACTAAGCTAGCACGGTGGCATTGAATTTCTACAGAAATATTGCCATTAACAAAGACAAGATAAAAAATTGATTTGCTGATTACAAAAATTACCCTGGGCTTTTACGTGTCAAAAGGCAATAATAAGCGCCACACTGTTGCTCGGGGCTCTGGACTAATTATTGCAACTTGAGTTGTTTACCGTGCTCCCGATGCACTGTATACGGCTGATCTTTTATTTCGCCCCCAACGAAAATCGGCCGCCGGCGCCAGGAATGAATCCAGCGACCTCATGCTTAGCAGCGCCACGTTAAAGTTACTAAGCTAGCACGGTGGCGCTGAATTTCTACAGAAATGTTGCCATTAACAAAGACCAGATCAAAAATTTATTTGCTGTTTACAAAAATTATCCTGGGCTTTTACGTGTCAAACGGGCAATAATAAGCGGCACAGTGTTGCTGGGGCCTCTGGACTAATTATTGCAACTTGAGTTGTTTACCGTGCTCCCGATGCACTGTATACGGATGATCTTTTATTTCGCCCCCAACGAAAATCGGCCGCCGGCGCCAGGATTGAATCCGGCGACCTCATGCTTAGCAGGGCCACGTTAACGTTACTAAGCTAGCACGGTGGCGCTGATTTTCTACAGAAATGTTGCCATTGACAAAGACCAGATCAAAAATTGATTTGCTGTTTACAAAAATTATCCTGGGCTTTTACGTGTCAAAAGGGCAATAATAAGCGGCACACTGTTGCTGGGGGCTCTGGACTAATTATTGCAACTTGAGTTGTTTACCGTGCTCCCGATGCACTGTATACGGCTGATCTTTTATTTCGCCCCCAACGAAAATCGGCCGCCGGCACCAGGATTGAATCCGGCGACCTCATGCTTAGCAGCGCCACGTTAACGTTACTAAGCTAGCACGGTGGCACTGAATTTCTACAGAAATGTTGCCATTAACAAAGACCAGATCAAAAATTGATTTGCTGTTTACAAAAATTATCCTGGGCTTTTACGTGTCAAAAGGGCAATAATAAGCGGCACACTGTTGCTCGGGGCTCTGGACTAATTATTGCAACTTGAGTTATTTACCGTGCTCCCGATGCACTGTATACGGCTGATCTTTTATTTCGCCCCCAACGAAAATCGGCCGCCGGCGACCTCATGCTTAGCAGCACCATGTTAAAGTTACTAAGCTAGCACGGTGGCATTGAATTTCTACAGAAATATTGCCATTAACAAAGACAAGATAAAAAATTGATTTGCTGATTACAAAAATTACCCTGGGCTTTTACGTGTCAAAAGGCAATAATAAGCGCCACACTGTTGCTCGGGGCTCTGGACTAATTATTGCAACTTGAGTTGTTTACCGTGCTCCCGATGCACTGTATACGGCTGATCTTTTATTTCGCCCCCAACGAAAATCGGCCGCCGGCGCCAGGAATGAATCCAGCGACCTCATGCTTAGCAGCGCCACGTTAAAGTTACTAAGCTAGCACGGTGGCATTGAATTTCTACAGAAATATTGCCATTAACAAAGGCAAGATAAAAAATTGATTTGCTGATTACAAAAATTATCCTGGGCTTTTACGTGTCAAAAGGGCAATAATATGCGGCACACTGTTGCAGGGGGCTCTGGACTAATTATTGCAACTTGAGTTGTTTACCGTGCTCCTGATGCACTGTATACGGGTGATCTTTTATTTCGCCCCCAACGAAAATCAGCCGCCAGCGCCAGAAATGAATCCGGCGACCGCATACTTAGCAGTGCCACGTTAAAGTTACTAAGCTAGCACGGTGGCACTGAATTTCTACAGAAATGTTGCCATTAACAAAGACCAGATCAAAAATTGATTTGCTGTTTACAAAAATTATCCTGGGCTTTTACGTGCCAAAAGGGCAATAATAAGCTGCACACTGTCGCTGGGGGCTCTGGACTAATTATTGCAACTTGAGTTGTTTACCGTGCTCCCGATGCAAAGTATACGGCTGATCTTTTATTTCGCCCCCAACGAAAATCGGCCGCCGGCGCCAGGATTGAATCCAGCGACCTCATACTTAGCAGCGCCACATTAAAGTTACTAAGCTAGCACGGTGGCACTGAATTCCTACAGAATTGTTGCCATTAACAAAGACCAGGTCAAAAATTTATTTGCTGTTTAGAAAATTATCCTGGGCTTTTACGTGTCAAAAGGGCGATAATATGAGGCACACTGTTGCTGGGGGCTGTGGACTAATTATTGCAACTTGAGTTGTTTACCGTGCTCCTGATGCACTGTATACGGCTGATCTTTTATTTCGCCCCCAACGAAAATCGGCCGCCAGCGCCAGAAATGAATCCGGCGACCGCATACTTAGCAGCGCCACGTTAAAGTTACTAAGCTAGCACGGAGGCACTGAATTTGTACAGAAATGTTGCCATTAACAAAGACCAGATCAAAAATTGATTTGCTGTTAAGAAAAATTACCCAGGGCTTTTACGTGTCAAAAGGGCAATAATAAGCGCCACACTGTTGCTCGGGGCTCTGGACTAATTATTGCAACTTGAGTTGTTTACTGTGCTCCCGATGCACTGTATACGGCTGATCTTTTATTTCGCCCCCAACGAAAATCGGCCGCCGGCGCCAGGATTGAATCCAGCGACCTCATGCTTAGCAGCGCCACGTTAAAGTTACTAAGCTAGCACGGTGGCGCTGAATTTCTACAGAAATGTTGCCATTAACAAAGACCAGATCAAAAATTTATTTGCTGTTTACAAAAATTATCCTGGGCTTTTACGTGTCAAAAGGGCAATAATAAGCGGCACACTGTTGCTGGGGGCTCTGGACTAATTATTGCAACTTGAGTTGTTTACCGTGCTCCCGATGCACTGTATACGCTGATCTTTTATTTCGCCCCCAACGAAAATCGGCCGCCGGCGCCAGGAATGAATCCGGCGACCTCATACTTGGCAGCGCCACGTTAATGTTACTAAGCTAGCACGGTGGCACTGAATTTCTACAGAAATGTTGCCATTAACAAAGACCAGATCAAAAATTGATTTGCTGTTTACAAAAATTATCCTGGGCTTTTACGTGCCAAAAGGGCAATAATAAGCGGCACACTGTCGCTGGGGGCTCTGGACTAATTATTGCAACTTGAGTTGTTTACCGTGCTCCCGATGCACTGTATACGGCTGATCTTTTATTTCGCCCCCAACGTAAATCGGCCGCCGGCGCTAGGATTGAATCCGGCGACCTCATGCTTAGCAGCGCCACGTTAACGTTACTAAGCTAGCACGGTGGCACTGAATTTCTACAGAAATGTTGCCATTAACAAAGACAAGATAAAAAATTGATTTGCTGTTTACAAAAGTTATCCTGGGCTTTTACGTGTCAAAACGGCAATAATGTGTGGCACACTGTTGCTGGGGGCTCCGGACTAATTATTGCAACTTGAGTTGTCTAACGTGCTCCCGATGCACTGTATACGGCTGATCTTTTATTTCGCCCCAACGAAAATCGGCCGCCGGCGCCAGGATTGAATCTGGCGACCTCATGCTTAGCAGCGCCACGTTAAACTTACTAAGCTAGCAGGGTGGCACTGAATTTCTACAGAAATGTTGCCATTAACAAAGACCAGATCAAAAATTGATGTGCTGTTTACAAAAATTATCCTGGGCTTTTACGTGTCAAAAGGGCAATAATAAGCGGCACACTGTTGCTCGGGGCTCTGGACTAATTATTGCAACTTGAGTTATTTACCGTGCTCCCGTTGCACTGTATACGGCTGATCTTTTATTTCGCCCTCAACGAAAATCGGCCGCCGGCGACCTCATGCTTAGCAGCGCCACGTTAAATTTACTAAGCTAGCACGGTGGCATTGAATTTCTACAGAAATATTGCCATTAACAAAGACAAGATAAAAAATTGATTTGCTGATTACAAAAATTATCCTGGGCTTTTACGTGTCAAAAGGGCAATAATATGCGGCACACTGTTGCTGGGGGCTCTGGACTAATTATTGCAACTTGAGTTGTTTACCGTGCTCCTGATGCACTGTATACGGGTGATCTTTTATTTCGCCCCCAACGAAAATCAGCCGCCAGCGCCAGAAATGAATCCGGCGACCGCATACTTAGCAGCGCCACGTTAAAGTTACTAAGCTAGCACGGTGGCACTGAATTTCTACAGAAATGTTGCCATTAACAAAGACCAGATCAAAAATTGATTTGCTGTTTACAAAAATTATCCTCGGCTTTTACTGCCAAAAGGGCAATAATAAGCTGCACACTGTCGCTGGGGGCTCTGGACTAATTATTGCAACTTGAGTTGTTTACCGTGCTCCCGATGCAAAGTATACGGCTGATCTTTTATTTCGCCCCCAACGAAAATCGGCCGCCGGCGCCAGGATTGAATCCGGCGAACTCATACTTAGCAGCACCACGTTAAAGTTACTAAGCTAGCACGGTGGCACTGAATTCCTACAGAATTGTTGCCATTAACAAAGACCAGATGAAAAATTGATTTGCTGTTTAGAAAATTATCCTGGGCTTTTACGTGTCAAAAGGGCAATAATATGAGGCACACTGTTGCTGGGGGCTGTGGACTAATTATTGCAACTTGAGTTGTTTACCGTGCTCCTGATGCACTGTATACGGGTGATCTTTTATTTCGCCCCCAAAGAAAATCGGCCGCCGGCGCCAGAAATGAATCCGGCGACCGCATACTTAGCAGCGCCACGTTAAAGTTACTAAGCTAGCACGGAGACACTGAATTTGTACAGAAATGTTGCCATTAACAAAGACCAGATCAAAAATTGATTTGCTGTTAAGAAAAATTACCCTGGGCTTTTACGTGTCAAAAGGCAATAATAAGCGCCACACTGTTGCTCGGGTCTCTGGACTAATTGTTGCAACTTGAGTTGTTTACCGTGCTCCCGATGCACTGTATACGGCTGATCTTTTATTTCGCCCCCAACGAAAATCGGCCGCCGGCGCCAGGATTGAATCCAGCGACCTCATGCTTAGCAGCGCCACGTTAAAGTTACTAAGCTAGCACGGTGGCGCTGAATTTCTACAGAAATGTTGCCATTAACAAAGACCAGATCAAAAATTTATTTGCTGTTTACAAAAATTATCCTGGGCTTTTACGTGTCAAACGGGCAATAATAAGCGGCACAGTGTTGCTGGGGGCTCTGGACTAATTATTGCAACTTGAGTTGTTTACCGTGCTCCCGATGCACTGTATACGGATGATCTTTTATTTCGCCCCCAACGAAAATCGGCCGCCGGCGCCAGGATTGAATCCGGCGACCTCATGCTTAGCAGGGCCACGTTAACGTTACTAAGCTAGCACGGTGGCGCTGAATTTCTACAGAAATGTTGCCATTAACAAAGACCAGATCAAAAATTGAATTGCTGTTTACAAAAATTATCCTGGGCTTTTACGTGTCAAAAGGGCAATAATAAGCGGCACACTGTTGCTGGGGGCTCTGGACTAATTATTGCAACTTGAGTTGTTTACCGTGCTCCCGATGCACTGTATACGGCTGATCTTTTATTTCGCCCCCAACGAAAATCGGCCGCCGGCACCAGGATTGAATCCGGCGACCTCATACTTAGCAGCGCCTGTTAAAGTTACTAAGCTAGCACGGTAGCACTGAATTTCCACAGAAATGTTGCCATTAACAAAGACCAGATCAAAAATTGATTTGCTGTTTACAAAAATTATCCTGGGCTTTTACGTGTCAAAATGGCAATAATAAGCGGCACACTGTTGCTGGGGGCTCTGGACTAATTATTGCAACTTGAGTTGTTTACCGTGCTCCCGATGCACTGTATACGGCTGATCTTTTATTTCGCCCCCAACGAAAATCGGCCGCCGGCGACCTCATGCTTAGCAGCACCATGTTAAAGTTACTAAGCTAGCACGGTGGCATTGAATTTCTACAGAAATATTGCCATTAACAAAGACAAGATGAAAAGTTGATTTGCTGATTACAAAAATTATCCTGGGCTTTTACGTGTCAAAAGGGCAATAATAAGCGGCACACTGTTGCTGGGGGCTCTGGACTAATTATTGCAACTTGAGTTGTTTACCGTGCTCCCGATGCACTCTATACGGCTGATCTTTTATTTCGCCCCCAACGAAAATCGGCCGCCGGCGCCAGGATTCAATCCGGCGACCTTATGCTTAGCAGCGCCACGTTAACGTCACTAAGCTAGCGCGGTGGCACTGAATTTCTACAGAAATGTTGCCATTAACAAAGACAAGATAAAAAATTGATTTGCTGCTTACAAAGGTTATCCTGGGCTTTTACGTGTCAAAACGGCAATAATGTGTGGCACACTGTAGCTGGGGGCTCCAGACTAATTATTGCAACTTGAGTTGTTTACCGTGCTCCCGATGCACTGTATACGGGTGATCTTTTACTTCGCCCCAAACGAAAATCGGCCGCCGGCGCCAGGATTGAATCCGGCGACCTCATGCTTAGCAGCGCCACGTTAAAGTTACTAAGCTAGCACGGTGGCATTGAATTTCTACAGAAATGGTGCCATTAACAAAGACAAGATAAAAAATTGATTTGCTGTTTACAAAAGTTATCCTGGGCTTTTACGTGTCAAAACGGCAATAATGTGTGGCACACTGTTGCTGGGGGCTCCGGACTAATTATTGCAACTTGAGTTGTTTACCGTGCTCCCGATGCACTGTATACGGCTGATCTTTTATTTCGCCCCCAACGAAAATCGGCCGCCGACGCCAGGATTGAATCCGGCGTCCTCATGCTTAGCAGCGTCACGTTAAAGTTACTAAGCTAGCAAGGTGGCATTGAATTTCTACAGAAATAGTGCCATTAACAAAGACAAGGTCAAAAATTGATTTGCTGTTTACAGAAATTATCTAGGGGTTTTACGTGTCAAAAGGGCAATAATATGCGGCACACTGTTGCTGGGGGCTCTGGACTAATTATTGCAACTTGAGTTGTTTACCGTGCTCCTGATGCACTGTATACGGGTGATCTTCTATTTCGCCCCCAACGAAAATTGGCCGCCGGCGCCAGAAATGAATCCGGCGACCGCATACTTAGCAGCGCCACGTTAAAGTTACTAAGCTAGCACGGAGGCACTGAATTTCTACAGAAATGTTGCCATTAACAAAGACCAGATCAAAAATTGATTTGCTGTTTAGAAAAATTATCCTGGGCTTTTACGTGTCAAAAGGGCAATAATAAACGGCACAGTGTTGCTGGGGGCTCTGGACTAATTATTGCAACTTGAGTTGTTTACCGTGCTCCCGATGCACTGTATACGGCTGAGCTTTTATTTCGCCCCCAACGAAAATCGACCGCCGGCGCCAGGATTGAATCCGGCGACCTCATGCTTAGCAGCGCCACGTTAACGTTACTAAGCTAGCACGGTGGCACTGAATTTCTACAGAAATGTTGCCATTAACAACGACCAGATCAAAAATTGATTTGCTGTTTACAAAAATTATCCTGGGCTTTTACGTGTCAAAAGGGCAATAATAAGCGGCACACTGTTGCTGGGGGCTCTGGACTAATTATTGCAACTTGAGTTGTTTACCGTGCTCCCGATGCACTGTATACGGCTGATCTTTTATTTCGCCCCCAACGAAAATCGGCCGCCGGCGACCTCATGCTTAGGAGCACAGTGTTAAAGTTACTAAGCTAGCACGGTGGCATTGAATTTCTACAGAAATATTGCCATTAACAAAGACAAGATAAAAATTGATTTGCTGATTACAAAAATTATCCTGGGCTTTTACGTGTCAAAGGGGCAATATTATGCGGCACACTGTTGCTGGGGGCTCCGGACTAATTATTGCAACTTGAGTTGTCTAACGTGCTCCCGATGCACTGTATACGGCTGATCTTTTATTTCGCCCCCAACGAAAATCGGCCGCCGGCGCCAGAATTGAATCCGGCGACCTCATACTTAGCAGCGCCACGTTAAAGTTACTAAGCTAGCTCGGTGGCACTGAATTTCTACAGAAATGTTGCCATTAACAAAGACTAGATCAAAAATTGATTTGTTGTTTACAAAAATTATCCTGGGCTTTTACGTGTCAAAAGGGCAATAATAAGCGGCACACTGTTGCTGGGGGCTCTGGACTAATTATTGCAACTTGAGTTGTTTACCGTGCTCCCGATGCACTCTATACGGCTGATCTTTTATTTCGCCTCCAACGAAAATCGGCCGCCGGCGCCAGGATTCAATCCGGCGACCTCATGCTTAGCAGCGCCACGTTAACGTTACTAAGCTAGCGCGGTGGCACTGAATTTCTACAGAAATGTTGCCATTAACAAAGACAAGATAAAAAATTGATTTGCTGCTTACAAAGGTTATCCTGGGCTTTTACGTGTCAAAACGGCAATAATGTGTGGCACACTGTAGCTGGGGGCTCCAGACTAATTATTGCAACTTGAGTTGTTTACCGTGCTCCCGATGCACTGTATACAGGTGATCTTTTATTTCGCCCCAAACGAAAATCGGCCGCCGGCGCCAGGATTGAATCCGGCGACCTCATGCTTAGTAGCGCCACGTTAAAGTTACTAAGCTAGCACGGTGGCATTGAATTTCTACAGAAATGGTGCCATTAACAAAGGCAAGATAAAAAATTGATTTGCTGTTTACAAAAGTTATCCTGGGCTTTTACGTGTCAAAACGGCAATAATGTGTGGCACACTGTTGCTGGGGGCTCCGGACTAATTATTGCAACTTGAGTTGTTTACCGTGCTCCCGATGCACTGTATACGGCTGATCTTTTATTTCGCCCCCAACGAAAATCGGCCGCCGGCGCCAGGATTGAATCCGGCGTCCTCATACTTAGAAGCGCCACGTTAACGTTACTAAGCTAGCACGGTGGCACTGAATTTCTACAGAAATGTTGCCATTAACAAAGACAAGATAAAAAATTGATTTGCTGTTTACAAAAATTATCCTCGGCTTTTACGTGCCAAAAGGGCAATAATAAGCTGCACACTGTCGCTGGGGGCTCTGGACTAATTATTGCAACTTGAGTTGTTTACCGTGCTCCCGATGCAAAGTATACGGCTGATCTTTTATTTCGCCCCCAACGAAAATCGGCCGCCGGCGCCAGGATTGAATCCGGCGACCTCATACTTAGCAGCGCCACGTTAAAGTTACTAAGCTAGCACGGTGGCACTGAATTTCTACAGAAATGTTGCCATTAACAAAGACCAGATCAAAAATTGATTTGCTGTTTACAAAAATTATCCTCGGCTTTTACGTGCCAAAAGGGCAATAATAAGCTGCACACTGTCGCTGGGGGCTCTGGACTAATTATTGCAACTTGAGTTGTTTACCGTGCTCCCGATGCAAAGTATACGGCTGATCTTTTATTTCGCCCCCAACGAAAATCGGCCGCCGGCGCCAGGATTGAATCCGGCGACCTCATACTTAGCAGCGCCACGTTAAAGTTACTAAGCTAGCACGGTGGCACTGAATTCCTACAGAATTGTTGCCATTAACAAAGACCAGATCAAAAATTGATTTGCTGTTTAGAAAATTATCCTGGGCTTTTACGTGTCAAAAGGGCAATAATATGAGGCACACTGTTGCTGGGGGCTCTGGACTAATTATTGTAACTTGAGTTGTTTACCGTGCTCCCGATGCACTGTACACGGCTGATCTTTTATTTCGCCCCCAACGAAAATCGGCCGCCGGCACCAGGATTGAATCCGGCGACCTCATGCTTAGCAGCGCCACGTTAACGTTACTAAGCTAGCACGGTGGCACTGAATTTCTACAGAAATGTTGCCATTAACAAAGACCAGATCAAAAATTGATTTGCTGTTTACAAAAATTATCCTGGGCTTTTACGTATCACAAGGGCAATAATAAGCGGCACACTGTTGCTCGGGGCTCTGGACTAATTATAGCAACTTGAGTTATTTACCGTGCTCCCGATGCACTGTATACGGCTGATCTTTTATTTCGCGCTCAACGAAAATCGGCCGCCGGCGACCTCATGCTTAGCAGCGCCACGTTAAATTTACTAAGCTAGCAAGGTGGCATTGAATATCTACAGAAATATTGCCATTAACAAAGACAAGATAAAAAATTGATTTGCTGATTACAAAAATTATCCTGGGCTTTTACGTGTCAAAAGGGCAATAATATGCGGCACACTGTTGCTGGGGGCTCTGGACTAATTATTGCAACTTGAGTTGTTTACCGTGCTCCTGATGCACTGTATACGGGTGATCTTTTATTTCGCCCCCAACGAAAATCAGCCGCCAGCGCCAGGATTGTATCCGGCGACCTCATACTTAGCAGCGCCTGTTAAAGTTACTAAGCTAGCACGGTAGCACTGAATTTCCACAGAAATGTTGCCATTAACAAAGACCAGATCAAAAATTGATTTGCTGTTTACAAAAATTATCCTGGGCTTTTACGTGTCAAAAGGGCAATAATAAGCGGCATACTGTTGCTGGGGGCTCTGGACTAATTATTGCAACTTGAGTTGTTTACCGTGCTCCCGATGCACTGTATACGGCTGATCTTTTATTTCGCCCCCAACGAAAATCGGCCGCCGGCGACCTCATGCTTAGCAGCACCATGTTAAAGTTACTAAGCTAGCACGGTGGCATTGAATTTCTACAGAAATATTGCCATTAACAAAGACAAGATAAAAAATTGATTTGCTGATTACAAAAATTACCCTGGGCTTTTACGTGTCAAAAGGCAATAATAAGCGCCACACTGTTGCTCAGGGCTCTGGACTAATTATTGCAACTTGAGTTGTTTACCGTGCTCCCGATGCACTGTATACGGCTGATCTTTTATTTCGCCCCCAACGAAAATCGGCCGCCGGCGCCAGGATTGAATCCAGCGACCTCATGCTTAGCAGCGCCACGTTAAAGTTACTAAGCTAGCACGGTGGCGCTGAATTTCTACAGAAATGTTGCCATTAACAAAGACCAGATCAAAAATTTATTTGCTGTTTACAAAAATTATCCTGGGCTTTTACGTGTCAAACGGGCAATAATAAGCGGCACAGTGTTGCTGGGGGCTCTGGACTAATTATTGCAACTTGAGTTGTTTACCGTGCTCCCGATGCACTGTATACGGATGATCTTTTATTTCGCCCCCAACGAAAATCGGCCGCCGGCGCCAGGATTGAATCCGGCGACCTCATGCTTAGCAGGGCCACGTTAACGTTACTAAGCTAGCACGGTGGCGCTGAATTTCTACAGAAATGTTGCCATTACCAAGACCAGATCAAAAATTGATTTGCTGTTTACAAAAATTATCCTGGGCTTTTACGTGCCAAAAGGGCAATAATAGGCTGCACACTGTCGCTGGGGGCTCTGGACTAATTATTGCAACTTGAGTTGTTTACCGTGCTCCCGATGCAAAGTATACGGCTGATCTTTTATTTCGCCCCCAACGAAAATCGGCCGCCGGCGCCAGGATTGAATCCGGCGACCTCATACTTAGCAGCGCCACGTTAAAGTTACTAAGCTAGCACGGTGGCACTGAATTCCTACAGAATTGTTGCCATTAACAAAGACCAGGTCAAAAATTTATTTGCTGTTTAGAAAATTATCCTGGGCTTTTACGTGTCAAAAGGGCGATAATATGAGGCACACTGTTGCTGGGGGCTGTGGACTAATTATTGCAACTTGAGTTGTTTACCGTGCTCCTGATGCACTGTATACGGCTGATCTTTTATTTCGCCCCCAACGAAAATCGGCCGCCAGCGCCAGAAATGAATCCGGCGACCGCATACTTAGTAGCGCCACGTTAAAGTTACTAAGCTAGCACGGAGGCACTGAATTTGTACAGAAATGTTGCCATTAACAAAGACCAGATCAAAAATTGATTTGCTGTTAAGAAAAATTACCCAGGGCTTTTACGTGTCAAAAGGGCAATAATAAGCGCCACACTGTTGCTCGGGGCTCTGGACTAATTATTGCAACTTGAGTTGTTTACCGTGCTCCCGATGCACTGTATACGGCTGATCTTTTATTTCGCCCCCAACGAAAATCGGCCGCCGGCGCCAGGATTGAATCCAGCGACCTCATGCTTAGCAGCGCCACGTTAAAGTTACTAAGCTAGCACGGTGGCGCTGAATTTCTACAGAAATGTTGCCATTAACAAAGACCAGATCAAAAATTTATTTGCTGTTTACAAAAATTATCCTGGGCTTTTACGTGTCAAAAGGGCAATAATAAGCGGCACACTGTTGCTGGGGGCTCTGGACTAATTATTGCAACTTGAGTTGTTTACCGTGCTCCCGATGCACTGTATACGGCTGATCTTTTATTTCGCCCCCAACGAAAATCGGCCGCCGGCGCCAGGAATGAATCCGGCGACCTCATACTTGGCAGCGCCACGTTAATGTTACTAAGCTAGCACGGTGGCACTGAATTTCTACAGAAATGTTGCCATTAACAAAGACCAGATCAAAAATTGATTTGCTGTTTACAAAAATTATCCTGGGCTTTTACGTGCCAAAAGGGCAATAATAAGCGGCACACTGTCGCTGGGGGCTCTGGACTAATTATTGCAACTTGAGTTGTTTACCGTGCTCCCGATGCACTGTATACGGCTGATCTTTTATTTCGCCCCCAACGTAAATCGGCCGCCGGCGCTAGGATTGAATCCGGCGACCTCATGCTTAGTAGCGCCACGTTAACGTTACTAAGCTAGCACGGTGGCACTGAATTTCTACAGAAATGTTGCCATTAACAAAGACAAGATAAAAAATTGATTTGCTGTTTACAAAAGTTATCCTGGGCTTTTACGTGTCAAAACGGCAATAATGTGTGGCACACTGTTGCTGGGGGCTCCGGACTAATTATTGCAACTTGAGTTGTCTAACGTGCTCCCGATGCACTGTATACGGCTGATCTTTTATTTCGCCCCAACGAAAATCGGCCGCCGGCGCCAGGATTGAATCTGGCGACCTCATGCTTAGCAGCGCCACGTTAAACTTACTAAGCTAGCAGGGTGGCACTGAATTTCTACAGAAATGTTGCCATTAACAAAGACCAGATCAAAAATTGATGTGCTGTTTACAAAAATTATCCTGGGCTTTTACGTGTCAAAAGGGCAATAATAAGCGGCACACTGTTGCTCGGGGCTCTGGACTAATTATTGCAACTTGAGTTATTTACCGTGCTCCCGATGCACTGTATACGGCTGATCTTTTATTTCGCCCTCAACGAAAATCGGCCGCCGGCGACCTCATGCTTAGAAGCGCCACGTTAAATTTACTAAGCTAGCACGGTGGCATTGAATTTCTACAGAAATATTGCCATTAACAAAGACAAGATAAAAAATTGATTTGCTGATTACAAAAATTATCCTGGGCTTTTACGTGTCAAACGGGCAATAATAAGCGGCACAGTGTTGCTGGGGGCTCTGGACTAATTATTGCAACTTGAGTTGTTTACCGTGCTCCCGATGCACTGTATACGGATGATCTTTTATTTCGCCCCCAACGAAAATCGGCCGCCGGCGCCAGGATTGAATCCGGCGACCTCATGCTTAGCAGGGCCACGTTAACGTTACTAAGCTAGCACGGTGGCGCTGAATTTCTACAGAAATGTTGCCATTAACAAAGACCAGATCAAAAATTGAATTGCTGTTTACAAAAATTATCCTGGGCTTTTACGTGTCAAAAGGGCAATAATAAGCGGCACACTGTTGCTGGGGGCTCTGGACTAATTATTGCAACTTGAGTTGTTTACCGTGCTCCCGATGCACTGTATACGGCTGATCTTTTATTTCGCCCCCAACGAAAATCGGCCGCCGGCACCAGGATTGAATCCGGCGACCTCATACTTAGCAGCGCCTGTTAATGTTACTAAGCTAGCACGGTAGCACTGAATTTCCACAGAAATGTTGCCATTAACAAAGACCAGATCAAAAATTGATTTGCTGTTTACAAAAATTATCCTGGGCTTTTACGTGTCAAAATGGCAATAATAAGCGGCACACTGTTGCTGGGGGCTCTGGACTAATTATTGCAACTTGAGTTGTTTACCGTGCTCCCGATGCACTGTATACGGCTGATCTTTTATTTCGCCCCCAACGAAAATCGGCCGCCGGCGACCTCATGCTTAGCAGCACCATGTTAAAGTTACTAAGCTAGCACGGTGGCATTGAATTTCTACAGAAATATTGCCATTAACAAAGACAAGATAAAAAGGTGATTTGCTGATTACAAAAATTATCCTGGGCTTTTACGTGTCAAAAGGGCAATAATAAGCGGCACACTGTTGCTGGGGGCTCTGGACTAATTATTGCAACTTGAGTTGTTTACCGTGCTCCCGATGCACTCTATACGGCTGATCTTTTATTTCGCCCCCAACGAAAATCGGCCGCCGGCGCCAGGATTCAATCCGGCGACCTCATGCTTAGCAGCGCCACGTTAACGTTACTAAGCTAGCGCGGTGGCACTGAATTTCTACAGAAATGTTGCCATTAACAAAGACAAGATAAAAAATTGATTTGCTGCTTACAAAGGTTATCCTGGGCTTTTACGTGTCAAAACGGCAATAATGTGTGGCACACTGTAGCTGGGGGCTCCAGACTAATTATTGCAACTTGAGTTGTTTACCTTGCTCCCGATGCACTGTATACGGGTGATCTTTTATTTCGCCCCAAACGAAAATCGGCCGCCGGCGCCAGGATTGAATCCGGCGACCTCATGCTTAGCAGCGCCACGTTAAAGTTACTAAGCTAGCACGGTGGCATTGAATTTCTACAGAAATGGTGCCATTAACAAAGACAAGATAAAAAATTGATTTGCTGTTTACAAAAGTTATCCTGGGCTTTTACGTGTCAAAACGGCAATAATGTGTGGCACACTGTTGCTGGGGGCTCCGGACTAATTATTGCAACTTGAGTTGTTTACCGTGCTCCCGATGCACTGTATACGGCTGATCTTTTATTTCGCCCCCAACGAAAATCGGCCGCCGACGCCAGGATTGAATCCGGCGTCCTCATGCTTAGCAGCGTCACGTTAAAGTTAATAAGCTAGCAAGGTGGCATTGAATTTCTACAGAAATAGTGCCATTAACAAAGACAAGGTCAAAAATTGATTTGCTGTTTACAGAAATTATCTAGGGGTTTTACGTGTCAAAAGGGCAATAATATGCGGCACACTGTTGCTGGGGGCTCTGGACTAATTATTGCAACTTGAGTTGTTTACCGTGCTCCTGATGCACTGTATACGGGTGATCTTTTATTTCGCCCCCAACGAAAATTGGCCGCCGGCGCCAGAAATGAATCCGGCGACCGCATACTTAGCAGCGCCACGTTAAAGTTACTAAGCTAGCACGGAGGCACTGAATTTCTACAGAAATGTTGCCATTAACAAAGACCAGATCAAAAATTGATTTGCTGTTTAGAAAAATTATCCTGGGCTTTTACGTGTCAAAAGGGCAATAATAAACGGCACACTGTTGCTCGGGGCTCTGGACTAATTATTGCAACTTGAGTTGTTTACCGTGCTCCCGATGCACTGTATACGGCTGATCTTTTATTTCGCCCCCAACGAAAACCGGCCGCCGGCGACCTCATGCTTAGCAGCGCTACGTTAAAGTTACTAAGCTAGCACGGTGGCACTGAATTTCTACAGAAATGTTGCCATTAACAAAGACCAGATCAAAAATTGATTTGCTGTTTACAAAAATTATCCTGGGCTTTTACGTGTCAAAAGGGCAATAATAAGCGGCACAGTGTTGCTGGGGGCTCTGGACTAATTATTGCAACTTGAGTTGTTTACCGTGCTCCCGATGCACTGTATACGGCTGAGCTTTTATTTCGCCCCCAACGAAAATCGACCGCCGGCGCCAGGATTGAATCCGGCGACCTCATGCTTAGCAGCGCCACGTTAACGTTACTAAGCTAGCACGGTGGCACTGAATTTCTACAGAAATGTTGCCATTAACAAAGACCAGATCAAAAATTGATTTGCTGTTTACAAAAATTATCCTGGGCTTTTACGTGTCAAAAGGGCAATAATAAGCGGCACACTGTTGCTGGGGGCTCTGGACTAATTATTGCAACTTGAGTTGTTTACCGTGCTCCCGATGCACTGTATACGGCTGATCTTTTATTTCGCCCCCAACGAAAATCGGCCGCCGGCGACCTCATGCTTAGGAGCACAGTGTTAAAGTTACTAAGCTAGCACGGTGGCATTGAATTTCTACAGAAATATTGCCATTAACAAAGACAAGATAAAAAATTGATTTGCTGATTACAAAAATTATCCTGGGCTTTTACGTGTCAAAGGGGCAATATTATGCGGCACACTGTTGCTGGGGGCTCCGGACTAATTATTGCAACTTGAGTTGTCTAACGTGCTCCCGATGCACTGTATACGGCTGATCTTTTATTTCGCCCCCAACGAAAATCGGCCGCCGGCGCCAGGATTGAATCCGGCGACCTCATACTTAGCAGCGTCACGTTAAAGTTACTAAGCTAGCTCGGTGGCACTGAATTTCTACAGAAATGTTGCCATTAACAAAGACTAGATCAAAAATTGATTTGTTGTTTACAAAAATTATCCTGGGCTTTTACGTGTCAAAAGGGCAATAATAAGCGGCACACTGTTGCTGGGGGCTCTGGACTAATTATTGCAACTTGAGTTGTTTACCGTGCTCCCGATGCAGTCTATACGGCTGATCTTTTATTTCGCCCCCAACGAAAATCGGCCGCCGGCGCCAGGATTCAATCCGGCGACCTCATGCTTAGCAGCGCCACGTTAACGTTACTAAGCTAGCGCGGTGGCACTGAATTTCTACAGAAATGTTGCCATTAACAAAGACAAGATAAAAAATTGATTTGCTGCTTACAAAGGTTATCGTGGGCTTTTCCGTGTCAAAACGGCAATAATGTGTGACACACTGTAGCTGGGGGCTCCAGACTAATTATTGCAACTTGAGTTGTTTACCGTGCTCCCGATGCACTGTATACAGGTGATCTTTTATTTCGCCCCAAACGAAAATCGGCCGCCGGCGCCAGGATTGAATCCGGCGACCTCATGCTTAGTAGCGCCACGTTAAAGTTACTAAGCTAGCACGGTGGCATTGAATTTCTACAGAAATGGTGCCATTAACAAAGGCAAGATAATAAATTGATTTGCTGTTTACAAAAGTTATCCTGGGCTTTTACGTGTCAAAACGGCAATAATGTGTGGCACACTGTTGCTGGGGGCTCCGGACTAATTATTGCAACTTGAGTTGTTTACCGTGCTCCCGATGCACTGTATACGGCTGATCTTTTATTTCGCCCCCAACGAAAATCGGCCGCCGGCGCCAGGATTGAATCCGGCGTCCTCATACTTAGCAGCGCCACGTTAAAGGTACTGAGCTAGCACGGTGGCACTGAATTTCTACAGAAATGTTGCCATTAACAAAGACCAGATCAAAAATTGATTTGCTGTCTACAAAAATTATCCTGGGCTTTTACGTGTCAAAAGGGCAATAATAAGCGGCACACTGTTGCTGGGGGCTCTGGACTAATTATTGCAACTTGAGTTGTTTACCGTGCTCCCGATGCACTGTATACGGCTGATCTTTTATTTCGCCCCCAACGAAAATCGGCCGCCGGCGACCTCATGCTTAGCAGCACCATGTTAAAGTTACTAAGCTAGCACGGTGGCATTGAATTTCTACAGAAATATTGCCATTAACAAAGACAAGATAAAAAATTGATTTGCTGATTACAAAAATTATCCTGGGCTTTTACGTGTCAAAAGGGCAATATTATGCGGCACACTGTTGCTGGGGGCTCTGGACTAATTATTGCAACTTGAGTTGTTTACCGTGCTCCCGATGCACTGTATACGTGTGATCTTTTGTTTCGCCCCTAACGAAAATCGACCGCCGGCGCCAGAAATGAATCCGGCAACCGCATACTTAGCAGCGCAACGTTAAAGTTACTAAGCTAGCACGGAGGCACTGAATTTCTACAGAAATGTTGCCATTAACAAAGACAAGGTCAAAAATTGATTTGCTGTTTACAAAAAATATCCTGGGCTTTTACGTGTCAAAAGGGCAATAATATGCGGCACACTGTTGCTGGGGGCTCTGGACTAATTATTGCAACTTGAGTTGTTTACCGTGCTCCCGATGCACTGTATACGGGTGATCTTTTATTTCGCCCCCAACGAAAATCGGCCGCCGGCGCCAGAAATGAATCCGGCGACCGCATACTTAGCAGCGCCACGTTAAAGTTACTAAGCTAGCACGGAGGCACTGAATTTCTACAGAAATGTTGCCATTAACAAAGACAGACCAGATCAAAAATTGATTTGCTGTTTAGAAAAATTATCCTGGGCTTTTACGTGTCAAAAGGGCAATAATAAGCGGCACACTGTTGCTCGGGGCTCTGGACTAATTATTGCAACTTGAGTTGTTTACCGTGCTCCCGATGCACTGTATACGGCTGATCTTTTATTTCGCCCCCAACGAAAATCGGCCGCCGGCGACCTCATGCCTAGCAGCGCTACGTTAAAGTTACTAAGCTAGCACGGTGGCACTGAATTTCTACAGAAATGTTGCCATTAACAAAGACCAGATCAAAAATTGATTTGCTGTTTACAAAAATTATCCTGGGCTTTTACGTGTCAAAAGGGCAATAATATGCGGCACACTGTTGCTGGGGGCTCTGGACTAATTATTGCAACTTGAGTTGTTTACCGCGCTCCCGATGCACTGTATACGGGTGATCTTTTATTTCGCCCCCAACGAAAATCGGCCGCCGGCGCCAGACATGAATCCGGCGACCGCATACTTAGCAGCGCCACGTTAAAGTTACTAAGCTAGCACGGAGGCACTGAATTTCTACAGAAATGTTGCCATTAACAAAGACAGACCAGATCAAAAATTGATTTGCTGTTTACAAAAATTATCCTGGGCTTTTACGTGTCAAAAGGGCAATAATAAGCGGCACACTGTTGCTCGGGGCTCTGGACTAATTATTGCAACATGAGTTGTTTACCGTGCTCCCGATGCACTGTATACGGGTGATCTTTTATTTCGCCCACAACGAAAATCGGCTGCCGGCGCCAGGATTGAATCCGGCGACCTCATGCTTAGCAGTGCCACGTTAAAGTTACTAAGCTAGCAAGGTGGCATTGAATTTCTACAGAAATAGCGCCATTAACAAAGACAAGGTCAAAAATTGATTTGCTGTTTACAGAAATTATCCTGGACTTTTACGTGTCAAAAGGGCAATAATATGAGGCACACTGTTGCTGGGGTCTCTGGACTAATTATTGCAACTTGAGTTATTTACCGTGTTCCTGATGCACTGTATACGGGTGATCTTTTATTTCGCCCGCAACGAAAATCGGCCGCCGGCGCCAGAAATGAATCCGGTGACCGCATACTTAGCACCGCCACGTTAAAGTTACTAAGCTAGCACGGAGGCACTGAATTTCTACAGAAATGTTGCCATTAACAAAGACCAGATCAAAAATTGATTTGCTGTTTAGAAAAATTATCCTGGGCTTTTACGTGTCAAAAGAGCAATAATAAGCGGTACACTGTTGCTCGGGGCTCTGGACTAATTATTGCAACTTGAGTTGTTTACCGTGCTCCCGATGCACTGTATACGGCTGTTCTTTTTATTTCGCCCCCAACGAAAATCGGCCGCCGGCGACCTCATGCTTAGCAGCGCCACGTTAAAGTTACTAAGCTAGCACGGTGGCACTGAATTTCTACAGAAATGTTGCCATTAACAAAGACCAGATCAAAAATTGATTTGCTGTTTACAAAAATTATCCTGGGCTTTTACGTGTCAAAAGGGCAATAATAAGCGGCACAGTGTTGCTGGGGGCTCTGGACTAATTATTGCAACTTGAGTTGTTTACCGTGCTTCCAATGCACTGTATACGGCTGATCTTTTATTTCGCCCCCAACGAAAATCGGCCGCCGGCGCCAGGAATGAATCCGGCGACCTGATACTTAGCAGCGCCACGTTAAAGTTACAAAGCTAGCACGGTGGCACTGAATTTCTACAGAAATGTTGCCATTAACAAAGACCAGATCAAATATTGATTTGCTGTTTACAAAAATTATCCTGGGCTTTTACGTGTCAAAACGGCAATAATGTGTGGCACACTGTTGCTGGGGGCTCCAGACTAATTATTGCAACTTGAGTTGTTTACCGTGCTCCCGATGCACTGTATACGGGTGATCTTTTATTTCGCCCCCAACGAAAATCGGCCGCCGGCGCCAGGATTGAATCCGGCGACCTCATGCTTAGCAGCGCCACGTTAAAATTTATAAGCTAGCACGGTGGCATTGAATTTCTACAGAAATGTTGCCATTAACAAAGACAAGATAAAAAATTTATTTGCTGTTTACAAAAGTTCTCCTGGGCTTTTACGTGCCAAAAGGGCAATAATGTGTGGCACACTGTTGCTGGGGGCTCCGGACTAATTATTGCAACTTGAGGGTTTTACCGTGCTCCCGATGCACTGTATACGGCTGATCTTTTATTTCGCCCCCAACGAAAATCGGCCGCCGGCGACCTCATGCTTAGCAGCACCATGTTAAAGTTACTAAGCTAGCACGGTGGCACTGAATTTCTACAGAAATATTGCCATTAACAAAGACAAGATAAAAAATTGATTTGCTGATTACAAAAATTATCCTGGGCTTTTACGTGTCAAAAGGGCAATAATAAGCGGCACACTGTTGCTGGGGGCTCTGGACTAATTATTGCAACTTGAGTTGTTTACCGTGCTCCCGATGCACTGTATACGGGTGATCTTTTATTTCTCCCCCAACGAAAATCGGCCGCCGGCGCCAGAAATGAATCCGGCGACCTCATACTTGGCAGCGCCACGTTAATGTTACTAAGCTAGCACGGTGGCACTGAATTTCTACAGAAATGTTGCCATTAACAAAGACCAGATCAAAAATTGATTTGCTGTTTACAAAAATCGTCCTGGGCTTTTACGTGTCAAAACGGCAATAATAAGCGGCACACTGTTGCTGGGGGCTCTGGACTAATTATTGCAACTTGAGTTGTTTACCGTGCTCCCGATGCACTGTATACGGCTGATCTTTTATTTCGCCCCCAACGAAAATCGGCCGCCGGCGCCAGGAATGAATCCGGCGACCTCATACTTGGCAGCGCCACGTTAATGTTACTAAGCTAGCACGGTGGCACTGAATTTCTACAGAAATGTTGCCATTAACAAAGACCAGATCAAAAATTGATTTGCTGTTTACAAAAATTATCCTGGGCTTTTACGTGCCAAAAGGGCAATAATAAGCGGCACACTGTCGCTGGGGGCTCTGGACTAATTATTGCAACTTGAGTTGTTTACCGTGCTCCCGATGCACTGTATACGGCTGATCTTTTATTTCGCCCCCAACGTAAATCGGCCGCCGGCGCCAGGATTGAATCCGGCGACCTCATACTTAGCAGCGCCACGTTAAAGTTACTAAGCTAGCACGGTGGCACTGAATTCCTACAGAATTGTTGCCATTAACAAAGACCAGATCAAAAATTGATTTGCTGTTTACAAAAATTATCCTGGGCTTTTACGTGCCAAAAGGGCAATAATAAGCTGCACACTGTCGCTGGGGGCTCTGGACTAATTATTGCAACTTGAGTTGTTTACCGTGCTCCCGATGCAAAGTATACGGCTGATCTTTTATTTCGCCCCCAACGAAAATCGGCCGCCGGCGCCAGGATTGAATCCGGCGACCTCATACTTAGCAGCGCCACGTTAAAGTTACTAAGCTAGCACGGTGGCACTGAATTCCTACAGAATTGTTGCCATTAACAAAGACCAGGTCAAAAATTTATTTGCTGTTTAGAAAATTATCCTGGGCTTTTACGTGTCAAAAGGGCGATAATATGAGGCACACTGTTGCTGGGGGCTGTGGACTAATTATTGCAACTTGAGTTGTTTACCGTGCTCCTGATGCACTGTATACGGCTGATCTTTTATTTCGCCCCCAACGAAAATCGGCCGCCAGCGCCAGAAATGAATCCGGCGACCGCATACTTAGTAGCGCCACGTTAAAGTTACTAAGCTAGCACGGAGGCACTGAATTTGTACAGAAATGTTGCCATTAACAAAGACCAGATCAAAAATTGATTTGCTGTTAAGAAAAATTACCCAGGGCTTTTACGTGTCAAAAGGGCAATAATAAGCGCCACACCGATGCTCGGGGCTCTGGACTAATTATTGCAACTTGAGTTGTTTACCGTGCTCCCGATGCACTGTATACGGCTGATCTTTTATTTCGCCCCCAACGAAAATCGGCCGCCGGCGCCAGGATTGAATCCAGCGACCTCATGCTTAGCAGCGCCACGTTAAAGTTACTAAGCTAGCACGGTGGCGCTGAATTTCTACAGAAATGTTGCCATTAACAAAGACCAGATCAAAAATTTATTTGCTGTTTACAAAAATTATCCTGGGCTTTTACGTGTCAAAAGGGCAATAATAAGCGGCACACTGTTGCTGGGGGCTCTGGACTAATTATTGCAACTTGAGTTGTTTACCGTGCTCCCGATGCACTGTATACGGCTGATCTTTTATTTCGCCCCCAACGAAAATCGGCCGCCGGCGCCAGGAATGAATCCGGCGACCTCATACTTGGCAGCGCCACGTTAATGTTACTAAGCTAGCACGGTGGCACTGAATTTCTACAGAAATGTTGCCATTAACAAAGACCAGATCAAAAATTGATTTGCTGTTTACAAAAATTATCCTGGGCTTTTACGTGCCAAAAGGGCAATAATAAGCGACACACTGTCGCTGGGGGCTCTGGACTAATTATTGCAACTTGAGTTGTTTACCGTGCTCCCGATGCACTGTATACGGCTGATCTTTTATTTCGCCCCCAACGTAAATCGGCCGCCGGCGCTAGGATTGAATCCGGCGACCTCATGCTTAGTAGCGCCACGTTAACGTTACTAAGCTAGCACGGTGGCACTGAATTTCTACAGAAATGTTGCCATTAACAAAGACAAGATAAAAAATTGATTTGCTGTTTACAAAAGTTATCCTGGGCTTTTACGTGTCAAAACGGCAATAATGTGTGGCACACTGTTGCTGGGGGCTCCGGACTAATTATTGCAACTTGAGTTGTCTAACGTGCTCCCGATGCACTGTATACGGCTGATCTTTTATTTCGCCCCAACGAAAATCGGCCGCCGGCGCCAGGATTGAATCTGGCGACCTCATGCTTAGCAGCGCCACGTTAAACTTACTAAGCTAGCAGGGTGGCACTGAATTTCTACAGAAATGTTGCCATTAACAAAGACCAGATCAAAAATTGATGTGCTGTTTACAAAAATTATCCTGGGCTTTTACGTGTCAAAAGGGCAATAATAAGCGGCACACTGTTGCTCGGGGCTCTGGACTAATTATTGCAACTTGAGTTATTTACCGTGCTCCCGATGCACTGTATACGGCTGATCTTTTATTTCGCCCTCAACGAAAATCGGCCGCCGGCGACCTCGTGCTTAGCAGCGCCACGTTAAATTTACTAAGCTAGCACGGTGGCATTGAATTTCTACAGAAATATTGCCATTAACAAAGACAAGATAAAAAATTGATTTGCTGATTACAAAAATTATCCTGGGCTTTTACGTGTCAAAAGGGCAATAATATGCGGCACACTGTTGCTGGGGGCTCTGGACTAATTATTGCAACTTGAGTTGTTTACCGTGCTCCTGATGCACTGTATACGGGTGATCTTTTATTTCGCCCCCAACGAAAATCAGCCGCCAGCGCCAGAAATGAATCCGGCGACCGCATACTTAGCAGCGCCACGTTAAAGTTACTAAGCTAGCACGGTGGCACTGAATTTCTACAGAAATGTTGCCATTAACAAAGACCAGATCAAAAATTGATTTGCTGTTTACAAAAATTATCCTCGGCTTTTACTGCCAAAAGGGCAATAATAAGCTGCACACTGTCGCTGGGGGCTCTGGACTAATTATTGCAACTTGAGTTGTTTACCGTGCTCCCGATGCAAAGTATACGGCTGATCTTTTATTTCGCCCCCAACGAAAATCGGCCGCCGGCGCCAGGATTGAATCCGGCGACCTCATACTTAGCAGCGCCACGTTAAAGTTACTAAGCTAGCACGGTGGCACTGAATTCCTACAGAATTGTTGCCATTAACAAAGACCAGATGAAAAATTGATTTGCTGTTTAGAAAATTATCCTGGGCTTTTACGTGTCAAAAGGGCAATAATATGAGGCACACTGTTGCTGGGGGCTGTGGACTAATTATTGCAACTTGAGTTGTTTACCGTGCTCCTGATGCACTGTATACGGGTGATATTTTATTTCGCCCCCAAAGAAAATCGGCCGCCGGCGCCAGAAATGAATCCGGCGACCGCATACTTAGCAGCGCCACGTTAAAGTTACTAAGCTAGCACGGAGGCACTGAATTTGTACAGAAATGTTGCCATTAACAAAGACCAGATCAAAAATTGATTTGCTGTTAAGAAAAATTACCCTGGGCTTTTACGTGTCAAAAGGCAATCATAAGCGCCACACTGTTGCTCGGGGCTCTGGACTAATTATTGCAACTTGAGTTGTTTACCGTGCTCCCGATGCACTGTATACGGATGATCTTTTATTTCGCCCCCAACGAAAATCGGCCGCCGGCGCCAGGATTGAATCCGGCGACCTCATGCTTAGCAGGGCCACGTTAACGTTACTAAGCTAGCACGGTGGCGCTGAATTTCTACAGAAATGTTGCCATTAACAAAGACCAGATCAAAAATTGAATTGCTGTTTACAAAAATTATCCTGGGCTTTTACGTGTCAAAAGGGCAATAATAAGCGGCACACTGTTGCTGGGGGCTCTGGACTAATTATTGCAACTTGAGTTGTTTACCGTGCTCCCGATGCACTGTATACGGCTGATCTTTTATTTCGCCCCCAACGAAAATCGGCCGCCGGCACCAGGATTGAATCCGGCGACCTCATACTTAGCAGCGCCTGTTAATGTTACTAAGCTAGCACGGTAGCACTGAATTTCCACAGAAATGTTGCCATTAACAAAGACCAGATCAAAAATTGATTTGCTGTTTACAAAAATTATCCTGGGCTTTTACGTGTCAAAATGGCAATAATAAGCGGCACACTGTTGCTGGGGGCTCTGGACTAATTATTGCAACTTGAGTTGTTTACCGTGCTCCCGATGCACTGTATACGGCTGATCTTTTATTTCGCCCCCAACGAAAATCGGCCGCCGGCGACCTCATGCTTAGCAGCACCATGTTAAAGTTACTAAGCTAGCACGGTGGCATTGAATTTCTACAGAAATATTGCCATTAACAAAGACAAGATAAAAAGTTGATTTGCTGATTAAAAAAATTATCCTGGGCTTTTACGTATCAAAAGGGCAATAATAAGCGGCACACTGTTGCTGGGGGCTCTGGACTAATTATTGCAACTTGAGTTGTTTACCGTGCTCCCGATGCACTCTATACGGCTGATCTTTTATTTCGCCCCCAACGAAAATCGGCCGCCGGCGCCAGGATTCAATCCGGCGACCTCATGCTTAGCAGCGCCACGTTAACGTTACTAAGCTAGCGCGGTGGCACTGAATTTCTACAGAAATGTTGCCATTAACAAAGACAAGATAAAAAATTGATTTGCTGCTTACAAAGGTTATCCTGGGCTTTTACGTGTCAAAACGGCAATAATGTGTGGCACACTGTAGCTGGGGGCTCCAGACTAATTATTGCAACTTGAGTTGTTTACCGTGCTCCCGATGCACTGTATACGGGTGATCTTTTATTTCGCCCCAAACGAAAATCGGCCGCCGGCGCCAGGATTGAATCCGGCGACCTCATGCTTAGCAGCGCCACGTTAAAGTTACTAAGCTAGCACGGTGGCATTGAATTTCTACAGAAATGGTGCCATTAACAAAGACAAGATAAAAAATTGATTTGCTGTTTACAAAAGTTATCCTGGGCTTTTACGTGTCAAAACGGCAATAATGTGTGGCACACTGTTGCTGGGGGCTCCGGACTAATTATTGCAACTTGAGTTGTTTACCGTGCTCCCGATGCACTGTATACGGCTGATCTTTTATTTCGCCCCCAACGAAAATCGGCCGCCGACGCCAGGATTGAATCCGGCGTCCTCATGCTTAGCAGCGTCACGTTAAAGTTAATAAGCTAGCAAGGTGGCATTGAATTTCTACAGAAATAGTGCCATTAACAAAGACAAGGTCAAAAATTGATTTGCTGTTTACAGAAATTATCTAGGGGTTTTACGTGTCAAAAGGGCAATAATATGCGGCACACTGTTGCTGGGGGCTCTGGACTAATTATTGCAACTTGAGTTGTTTACCGTGCTCCTGATGCACTGTATACGGGTGATCTTTTATTTCGCCCCCAACGAAAATTGGCCGCCGGCGCCAGAAATGAATCCGGCGACCGCATACTTAGCAGCGCCACGTTAAAGTTACTAAGCTAGCACGGAGGCACTGAATTTCTACAGAAATGTTGCCATTAACAAAGACCAGATCAAAAATTGATTTGCTGTTTAGAAAAATTATCCTGGGCTTTTACGTGTCAAAAGGGCAATAATAAACGGCACACTGTTGCTCGGGGCTCTGGACTAATTATTGCAACTTGAGTTGTTTACCGTGCTCCCGATGCACTGTATACGGCTGATCTTTTATTTCGCCCCCAACGAAAACCGGCCGCCGGCGACCTCATGCTTAGCAGCGCTACGTTAAAGTTACTAAGCTAGCACGGTGGCACTGAATTTCTACAGAAATGTTGCCATTAACAAAGACCAGATCAAAAATTGATTTGCTGTTTACAAAAATTATCCTGGGCTTTTACGTGTCAAAAGGGCAATAATAAGCGGCACAGTGTTGCTGGGGGCTCTGGACTAATTATTGCAACTTGAGTTGTTTACCGTGCTCCCGATGCACTGTATACGGCTGAGCTTTTATTTCGCCCCCAACGAAAATCGACCGCCGGCGCCAGGATTGAATCCGGCGACCTCATGCTTAGCAGCGCCACGTTAACGTTACTAAGCTAGCACGGTGGCACTGAATTTCTACAGAAATGTTGCCATTAACAAAGACCAGATCAAAAATTGATTTGCTGTTTACAAAAATTATCCTGGGCTTTTACGTGTCAAAAGGGCAATAATAAGCGGCACACTGTTGCTGGGGGCTCTGGACTAATTATTGCAACTTGAGTTGTTTACCGTGCTCCCGATGCACTGTATACGGCTGATCTTTTATTTCGCCCCCAACGAAAATCGGCCGCCGGCGACCTCATGCTTAGGAGCACAGTGTTAAAGTTACTAAGCTAGCACGGTGGCATTGAATTTCTACAGAAATATTGCCATTAACAAAGACAAGATAAAAAATTGATTTGCTGATTACAAAAATTATCCTGGGCTTTTACGTGTCTAAGGGGCAATATTATGCGGCACACTGTTGCTGGGGGCTCCGGACTAATTATTGCAACTTGAGTTGTCTAACGTGCTCCCGATGCACTGTATACGGCTGATCTTTTATTTCGCCCCCAACGAAAATCGGCCGCCGGCGCCAGGATTGAATCCGGCGACCTCATACTTAGCAGCGCCACGTTAAAGTTACTAAGCTAGCTCGGTGGCACTGAATTTCTACAGAAATGTTGCCATTAACAAAGACTAGATCAAAAATTGATTTGTTGTTTACAAAAATTATCCTGGGCTTTTACGTGTCAAAAGGGCAATAATAAGCGGCACACTGTTGCTGGGGGCTCTGGACTAATTATTGCAACTTGAGTTGTTTACCGTGCTCCCGATGCAGTCTATACGGCTGATCTTTTATTTCGCCCCCAACGAAAATCGGCCGCCGGCGCCAGGATTCAATCCGGCGACCTCATGCTTAGCAGCGCCACGTTAACGTTACTAAGCTAGCGCGGTGGCACTGAATTTCTACAGAAATGTTGCCATTAACAAAGACAAGATAAAAAATTGATTTGCTGCTTACAAAGGTTATCCTGGGCTTTTACGTGTCAAAACGGCAATAATGTGTGGCACACTGTAGCTGGGGGCTCCAGACTAATTATTGCAACTTGAGTTGTTTATTGTGCTCCCGATGCACTGTATACAGGTGATCTTTTATTTCGCCCCAAACGAAAATCGGCCGCCGGCGCCAGGATTGAATCCGGCGACCTCATGCTTAGTAGCGCCACGTTAAAGTTACTAAGCTAGCACGGTGGCATTGAATTTCTACAGAAATGGTGCCATTAACAAAGGCAAGATAAAAAATTGATTTGCTGTTTACAAAAGTTATCCTGGGCTTTTACGTGTCAAAACGGCAATAATGTGTGGCACACTGTTGCTGGGGGCTCCGGACTAATTATTGCAACTTGAGTTGTTTACCGTGCTCCCGATGCACTGTATACGGCTGATCTTTTATTTCGCCCCCAACGAAAATCGGCCGCCGGCGCCAGGATTGAATCCGGCGTCCTCATACTTAGCAGCGCCACGTTAAAGTTACTGAGCTAGCACGGTGGCACTGAATTTCTACAGAAATGTTGCCATTAACAAAGACCAGATCAAAAATTGATTTGCTGTTTACAAAAATTATCCTGGACTTTTACGTGTCAAAAGGGCAATAATAAGCGGCACACTGTTGCTGGGGGCTCTGGACTAATTATTGCAACTTGAGTTGTTTACCGTGCTCCCGATGCACTGTATACGGCTGATCTTTTATTTCGCCCCCAACGAAAATCGGCCGCCGGCGACCTCATGCTTAGCAGCACCATGTTAAAGTTACTAAGCTAGCACGGTGGCATTGAATTTCTACAGAAATATTGCCATTAACAAAGAGAAGATAAAAAATTGATTTGCTGATTACAAAAATTATCCTGGGCTTTTACGTGTCAAAAGGGCAATATTATGCGGCACACTGTTGCTGGGGGCTCTGGACTAATTATTGCAACTTGAGTTGTTTACCGTGCTCCCGATGCACTGTATACGTGTGATCTTTTGTTTCGCCCCTAACGAAAATCGACCGCCGGCGCCAGAAATGAATCCGGCAACCGCATACTTAGCAGCGCAACGTTAAAGTTACTAAGCTAGCACGGAGGCACTGAATTTCTACAGAAATGTTGCCATTAACAAAGACAAGGTCAAAAATTGATTTGCTGTTTACAAAAAATATCCTGGGCTTTTACGTGTCAAAAGGGCAATAATATGCGGCACACTGTTGCTGGGGGCTCTGGACTAATTATTGCAACTTGAGTTGTTTACCGTGCTCCCGATGCACTGTATACGGGTGATCTTTTATTTCGCCCCCAACGAAAATCGGCCGCCGGCGCCAGAAATGAATCCGGCGACCGCATACTTAGCAGCGCCACGTTAAAGTTACTAAGCTAGCACGGAGGCACTGAATTTCTACAGAAATGTTGCCATTAACAAAGACAGACCAGATCAAAAATTGATTTGCTGTTTAGAAAAATTATCCTGGGCTTTTACGTGTCAAAAGGGCAATAATAAGCGGCACACTGTTGCTCGGGGCTCTGGACTAATTATTGCAACTTGAGTTGTTTACCGTGCTCCCGATGCACTGTATACGGCTGATCTTTTATTTCGCCCCCAACGAAAATCGGCCGCCGGCGACCTCATGCTTAGCAGCGCTACGTTAAAGTTACTAAGCTAGCACGGTGGCACTGAATTTCTACAGAAATGTTGCCATTAACAAAGACCAGATCAAAAATTGATTTGCTGTTTACAAAAATTATCCTGGGCTTTTACGTGTCAAAAGGGCAATAATAAGCGGCACAGTGTTGCTGGGGGCTCTGGACTAATTATTGCAACTTGAGTTGTTTACCGTGCTTCCAATGCACTGTATACGGCTGATCTTTTATTTCGCCCCCAACGAAAATCGGCCGCCGGCGCCAGGAATGAATCCGGCGACCTCATACTTAGCAGCGCCACGTTAAAGTTACAAAGCTAGCACGGTGGCACTGAATTTCTACAGAAATGTTGCCATTAACAAAGACCAGATCAAGTATTGATTTGCTGTTTACAAAAATTATCCTGGGCTTTTACGTGTCAAAACGGCAATAATGTGTGGCACACTGTTGCTGGGGGCTCCAGACTAATTATTGCAACTTGAGTTGTTTACCGTGCTCCCGATGCACTGTATACGGGTGATCTTTTATTTCGCCCCCAACGAAAATCGGCCGCCGGCGCCAGGATTGAATCCGGCGACCTCATGCTTAGCAGCGCCACGTTAAAATTTATAAGCTAGCACGGTGGCATTGAATTTCTACAGAAATGTTGCCATTAACAAAGACAAGATAAAAAATTGATTTGCTGTTTACAAAAGTTCTCCTGGGCTTTTACGTGTCAAAACGGCAATAATGTGTGGCACACTGTTGCTGGGGGCTCCGGACTAATTATTGCAACTTGAGGGTTTTACCGTGCTCCCGATGCACTGTATACGGCTGATCTTTTATTTCGCCCCCAACGAAAATCGGCCGCCGGCGCCAGAAATGAATCCGGCGACCTCATACTTGGCACGCCACGTTAATGTTACTAAGCTAGCACGGTGGCACTGAATTTCTACAGAAATGTTGCCATTAACAAAGACCAGATCAAAAATTGATTTGCTGTTTACAAAAATCGTCCTGGGCTTTTACGTGTCAAAACGGCAATAATAAGCGGCACACTGTTGCTGGGGGCTCTGGACTAATTATTGCAACTTGAGTTGTTTACCGTGCTCCCGATGCACTGTATACGGCTGATCTTTTATTTCGCCCCCAACGAAAATCGGCCGCCGGCGCCAGGAATGAATCCGGCGACCTCATACTTGGCAGCGCCACGTTAATGTTACTAAGCTAGCACGGTGGCACTGAATTTCTACAGAAATGTTGCCATTAACAAAGACCAGATCAAAAATTGATTTGGTGTTTACAAAAATTATCCTGGGCTTTTACGTGCCAAAAGGGCAATAATAAGCGGCACACTGTCGCTGGGGGCTCTGGACTAATTATTGCAACTTGAGTTGTTTACCGTGCTCCCGATGCACTGTATACGGCTGATCTTTTATTTCGCCCCCAACGTAAATCGGCCGCCGGCGCCAGGATTGAATCCGGCGACCTCATACTTAGCAGCGCCACGTTAAATTACTAAGCTAGCACGGTGGCACTGAATTCCTACAGAATTGTTGCCATTAACAAAGACCAGATCAAAAATTGATTTGCTGTTAAGAAAAATTACCCTGGGCTTTTACGTGTCAAAAGGGCAATAATAAGCGCCACACTGTTGCTCGGGGCTCTGGACTAATTATTGCAACTTGAGTTGTTTACCGTGCTCCCGATGCACTGTATACGGCTGATCTTTCATTTCGCCCCCAACGAAAATCGGCCGCCGGCGCCAGGATTGAATCCAGCGACCTCATGCTTAGCAGCGCCACGTTAA